>NC_071296.1:11345000-11690000 GCF_027563975.2 Plodia interpunctella | reverse complement strand
TCAAAAATTATACTTCATGACAAAAAATACTACAATTTTACTATAAATAAAATTGGTCAATAAAGGTGACATTAGAGCTAAACATAGATTGAAACTGGATTGATTGGCATTATTAAAAAAAAATTACCAAACAGGAATTAAACCTGTGAGGGTTTAATTCAACTCTTTACATCCAATATGTCTTTACGTCTCTTTACTATATACGTCCATAAATTGTTGCAGAGGTGTCATGCGAGCTGTGGTCGGTGTCGCAGCGTGGGCGGTCGCTGCGGCGACTGCACGTGGACGCGGCGGCCGCAATCGCGCGCCAGGCCTGCGTGTCGCCGTGCGCGCTGGTGCTGGCCATCCTCTACCTCGAGCGCCTCAACTCCTGCAACCCCGACTACCTCGCCTCCACCGCGCCTGCCGATCTCTTCCTTGTTTCCTTGGTCAGTGCAGCATAGCTCGGCCAATGTTTATAAAATAGACTTGAATATACAATTAAACTAAACATTGTATGTGTATAAGTGTTACTCTATCTTCTCTCTAATATGTGAATGTCTGATTTCTATGTGATGAGCCATAATTAGAATATCCTGAAAATATGTTCAAATGTATGCTAAAGGTATCAGAGACCGGTTATAAAATTACCATGAAGAAAATTATGTAATTAATAAAAAAAATTTCAGATGGTAGGCAATAAATTCTTGCAAGACGACGGTGAAGATGAAGAAGTGATATGTTCAGAATGGGCGGCTTCAGGAGGCCTGGAACTCAACCAGCTCAAAAAGTTGGAAGTGGAATTCCTGAATGCTATAGTGAGTAAAATAGATTAACTATTACATTTAAACATCTTAGTAGTATTTAAATTTCTCTTCTTTTCCTTCTATTTATATATGGATATAATATACACTAACAGCCAATACGTTGCTGCACGCGTGCATCTTGTGCAAGTTCGGAAATTTCATCTAATGACTAAAGGTGCAGTAACGACATTCTCATTGAGTTTGTTCAGTCTCATACTATACAATTTGATATAATTTTTTTCTTCAGTTTCCTCGAGTTTAAAGGATATTGTAGAATAGGTACATACATCTTAATATCCTGTTAATATTTTATAGGTTTTGATGAGTCGCCCTCTCTGTTGGAATCTTCTAGATTATTTTATATTTTTAATCCAAATGTTTATGTTCAATAAATGCTTGTTTTCAGGATTGGAATGTTTTTGTGAATGAAAAATCATTCGAGTCGGGACTACAGTGGCTAGAGAAACAGGTGGCGCTGCGGCAGGGCCGCGCTCGGGGCTTCTTCACATACGGCGAGCTGCTAGCGGCGGCCGGCGGCGCGGGGCTGCGGCGCGCGGGGCTGCTGCTGGCGGGCTGCGTGGCCGCGTTGGCCGCCTGTCTCGCCTCCTCGCTGCTGCTGCGGCACTCGCTCGCCACCGCCTTCTCTCACACCGACGTCCTCGCCCCGCTGACCTACAACAACGCGACCCTGGACTCCGCCACCGTCGACGTCCTTCTCGAAATGGAGTCGCAGACCGGGCCGAAGTGCTGCTCGAAGTGGACGCGATACCAGGAAGAAACTATAGTGACGAAACGGAATTGGTACGACGGCGTTATCGCCGACGACTGGAAGACTTCGGAGCCGTGGTGGTCGACTTCCGTGCTCGAGTGGCTGTACCAGAGCTCGCTCATCGATCCGATGCAGCGCTGGTTGGTAAAGATGACCGACTATGCTGATATGGTGAAGCGTGAACTTGTGTCCGTGGAGTCCTCGAATATAGAGTGTTGTGACGAGTATGTGAAGCGTGTGCCTCAGCGTTGCGTGCGACAGTGGCTGAATCTCAGCAAACTGAGTGTGTTGGTCTCTTCTGTGTCAGATCGGTGATGAGAACCACAGGGTTCTATGTATTTAACTATTTTCTAAATTTTAACAAACCAATGTTGAAAGCTCATTGTAAGCAATAAAATGTTTCCTTATTTAAAGCCCACAAATATTTATGTTTTTATGAAACTGCTGCAACAAGCTCAACTAAAAAAATAATAATAAAAAAACAGCTAACATTGATTTTATTATTTCCCAAAAAGTATTCAAAGATAAATGCATCTGCTCCATAATATCAAAATGAAAGAATCTGCTGCTCTAAAAAATATAAATTTAATAAAAATAAATCCTCAATGCTCCTCAAAGCCTCATGCTTCAAAAAACATAATCTAACAAACAAAAAAAAACATACAATTATAATAAAAATAAAATACTATTACTAGAGTATCTAATATAGCACATTTGAGCAACTAGTACATTCTTGACAACCTTATTGCTTCCTAGGATTTTTGTATATTTAAAAATATTGATCTATTTATATAAAAGTTATACTTAGTCACTACACTTACACCTAAGTGTTAACCAGTTTATCACTAAACATTTTTATTCAAGTATGTACTTAAAATGCATGAGAAAAATTGATATCAATTTGCATATAAAGACAAACATGATTTTATTGTAAACAAAGTAAAATGCGATTGGCAGTAAATACTCTACATGACGACATCTTAACGTCGTTGTAATATTAATTTTAAACTAATAATTGCTAAAAAGCTTAGTCACAAGCAGTCAAAAGTATTTTTCTAAATAACATCAACTTAGTATAACCTGTAGAGATGTCGGTAAAAGAGATCCTTAGAATATAAATATACTACATTTTACATTGGGATATGCACAAAAAAGTGACAAAATCAGTTTGGTTGGCAACAGTCCAGAACTGCCAGCTTGATAACAAAAAAAATATGTAACTAAATAAATATATTATAAAGTTGGCTACCATCACAGTTTTATTCCTTCCACAGTTGTCGATCAAACATCCTCATTTTGTTCGGTCGTCACAACAACATAACAAGGGCGATTTTCCACAAAGTATCTCTTTCTGAATAAATAGAAATCTTTTTTGTATCTGTCTAGTGTTTTTTGGAAAAATAGATAGTTTTATCACAGTGCGAGAAGGCGTTCGAAATTCGACTGTATCGATAGTATGATCTCGAAAATCATATAGGGAATATGAATTGCATCGCTATCGACAACTCTAAGAACACAGATATAAAGGACAACAATCAAACTTTGTTTTTGTGACACAAGCAATTAGATAAGTGAACACCGCCCTTACAGTCTGTCAACTTACGTCAGTATTGTATATACTAGTGGTAGCTTCATTCCTGGAGCCCGGGCATGAGGTAGAGCCGGCAGTTGAAGCCCCACTTGTCGACGGAGGAGGTCTGGCGGTGGTAGCGGGTCTCCATCTGCTGGTCCACCAGCGTCAGCAGCTCCTCCACGTGGCGGTGGTGCGCGTGCGCAGCGAACACGCGGCACAGCGTCTGGATGTACCACGAGCCCTCCTCCGGGTTGCGGTTCGATACGTAACCTGGAATTTAAACAAATTGAATAATTTATCAGACTTTTCTAAATTTACGTTAAAAAGATGGAGAGTGAAATAGGCTACTAGAAAGAGCTTGTATTATACTTCCATTGTGTAATGAAATTCTTGTTTTACATATACATATATTTTTAATACTTCTATACCTTAATTCAAGTAAAACCTTGTGCTAAATTGTTTATTTATTACATATTAAAAAAAAATTACGTTTCAATAAAACAATTAAAGTTTAGCAACCAAACTCACCTGGCACAGTGGAATGCGCGATGAGTATATCCGAGAATATCCTAGAACTTTGTTGCGACCCGTCCGAGGAGCCGTCAGGCTGGGCTTGGACACGTCTGTGGCCATCATAGCTGACGGCATCTCCTTGGCTACAGTCGTTGTCAAGTTTGGCGCTCGCGTGGTCGTCGAGCGTGCTGCCTCCGCGGCTGTTGCTGTTGAGGTCTTGTCCGCCGCGGCGGTTGTCGAGCGCGCGGCCGTCGCGCACCAGCGCCGGCGCGAACGGGTCGTCTTGGTCCTTGTTGCCTCTGGAATAACGTTTCACAGTGGCATAAACAACAATAAAATTTATAATAATGGAAAATGTCGCTATCAAACAGAGACATTTTTTTTTTCAAACAGCTACAATAAACGTTCAAAGGGACACGGCATTGAGGATATACATTCCAAATACTGATGCCTGCAACCGCTTCGGAACGGCCTCGAGCCCTAGCACTGTGCTTTGTTTTTCTAAATAATATTGCTCAAAAGAAATACTCTCGAAAACAGTGATATCTGGTCGCACATTAGTGCCGATGTGATGGTAGTCTGGAAGTAGTGCCGATGGGATGGTAGTCAGGTACCTGCAAGTCTGGAAGATGAAGACCTTGGGCACGCCGCGGAGCTTGGGCAGCGCCTTGTTGCTGAAGTGCTCGATGAACTCATAGAGCGAGATGAGCTGGCCGTCGCGGCAGCGGAAGTAGTTGTCGGAGGAGCCGAGGCGGTCGTAGCCGTGCGACGACACCACCACGAACACGCATGTGGCGCCCGCCAGCGTGCTCCTCAGCTCGCGCAGGCTCGCCATCGTCTCCTGGGTATTGATTTTAATTTATCTCCTCTCTCTAATCTTCGTGTATTCCGTAGGCCGTGAAACCCGAGGTCAGCGTAAAAATGTAAAATTTCAACTTGAAGACAATCCTCCTTGGGAATGCTATTGTTGTCTATCCGTTGTCCAAGCTAGTTATACGTATTTTTAATAATTGTAATATAATAATATGTACATCTTTAATACATACAATCATAAAATATACAAACATACAAAAATAAATGTGCGACGCATGAACCGCGATTGAAAACAAACAAAACTTGTCTATATAGATGAGTGAGATAGACCGTCTGGTGCCTGCGCTGGCGACCCCAACAAGAAAATAATGATAACAAATACACACCTCTTTTTTATGATCGAAGAAGGACGCGCAGGTGAAGCCGAGCTCGTGGAAGAGCAGCTTGAGGTTGTCGGAGTCGCGGTCAGCGCCGCGCCGCGTGTGCTCGATGTCGTGCTCGAAGTGCATGTACGTGTACAGCAGCATCACGCGCTGCCGGCGCGCGCGGCCCACCGGGTATATCTTGATGTCTGCCATCATTCGTGGCTATTTTTTCCATTTCATTTCATTTATTCATAACAAATACATTTCTATTGAATTGGGTACATATCATTAAAACTAAAAATCACATAAAATTAATTTACAATTCGACTTTCAAAAGTAAATAAAATATAACCTATACCCATAATCAAAAATGAAAAATGTACTTAATAAAAATAGAATTGTTAACGAAGTCATAGTCAGTAAAAAAAATATGTCAAATACGGAATTAAAATTGCAAATAATTATTAGGCACATAATGAAAATTAATTATAATAAATAAAAATAAGTAGTAAATAACAGTAATTGTAAATACAAAAAAAAATTATAATTTATGTTTGTGGTTAATAAAAAAATGGGACGGCACGTGTTACAGAAAGCGGAAGTGGGAGTTGGAGCGGGAAATGGGAAGAAGACACGTAGTGGGAAACGGGACGGGACACATTGCGAAAAACATGATGGCACATAATATGTAGGAAGATATGACTTAATTAGTTTATTATATAGTTTGCAGTATCTTTTATCCCATAGAAATTGAGCTTTTAATACCATACAACATAATAATAAATTATAGTGTAGCAGAGCTCAAGTCAAGAAAAACACCAGCTACTTTAAACTATCCAATTTAACCAAATGTACCGGAAGCCAGCGGGCACATAGCTTTATGGTGATTACTTAAAACAAATATTTAAACTTATTGTAATATACAGACATCTAGTTTGTTACCCGATCACATTTACTGGACAGATTTTGATAAAATTTGGTACACATCTAATATATATATATTTGCAGGAATAGCACATATTATAGTACCTTTTATCCCAAAAAGGAGAGTAAGCCTGGTTTTTTTATACTTTACCATTTCCTTCGTCTACAATTGGCTCTGTACATTTCTTCACAACAAAGGGTGGTTCACTCGATTCAGGCATCGCAGGCGGGGGCGGCGGCACTGGCGGCGGGGGAGGGGGGGATGCTGTCACTGGAATTTGAAAACAATTTAACATTAATATCTATGTTACAGTGCAAATGTGCCAGTCAAACAATTGTTTATCTATTCTGTCTCGATTCTGTGGATACTACTCAGTTATGTGTATTGTCAATGAAAAAATCATGTGCATTGGGAATCAAATTCTGGGCTAACAGGTGAAAGTTGTCTTGAGCTGGAGCTGGAGCACACATAATATGTATAACAACGATTGCACAAAAAGGTTAATGTAAATGTTAAAAATAAGTACAAATAGACTTAACCATGCAAGTCTAGGCTAATTATCATTTACCAAATAATGTATTAACATATCTTAAAATTATTATCTGCAGTTAAAATTTTGAACACACATACATACTTATAGAAAAACTTGTAACTAAAAAGGAGTGTTCGCGTGTCACAACTGATAGACTTATGTACCGTTTTTTGTCTTAGCTTCAGATTTCGCCTTCTCCTTTTTTTTAGAGCTTATACTGATGAAACTGCTCTCGTCATTATTAGATGATCCTAGAACAATGATATTACAGTTATTCTGAAAAGCATACACAAACAGATAGAATTTTATTTTTATGATGAATGTGATCTTCCAGGAAGAAAAAGTTCATACTTAAACTTAAAAAACACTACATCTTCAATAACTTACTTTCAACTGTGGTTCGGGGACGTCCATGGAACTCCCCTTCAGGGTCCAACTCTCTGGCTAAGCCCCATAAACCATTCTCCCAAAGTGTGTCAATTAGATGTCTAAAAGCATTAGGCCCTCTGCGCATCAAATGCAAATATAAATTTCGCTTGTGGTTTGTATCACTAGTATGTGGATTCTGAAATCAAACATGATGATATAGAGTTTCATTCCTCATGGATCTTGGTAAACAAACAAAAGTGGAATGTAACACAACGACTTCTAAATCTATTTATGTTTCCTCACTGTCTTCCTTCACTGGAAGCAAGTAGTGGTCTATTTAAACTACTATACATACACGTCAATTATTGAAGGTACCTTCATTTGGTATGCTTGAAGAGCAGTCCAGGTATAGGAAATGTACGACATAGTCTGCACTAGGCGTTTGATAACTACTACTCTATCGTATCGTACTTACCTTGTATTGTTCTATCATGTGCTCAGCAAACACGCCTTTTTCGTAAAGAGATGAAAGCATCACATTTAGATCGGTCTGCGCTACTAGAGATGGATAATGGTTCTGAATAGCGGCTTTATGTCTAGGATCCATTTTATTTGAGTTGGTTTATGTAGTGTTTGTTCCAATATATAATTATGCACTATAATTCGCTTTAAAAAACAGATTGATATCCCCATATAGGTATAACAAATAACAACCAACCAAATGACAACAACTTCAGTTTTTTGTATTGTGTTCATTCACTCCACAGACAAAGCAAGTAGGTACACACTAGGTAGGTATAAAGCAAGTCTAAAGGTGATTGAACAACAACCATTGAGGAACCTAACCTACGGAGAAAAATGGTTGTGTTACAAATCAAAACCATCCAATAAAATCACAACCAAAGACCTATTTTTCTAGTTGCTGTGATTTGATTGGATAATTTAATTTGAGCGTGACATGAACATGACATGAGTATTTTTTTTTTTGTTTAGTCCTGAGGTATGCTTATGGAAACTAATGGAAAGGCCATGGAATTAGTAAGGCAAATGGACATGACATGACATTAATCACCAATACATAACATTAATCCACGGAATTAGTAGGTACTTAGTACGGAGTACCTGCTAATTCCATGCATAAATCATCAATGACCATAACATATTGTTATTTATAAAAGTAGTTAAATATACTTTGTCACGTTCTGTCAATAACTTGTAGTAAGTACTACGTAGTACCTACTAATTCTATGATAGTGACAAAACATACTTTAGCAAAAACTACGCTTTATCTTTTTACGAACAACAATGATTACAATATAACGGCTTTCCCTAACTTAAACCTAATCCGATGAACACTCCGCCGCCGCACCGTCAGCTAATGATTTTTTTGTAGTTTCAGATTATAATTAGATTTGTCGCTAAAGTGGCCACTAATCGGTTGGGATTCCGAATCCAAAAAACCGGCTTTGTGCGTCAGTAAGCTTATCATGAATTCCGGATATGAAAACATCAGACAGGACTGATTCCGAAACCAAGTCCCAACGGAAACCAAATCTATACGGCCGTGCTACGTTGATCAGAAATAACCAAAAAAAAAAAGAATAATGACAGATGTCAGAAATTCAGAATGTTTTTGATTGATTTGTTGGATTTATTCGAATGCCGATACTGTTCTGCTAGCGATTTTATTTTATTCTTTGTTTTACTGTGTTATCGAAATACTACTTGTATTTCGCTTTTTAATTGCATTGCTGGCACTCTTTTTATCAGTTTATTAAACACTATAGGTACAAGTACAGTGGGAAATATTCCTAAAATGAAGTTGATAGCGATTGTATTTTGTGTAGTTTTGTCCACAGCATATTCATATGAAAATTCAGATATAAAATCTGCACGAATCGAGGTGAGATATTCATTATTAATACAATTGGTCTCATTGATACCTACATCAATAATAATCATAAATTAATCTAATCATTATAATTACAGACGTGCAGAGGATGTTCACTAAACCGTCTTCCGGAAGTCAAGGATTTTGTGATGAATGACGCCCCTAAATACGACCGAGTTGAAGTAAAATTCATAACGGGCGCTAATCCAGAACTAGTGATGCTGGGAGAAGCAGATCAGGAGCTGGATCGTATCCCGCTGTCTCACCTAAAGAGGGAAGAGTGCAATGACCTACTGAAAGACAGGGGCTTCATTCAGAAACCGAAGCAATCTGAGTTATAAGTGCAATTTTTTATTATTTTAGCATTCTCCCAATTAAAAAGTACATATTGATGTAGGTAGTTTGTATTGTATTCTATTATTTTTATTTTTGACGACCTCGGTGGTGCAGTGGTAAGGTTCTTGCCACTGAACCGAGAGGTCCCGGGTTCGATCCCCGGTCGGGTCATGATGGAAAATGATCTTTTTCTGATTGGCCCGGATCTTGGATGTTTATCTATAATATGTATTTGTTATAAAATATAGTATCGTTGAGTTAGTATCCCATAACACAAGTCTCGAACTTACTTTGGGGCTAGCTCAATCTGTGTGATTTGTCCTAATATATTTATTTATTTATTTATTTTACTGGTATAACTGTAAATGAGACTCTACTGGCCTGTTATTCCTAGAAGTGGTTACTGATTATACCTATGCTCATTTCTTAATCTATCCAATTATTATTTCTCATATCTATCTAGTATAAGACTAAATGTACATTCTATGAACAACTGAAGCATTTATCTTGATATGTAAAAAAAATCTCATAAATGAAATAAAGCTGTGTCTCACATGGTGTATTTTTTTTATTATACAGTATTTTTTTAATTTAGCTATAAAGATTATAAACCAAGATCTGAAACCTATCATCAAATTGAGTGTCAATCCACTTTGATAATAGCCAGCTATATTGTCTGGTTATCTTATCAGGTTACTCTAAACAGGCTGTAAAACAATTGTGTTTACAAGTTTCTTCATGACTTATAACTGTGTCACACTATCCTTAATTATCCAGTTATAGTTAATTAGTATGCCTGTGTATACCTACCTACTTTTAATAACCTTGAAAATGTAAGTTGTTTTTGTCATAGAGAAGAGTCAAATTTAAATTGAATTAGGGGGTCGTCCTCCTAATTCAATAATAGAATGGTTTTACTTCAATACTGCAATCTAGATTTTTGTTGTGGTGGTCGGAAATAAAAGTCGTGGTAAGTGTAATGCGATATATATTGTATAGAGATGGTCAGTCAGAGCAGCAGCGTGCAGTCGAGGTCGTCGTGCCGAGGCTCAGAGTGCGCGCGCCGCAGCACGCGCGCCACCACGTCGCTCAGCGCCTCGCGCGCGCCCGCCTCCAGCAGCGACAGGCATTGCTGGGGAGACATTATTTATAAAGAACAATGCTTACAAATCTATCCTATGCTATTAATTAAATGTGCGTGCGTGTGTGTATTTATATACCTACAAGCTGCGCCCCGGTGTTCGCTCCCGTGAGAATTTCGGGACAAAAAGTACCCGCCATTCCAGGTTATGTTCTACCCGTGTACCAAATTTTATAGAAATCAGTCCAGTACGTAATGTGTGAAGAGGTAACAAACAAATTTACTTGTATAATATTAGTTGGGATGGGAAATGTATATAATTGTACTTGTTTTATCGATTTCATAAACATTTGAAATATATGTTCTGGGAGTATAAAATCAAGCTTGGTCCCATATCTGGGTATATTAGTTTTTATATATTATAACAAAAATAAAACACCAACACTAAAGAGTCATTCAAGTATTGGAAATAAAATCCAGAGTGAAAAAATAAACCCCCATCTGACCGTTTTCCATGGAAAAATAACTGAAATGCCATACTTTACAAATTCCTTTAAACTTTCAAAGTAGACGGACCTGGTGGTAGTTATCATCAGTGGTGAGCCTCAGCACGGCACGCAGTGCGATCTCTGAGCCGGCGCGCACGCAGGTGTTCTTTTCCTTGGTGCCGTTGACCAGCGCCGGCAGCAGAGCGCGCAGCAGCTCCGCGCCGCCTTCCACTGTGGTCACCCGACCCACCAGCGCGGACGCGGACGCCATCAGCTGCTTCACCTCGTTACTGGGGTGGTTCATGCTCTGAAAGTTACATACGTGTTACGATAAAAGAAAGATAATATTGAATCTTGCGAAATATGTATGTAAATATAGACAAAATCTAGTTTTCAATTAAATGATAAAAGAAATATACACTCACCCTGACAAACTGTGATAGAATATTAGGCGGGATCGGCCTATTATTTTGTAGGAGGTACTTCATGAGGTATCCGATACCTCGGATTCCATTGCACGCGATCGGGACTTTGTCGCTAGCCAGATAATTCAACAGAGCCTTGTCTATCTTCTCCTCGAAGTGGTCGCGGTAGACGCAGTCGGGGGTCTCCTTGAGGGCGACGAAGAGCGCGGCGGAGCGGCCGTGCACGAGCAGCCAGTCGTCGGCGGGCGCCAGCACGTGGTGCAGCAGCGCGGCGTCGCGGTGCGGCGGCGGCAGACTGTGCAGCAGCGCGCCCAGGCAGCCGCCGGCCGCAGCGCGCGGTGGGTCGTCCGCGTGCGCCAGCAGCGCCGGCCCGCTCAGCGTGCCCAGCACGCTCAGCGCCAGCTGCTCCGACATCTTGTCGCCGCCCACTGTGATCACGCTGCGCAGCGCCTGAAATTATCGTTATTAGTGCCCAATTTAAATAGTCATACCGATAAATGGGAAGGCGTGAAATTGTTTAATTTTAGTTACACGTGTCTACATTAAAACACACAAAGGACCCGGCATATTAACTTGCGAAGGCAAAACAGGTACAAAGACGCAAAGAGGCGGGACTTATTTCGTTTTTTATTCAAAAATAGAACCGCGTCTGTCTCAGCCCCGCACTATAAGAACAAACGTACCTGCAGCATAGTCTCCCTGATGGCGGGGTCGTCAGTGCTCTTGATGCTGGAGTGCATCTCCACGAAGAGCGGGTCGGCGCGCGTGTGGATGAGCACCAGCTGCGCCAGCGCCAGCCCCGCGCGCACGCGCACCGGCCGCGCCGCGTCGTGCAGCGCCTTCAGGAACGTGGTCTGCAGCTGCGGCAGGAACTGCTTCAGCATCACGCCCACCTACAGATAATCATCCATTCTAAATTATTTATTCAAGTAATCAAGACTTATATAGGTATGTTAATACACTTATCCTATAAATAAATAAATATATTATGACACATCACACAGATTGAGCAAGCCCCAAAGTAAGTTCGAGACTTGTGTTATGGGATACTAACTCAACGATACTATATTTTATAACAAATAAATACATAGATAAACATCCAAGATGGCCCGGGGGCCAATCAGAAAAAGATCATTTCCATCATGACCCGACCGGGGATCGAACCCGGGACCTCTCGGTTCAGAGGCAAGCACTTTACCACCGTCGTCATGTTATATGTTAATAAAGAATAATTAAATATACTAATATTACAGTTTGTAGCTTTATACAACACAATTGTAGAAACAAATGCATCAAAAAGCTTATGAAATTACTATTCTGAATTCGATATTATTATGTGCACCATGTAAGGCTGTGCGGTGACTGCTGATGTTAACTTGATCTCCCTTCTATCATCACGTCCTTACTAATTCACCTTGGACAAGAGTTCAGCCAGAGTCTCGAGCACGGCCGCCTTCACACTGGAGTTGAACCTGTCTCCCAGGATCCTGATCAGGGGCCCAGTGATGTGCACAACGGAGGGCTGTATGGCGGCCGCTGAAGTCAGCTTGATGACCTCTCCCAGCATGAGCGCCGCGTTCTCCTTGTCCTCGGGCAGACCGTTGAGGATCGACTCGCGGAAGAGCGGCAGGATTGGTGCTATTCCCTGGAAACATTTATTTTATTTATACCTGGAATATTATTTTCTAAAATTATAGATTCAATGACAACAATATACACGCTGAATTTAGCTGAACGTTGACTAAAACTTTCGTCTTACTACAAAAATGCCATAATGCGAAACAAATAAAACTAATAACAATATCATAATATGAGATTGGCTTGACGACTACTACGGCGGTCCGCAGCAAAAAGGCGGTACCGACAAACGGCGCTGCGGAAGAATAATATGTTTAGAAACGGTTTAAATTTGTTTATAGGGAGACTATTAACATTATATTTAAGTCTCGTACGTCCAAAGTTAAGCTGTTCACGAATAAACGGATTAGTTAATCAGTATACATACTTTAGGCAGACAGAATCCAGGCAATAACTCCTGCTTGAGATCGGCGGCAGCGTATCGCACAGCTTGGCGGACGTCGGACACGTGAGCGATCTGCTGCTCGGCGTCCAGCGTCTTCGTCAACGCCGTCAGCGCTTCCCACGCCATCTGCAGGACGTCGCTGGCGGACAAAAGTGAAGATCTAAATTGGAATTCGGTCGGAATAATGTGTGGCGTGTTTCAAGGCAGTGTTCTGGGCTCTTCGTTAAATTTAAGTCGTCATTAAGTAGTCATTGTAAATAAAACTTATTTACTTAGCTTTTTATGTTCTACAGCTTCAGACATTCTGAAAGTTTACTTCAATATTAAATTTCTTCATGACGGCGAAATAAGTTTAAACAAGGGATTCAAATAAGGCCTCGACCCCACCGCGGTCCGTTACGTCGCCGACGCGGCGTCGTCACGTGGTCCTTTACATATGACGTACGTCGGCGCGTTGTAGTTGAGAGTTTGAGAGCTGCAACACCGAGTTGGAGTCCAGTATAGTTACCGGTCGGTGTCGGCGAACAGCAGCAGCAGCCCGCGCAGCAGCTGCGGCACGTGCGGCGCGAGGTCGGCGCGCGTGTGCGTCACGAACGCGCACAGCAGCGCCGCCGCCTCCGCCGACCCCGAGCTGCGGATCGCTTCCAGCAGGGTGTCGATTATACTGAAACATCATCGTTCACGATACTATAAATATGACAAAATTCATGTACAGACAACCGTATGTCAAGAACGCGACATATATAAATGCCGCAATCTTGCTCTGCATGGAAAGGAACTTTATGTAACGGCACACAATAGGTAATTTACAATTACTCGACTTGGCAAGGGCACTGCCGCCACATATCGATTAGCTTATTTGTAACTTACACTCTGACAGCGGGAGGGTCCGTCACAGGCAGCAACGCGTCTCGACAGTGGTCCAGTTCCTTAGCTTCCCCGGGCGTGCCCTTGGCGGCCGCGAGCGCCGCCAGCAACGCCGGCAGCACCCGCGGCAGATGGCGCCCCAGGGCTCCGCCCGCGGCCGCCGCCAGCGCCGACAGCGCGCGGGTGTCGACGGCGCCGCCTCCGCTGGCTGTCAGCACGGGCACGAGGTATGGCAACACTGCGCGGGACTTTATTGCCATTATCTGTGGGACGGATACCACTTTAGAAAACAAGTACACTTTTATCTTGACATGACGTTCATTGAAAAGTATAATTTGAAAGGTATAATATAAAACGTCCACTATAAACTTTAGAGACATTGACAAGAAATTGGCGGACTATTTGCTATCAGCTCGTAATGTCAATGTAAAATATGTCTACAGAAGACGCTTTAAAGCTCACTTTTCAATGGAAGTCAACGTTAATCAGAACCTTTAAACAAAAAAAAAATTCAACCATAAGCATTTCTTTTTTGGCTACAACTATTTTAAATGAGCACCACAGAAATAATCAAATAGTAGGTAATCGAAACATGAATTAGCATAATTGCATTATATTAAAATTGAACACCAGTTATTTTTCCATAAATAAAATATAACAAATTCCGAAGACAAATATTGTAATTTGAAACTTTTTCTCCCAAAAAAATATATATTCGATGAAAAATAACATAGTAGTAACAGTTAGGTGTACCTGTTTGAGTCCATCCAGCGTGGCGTCGGCCAGGTCGCGGTCGGGGTCGTTGAGCGTGTTGAGCATGTGCGGCAGGATGTCGTCCAGCGCCTTGTTGCCGATGGTGGCGTGCAGCGAGTCGAAGGTCCGCGCGGCCGCCACTCGGACCTCCGCCAGCGGGTCGCACAGTGCCGTGCGGACCGTCGGCACCTGACCAACCAATACTTTTATGCCAACTTCACACTTTTTATTTATTTTAACTGCAACACTAGCGCCACGTTGCATTTTTATTAATTGATTTTATTTCTTAGCGAAAATTAATAAAATATTTTACATAATGAAATTCAGTACAAAGTATTCTAGTTTATTATACACAGTAGATTATAGTGGTCATACAGACGTTGCGTGGTTGTGACAGGACTCACCAGGCCATCCGCGAAGCTGAGCACGGCGTCCCGGGAGGTGGAGGCGAGGATCTCCCCGAGGCCGATGCAGACGCCCTGACGCTGGTCCGGGCGCTCCGACCGCAGCCCCCGCTCCAGGATCGGCACTATCTCCGGGAGCACCCGCTCTCCCAGCTGATATACGAATAAAACATGAAAATACCAGTCACTTTTGTTTGAATACTATTCAATTTAAGACAGACGCATAATAAGAACTATCTCGAAATTTGAAAGGAGAATTGTTCATTCAATATTTAATGAAGGCCCCACATTCATAGATACGAATAGTATTAGCGACATCTTAATTCCGTACACAACACATACTATATCGACACTCGAGTACGCATTAATGAAGGACTCATAAAATAATAAAAAGGATCAAAATGACCATTCTTTGAAATAAAACTGGGGTAAAAAAGACACAAAGCTCCACCTTCCGCACTAAGTCCCCGAGCGTCCTGGCGGCCACCTGCCGCTTGTCGTAGCTGGTGGAGGCCAGGCAGCCCAGCAGCAGGCTGAACAGCGTGGGCAGGATCTCGCGCAGCGTCTTCGGGGTGTTCGTCACCACCACCTGACAAACACAATTTAATTGGAAATGTGATTATTTATTATTTTTCTATTAGGTAACGGAATGACATACCTAGTGTTTTTGTTCTTTGTATTGTAATGACATACGATAACGAAAAACTAAATTTGTATGAAAAAAATCAAATATTACAAATTTTTAAACTATTGTAATTTTCAGAATACGCAAAAAAATATATTAGTTTCCCACTGCTGGGCAAAGGCCTCCCTCCTTCCTTTTTTCACAAATCTCTGTCGACAGCAGCCTGTAGCCACCCCTGCAGGAAACGTTATTTTGTTTTAGAATTTTGAAAAGTAACAAACGACTGACCTTCCATACGTGCAACGCAGCCTGCCTCACCATGAGCGCCACGTCACTCCTCCCCATGTACAGACCAGCCAACACGCGATTCCTCCTCTCAGTGCCCAGCGCGGTCATGATCGCCTTGTGCGAGTGTTCCGTGCCGAAGTTATCGTCTTCCGACGCCGTTTCCGTGCTCATCTTGCCCGACACTCCTGAAATTCTGTACAATAAATCTCCCAATAATTGCACGGAGCTGTATCTTATACGCCAATTATCGTCGAATAGTCCCTTTTCTAGCTCCGGTAGCAGCAAAGTTATGGCTGATTCCGCGTATAGCGTCACAATCCTCTGGCCAGCTTTGAGGGCGGTTTCCCTGACGTATTCGTTTTCGTCGGCGAGTGCTTTGAGGATGGGGTTGATGATCTGTCCGATGTAGGGGGTGAACTCGTCGGTGAAGGCGCCGGGCATGTAGATGAACATCATTATGTAGCCGTCCTTTACGTGGGGAGCGATGTCCGTGCGCTCTGCTGTTGCTATGATGTCTGGGGGCAATCATTCTTTATTAGTGTGGAGTGTGGTGCCTTGCGTCGGTATGAAGGTAGAAGAAGGTAGATTGGGTTAGATAGATAGGCGTAGACAGGGATAAGTATCAGAAGGAGTAAGATCTTCAAAAAAATAAAACTTTACTAGCTCGGTAATCGCTAATCGGTAACATTTAAAACGCTATATGTCACTTTCGCTAAATGTCATCGTGGTCAGATCACTATCTGCAAGAATTTCGGCAGCCAATACAGACCAGGCATGATCTTGTGCAGCTTGTGCACGCCGAGGCCGGCGACCACCTCGCTCAGCCCCTGCGCGGCGCCCGAGCGGTCCACGCTGCTGGTCTCCGACGTCAGCGTCTGCATCAGCCACGGCAGCAGCTCCTCGAAGCTGCTCTCGCCCATGCCCTTCACCATCGCGCCCAGCGCTCGCGCCGACACTGACCGCACCTGGATGAAATTTATTATGGTCAACATGGCGAACATCGAAATTACTCATTTCAATACAAATGGACTAAACATGTATTTCCATAACAATTTCCTCATTGTGATGTCTCTGTACCATGTTAACAGCATTCAACTATTAATTCATTAACTTACATCTGGCACAGGATCTAGTAGCGAACTCTTCAACCCCGGTATAATATTGGGAAGGTACGGCTGCAGATCCTTCTGGTCGGTCAACGAGTACATATTGCCTATGATCTGGGCGGCCATCTTGCGCGTCTCCGTGCTGCGGTCGAGGAAGGCCCTCTGCACCACGGGCATGATGAGGGCCAGCGACGGGGCGTCGATGAAGTGCACGAACTTCGTGTCCAACAGCGTCTGCAGACACGCCGACGTCTTGTTCGACGGGTCTTGCAGCGCTTGAAGCAGCACAGGCACGATTGCTGGAAGATTGTCACGATGGATTGTTGGTGATAATCAATGTTAGTCAAACTTGTGGCAGACAGTAGGACACTGGCTTAAGAAACTTAACTATCGATCAACTTGAGTGTACATCAATCAACTTGAATGTACTAAATTTCTGAGATACTAGGATAGAGGTATGTAGTAGAGAACATGTTTGAGAGTTCTCTGAGTAAATTCATAAAGGTTTCACTGGAGATCTGAATCGTTTATATTGCATTTAAGGTGCCTATTATATTTGCATTGGATGCGAATCTGTAATAATAGAATAGTATTTGAACAGTAATAACAATACTATAACATTTCGCATGTGAAAACCTATTTCTTCCTGTCTGAAAATCGAAGTATGAAACGAAACTCTTTATTAATGCCGTCAAAAAACTATTAATAGCTAAGTCTGCTGGCGGTGTACCTTGAATCTCAGGGTTGCGGATGACGGAGCCGATGACTTTGAGAGCCTCTGCGCCCGCCTCCTGCACCCGCATGTGGGAGTCGCTCAGCACCTCGATCAGCTTGGGCACGATGGACGGCAGGCACGACGACAGCTGCTTCGGAGCGCAATACGCCATGGCGCCCAGCAGCTCGATTGAACCTGATAACATGCGACACATTCAAATTTCTCTACTGAACTCCTTTTTTTATTACGGTTTCGGCTAAATATACTTTTTTTGTCTTCTTCCTTGCTTGTTCCACATAACTTTATTACAAAATAATATCAGATTCAGGTGTAAGATAACACAGACTATGCTGTATATATAACACAGATAATGCCCCGCTGGGCATGCAGATCAGGACAATATTTGGCATGTGATAGAGGCACATTGGCAGGAGGGTGTCAGGTTAACATATATCATTACTTCGGCCGGCTAGCGGTTGTCCGTAGCTCTGTCCACAGTATGTTTATTTTTGACCTCGGGTATATATTCCAAACTATATATATATTCCAAATTTGACAGACAGACTTTAATATATTATGTATATTATTACAATTTATATAAAAATACAAATGCATACATGGCTGAACCACAAATATTATTTAATAAATAAATATTTCAAACAATTTACAACAATACTGGAAAATATTTTTTTTGATAAATGTAGCAACCTTTTACTCAAAATGTAAATAGCAATATTTAAACACTAGGAAATTTTCACTAGTTAAATTTATAGTTTGTAAATCAATAGTTCGAGGGCCCCCTGAACTGCGGGACACCGTTTCGTCTAGCTCTCCGGTAACATCTCTTTTTCGGTAATCCATGTAGATGTAAATTAGTCACATCCACAGAGTTTGTACTTTGCGCGTTGCTAAATACATATGGCCGGCTGCGCGCGCAGCTCAGTGACCGGTCTGACGTCAGAATGTATGTCAAAACAACAGTAAACAATTATGATTATAGTTTTGCTTCGTACCTATTTATGATTAGTACATTATATTTATGATTTTTTTTATTTCGAAATGAAAACTTGTTAGCACGTTTTTGTTTTATTTATTTAAAAATGAGCCATAATGTACCCGTGATGAGCCAACCAGCTGGCGGGAACACGATGTAGGACAAAATATAACGCTCTTTCATCTCGTGTTTTTCTAATACGCCTTTCTCTTTCTTGTGTGAGCGAAAATAAAGATATAGTTTCTATCTCCGGGGAGAACATTCGCTGTGAGAATTCTCAGAAATGTTCAAGAAGCTTCTAAGGGATAAAATTTCGAGCACCATGAATTAAGTACAGTGTAATAATTGCAAACTAGTCGCTATTACCGCGCCATATAGGTTCATGCAGGGTAACTCAATGTGGTGTTGACTGTACTATTTCCGAGAACACACAATGTAGTGTCACGTATTTTGTTCTTTTTGTTGATCTATTTTTTAAAACAATATTGTATGTATTGTAAGTATTATTATAGAGTAATTCAATGTCTATGCTCCTAAAGAATTTAAATTTCGGGCGCTAAACAAACCAGTTTATTAAAACAAACAGATATGCCTTTACCACGACATAGAGAGAGGGCAGTGAAGAATGCAAAGTTGTAATATTATTGAACGTTATTTTGTTCCGCAAATTAAGTATTATGAGTTCATCGAGTAGCGAAAGTTTTAAATCTGATGCGACCTCCGTGCCGCGAGTAACATTACCCGCGTTATCCCGGGAATTGTATAATAGGGCCTATGATACTTTTATTTCTTGGAAAAATGAACAAAGAATTAATAATTTTGACGAATATGTTTTTCTTACTTATTTTCAAAATTTGGCTAAAACGAAGCAACCGTCAACTCTTTATAACATATACTCCATGCTCAAAGCAACAGTGAATATCAACAATGATATAAATATCGAGAATTACAAGAAATTGACCATGTATCTAAGGCAAACTTCTAAAGGATTTCAATCGAAAAAGACCAAAGTTTTTACCATAGATGATGTGGATAATTTTTTGAGAGAAGCACCGGATAAAATCTATCTATGCCTAAAGGTTGGTATTTAGTTATGTAAACACAAAAACACAAAGACATTTTTATAGTTTTTAATGGGTTGCTCAAAACCATTATATTTTTGTTATAGGTAGTTCTTATCTTAGGTGTAAATGGAGCTTGTCGTGCGTCGGAACTTATGAACATAACCGTGGAGCATATAGAGAGGCCCTCCGATGCGTTGCTGCTAGTCAAATTGGTAGCTTCCAAAACCAACATGAACAGGTCCTTTGTTCTCCGGGGAGTGGACAAAGAGATTTTAGAAAAATACTTGGCGCTTAGACCTGCTAATACACCAATGAAACGCTTGCTATTACGGTATCATAATGGCAGATGTGTCAGACAAGTCATTGGTAAAAATACAATTGCTGTAATGCCGGCGCAGATTGCCGAATATTTGCATCTGCCGGATCCTAAATTATACACTGGTCATTGTTTTCGGAGGACCGCATTCATGATGCCATCAGACCTAAGACGTAGTTTCAACCTAATGCGTTGTGAAGGAGGCCCAAGGCCAGAAAGAGCTGAATTAAGGGAAGTGTATATAGATACGCCGACGGAACCTGAGGCTTCTAATGAAAATGTTGATATTTTGAACATTGATAGTATCAAAGAAGAATTTACTATTGATTTGGAATTATTCATCGCCTCAGTCATTCGTGTCAGACACATGGAAAGCAGGGGAAAAACGTGATCCCTCTCCAGGGAAATCCACAGAAACGCCTCATCTTCAAAAAGAAGATATTGAGTTCACAATCACTGAGAATATTAATGAAACCAAAACATTATCTATTCCAAGTGAAAATGTGAGAATAATATTTAAGAATTGCAAAGATGTATCAAATATAAACATTAACTTTTAGCTTATTGTTCAAATTTCAATATCCTCTGTTGTTGAACAGTTTGCCAAACTTTGGCGGATTCAGTATACATTGCTGGTTTGACTCTAACCAAACTTGCCACTTTAAAATGGTTTACTAAATCCAAAAACGGTCTTCCCTTCCCACACCTCTAATATTTTCGAACAATCCAACTACACTCCACGCTATATGAAAGATGACAAAAAATCATTCCCACTTCAGCAGGGGAGGTACCTTCAAAATTTTGGATTTTTCAATATATTATTTGACCATTTAGTCGGCGTGATTAATGGGTATATCCATACCAAATTACAAATTATTCTAATACTAATAGTTTTTGAGAACGGAGGTCCATACAGACATAAATGAAACTATAAAAATAGAACATAGCTACTATATACATTTACAACATAAAGAGCGAAGCCGGGCCGGGCCTATGGTGCAAACTAAATGAGAGCTTATGAAATAGCACTGACCAGCCTTAGTGCGCCAGTTGTCGTCCTGCAGCGCCTGCAGCAGCGACGGCAGCACCAGCTTGACGCCGTGCGCGCTGAGCTTGCTCATGATGAGCTTGGCGGTGTCGTCGGCGGCGGCGCGCACATACTGCGAGCTGTCGCCGAAGCACAGCAGCAGGTGCGGCAGCACGTGCACGATGTAGGGCTCGAACAAGCGCCCGAGCTTGTGGCAGAGCATCTCGAAGCCGAACAGTGCGCCTGTGGAGAAAGGATTCATCATTTATTTATTCATTTCATATCTATACTATTATTATAAAGAGGTAAGCGTTTGTGACCTTGTATGTTTGAGGCGGGTAATCTTCGAAACTACTGAACCGATTCCAAAAATTCTTTCACCATTTATCCAAGATTGCTATAGGCTATATTTAATCTCAAAATTACCACGGGAGCGAAGTCTCGAGCAACATCAAGTATTTTATGATTTCGTTGAGAAATGCCACACGATTGGCAGATTTTTTATTGAAATTATCACTATACAAAGTTTTATATATTATACATAGTTTCTATAGATATAACAGCATACCTTCACGATACTTGTAGTTTTTCTTCTCCTGTATAGCCTCGGTGAGTTTGCCCATCACGTCCAGCTGCTTCAGGGAGAGGATGCCGAGGCCCTTGATGATGCCCGCGATACCGTATGCGGCGCCCTACAATATTACAATGATAGTAAATATCGTGCGGTATAGAACTGCCCATGGATGTGGGAAGCGAACCTTGGCCGCTGATGATCAACAAGAGCATCCAAAAAAGGGTTTACTCATATGATACTTTCATATCAAAATTCCGACTGGAACGAAAGCACAGGGCGCAGCTAGTAATGTTGTAAAAGTGAAAGTTGGAATTATTTACATACTATTTCACGCAATAACGCATTTCGATATTTGATAATTTAATTCGTGTCTAATAATTAGGTACTCAGTGAATTTTGATGCGATTTTTATAGTAACATTGCTGAATTTTAACTGGTTTTTTACCTTCCGGTCGCCGTATTTCTCAGCGGTAAGCAGCTGTTTCATTAGCTTGTTCATGATCACCGGTATCTCTTCCTCCAAGGCGGGCGACGTCACCAGGTGAGGCAGACAGTTGCTCACCGCCTCTTGGACCTGTGGGAAATACGATACACATCACGTATTTATTCCCTTCGGGGAATGATTTCTGTTATAAATGTGATAGTTATTACATTTACTTCATCATCATCATTTTCAGCCTCCATTTATCCATTGCTAGTTATATACCTCTTATCTCTTCTAGTATTGTAAAGGAATATTCAACATTTTAAGATTTCTTTTACACACACGTCGTACACTACGTGTTCGCGACGTCACCGGCCCTAATCTAACTGGGAACAAGAACTAGTGGATATTACCTGTTGGCTGGGAGTAGACAAGGCGGCCACCAGCCGCAGAGTGATGGGCCTCACGCGGGCGTCGCCGGGCGCGAGGTGGCGCGCCAGCGACCCCACCAGCAGCACCACGCTCTGTCTCACCGCATCGTAGCCGCCGGATTTCGGAGCCCTGTCCAGAAAATTCTCGAATACGGGGAGGAGGCTGCTTATTGTTTCCTGTGGACAAAAATTATATTGAAAACTCGGATAAGAACATTATTTATTTCAGTTTCGAATACAGATTTGATAGCAGCACCGTTGTAAATGTAAATCACTGTTGTGCTGGACAAAGTTCTCCCCAATCGTCCCATTTTAAAGAGCAATCTGTGGCCAGGTCTCTTCGAATGACCTCAGTTCGTCACACCACACGTCCGTGGTCTTTTTCATTAAAAAAAAAATACACCTAGTAATATCTAAGTCTAATAATTATAAATAAACGCATATCACGTGCCACTTTTAACTTCTTCTCGACGTTAACAGAGGAAACAGTTAGCAGGAAGAGTTTAAAAGTTAGCAGAGGAGCTAGGGTCATGAAAGCATAGGATTGGGCATTCATACCTTCCCATGCAGATCGACGATGGCCATTGCAGCATCCAACATGTCTCCTCTGACCACTTCGTGCCGGTCAGCCAGAGCCTCCTCCACGAAGAATCTCATGGCGTCTGCGACTTCGTCTGCGCTTAGTAGAGGAGCTAGCGCCTTGAGAGCGAGAGCTACGCCCCGGCGCGAGCCCCACTCGTCTACGGCGCCCTCCACCACGTGACCGAACTGGTCAAGCTTCGCGGGGATTAGCTGTGAAGTAATGTGTACTGTTACATAGTGTTCCATAGATTTTTGAGTAATTCGTTTAGACTGTTAAGGCCGGCAACACGTGAAGATGAGAAAAATAGAATAAGGGACTGTTTCACGGCTTGCTGTGGTAGTATCTGACAGCCTATTATGTAACATATCGTTAAAAAATGTATTTTATTGGCCAATCACATCTGTCAGATTAGATTAGAAAATATACTGGACGGATTTTTATACAATTCGGTACACGGGTAGAACATAACGTGAAATAACAGACAGGGTACTTTAATCCCAAAATTCCCACGGGAGCGAAGGCCGGGGCGCAGCTAGTAATATAAATAGAGCGATGTACCGGCAGCGTCCGGCGGTACTCCAGCTGCAGGTGGCGGTGCACGTCCGCACGCGGCGCGCGCGCGTCGCGCACGAGGCTCGCCAGCGCGCGCGCGCTCGCGCGCTGCACGGGCTCGCTGGGGTGCCGCACCTCCGCCAGCATCTGCGGCTGCAGCGTCGTCCACTGCGCGCGCTGCTGCGCCGTCGGCAGCCGCGACCACAGCTCTTCGGCCAGCTTCCTGCAGACACGACACGACACGTACCGCGGGGATACATATATCACGTTTGAGTTATAAACATTATTAATTTTTGTGCGGCGTATGCACGATCGATGCTAGGAATCTGCGTATTTATAATACTTAAATAAGCTTATGAAATTAAATAAAAAATATATATGGAAATTCCTCGAATGACTCACAAACTTACTTGTTATCCTCTGAGACATCGAAGGTGGCAATGAGTAATCTTTTGGTAAGGTCGAGCGCGTGATCAGGATTCTCCAAGAGCGGCGGAAGACGATCTGATATACAGAGCAACGCGCGGAGCGCTGCGTCACGGACCACCTGGAAGGTCCGTCAGAGTAAACATAGAGACTGGTGGAATAAAACAATCAAATTAAATGGATTTATCGATATTAAGGTTTAAGGATGAATATCCCCCAGTCAAATGCCAACACCTATGGGGAAGTGAAGACTTAAGATTATCGGCTTTTGTCATATAAAGTAGATGTTGTGTGTAATAGACAATTTGTTACTGGGGGAATTCAGACTGCAACTATAATTTTTCTATTTTCATGGAAAATTTTGGAAGGAGCACAATGCGAATGTGCTCCTTCCAAAATCGTTGTACTAGATACTACTACATTACTTACTTTTTCAATTAAATTCTATAATTGCATAAAATAGAGTAAAACATGGAAATAGCAAGACTATTTAGCTAAACACAGCATAAAAAGTTTGTGTATAAACACAGCATAAAAAGTTTCAATCCTACTAAAAATTTGTGAGGATGTACGTGTGTATATTTGTTACTCTTTCACGCAAAATATACTGGACGGATTTTAATGAAATCTGGTACACGGGTAGAATATAAACTGGAATAACACATAGGGTATTGTTTATCCCGAAATTCACACGGGAGCTAAGTCCCGAGGCGCAGCTAGTACTAGTACTATATATACTTTTATTTTACTATTTTAGCATATGAGAGAATAGCTTGCATTCTTAAAACTAGATAAATATCAATGGGTTAAAAGAATAGGTTCTCGCTGGTATTACAGAAATACTTAGATAAAAAATTCCCGATAGTGACCTCCAAGGGGCTCTGCAGGCCGGCCAGCAGACAGCCGACGTCGCCGGCGCTGACGCCGCCGCGCGCGCCGCACTGCGCCGTCTCCAGCAACGCCGCCGTGCTGGCCGTCTGCACGCGCCCCGACGTACTGCCTATATTGTGTGTGTGTGTGTGTATTATACACGCGTGTCGACTACTATGTATTTTCATTCGAGTGATATACAATTCTTTATTTTCTTCACAGTCGTATTCCTCATGGCTGAGGGTCGTGGTCATTACATGGAATGAAACACAACAACTTTCTTGGCATTATTAATGGAGTGGTTTGCCATTGCCTTCTCCATTTCACTCACAAGTTAATAAGAATCAATCAGTGTGCAGGTTTCCTCACGATGTTTTCCTTCACCGGAAGCAAGTGGCGGTCGATGAAAACTACTAGTATACTAGTAGTTTTCATCGACCACCACTTGCTTCAACGACAATCATTACATGAGTTAGATTGGTATACGAACTCATGAGGCACGAGTAGCAGTACGTTGTAATTTCAAGCAGATAACTGTTAAAAACATTAAAGTTATTGGACAAACTCTTTCTCATCTGAGCGTATTTCCCTTTTATGTTCCTCAGCTATTATGCGTTGGAGCCCAAGGTCCAAGTTTCCTACTTTTCTTCACATCGCCATCTTTAAAACAAACCATTGACATTGCTTATACACAACGATAAATCAGCATTTTTTAGATTTTCCTCTATTTATCTTCATATAATATAGGTGTGCGGGCGGGGGTATACTGACTGATGAGTTCGATGAGCAGCTGGAACATGTGCTCGATGGGGAACAGCTTGGGGTTGAGCAGCTCCCGGGAGCTGAGCGCGGCGACGGACGCGTGTCGTGCGATCACCGACAGACCGTTGAGCATTGTCGTCTCGTCCGCCCGGGTTGCCGGGGCCGTCAGACCTGGTCAAATTAATGTATTGATTTACTTTCCAATAGGAACTTTTCTGAAATACAGGACCAAGACTTGAGCACATTAACAAACATTCCAATCCCGATTGTGTCGCGTAAAAGGATATTTTTTGCCATTGACAACCCTTTGGTTAGATTTTACCCGATTTTACATTTAAGGGGGCCTTAATCTTTTGCAATATAATTTATTCATTACACGAAATAGGGCTGTAAATTTGCAAGATTTTGTCATAATTTTTCATAAACATACTGCAAGAACACACGATGAACATATGATGAAAACACGATGAGATAAGCAAATCACAAACCTTGCTTGAGCAAGGGGAACACATAACAGAATCCAGGCGCGTTGAAATGGTTTGTCTTCTGCTGTGTGGTCGGGTCTAGTTCGTCTTCCGAAGGGTTCTTTGGTTCAGCCGTGGCCGCGTGCACCAGGTTGATGGTGCGGATGGTCGCCTTGTCCAGGTCTTCTTCTTCCCATGCGGGGTCCAGGTCGCATTGGGGTTTGTGGAGTCTGGGGGTGGAACGTCGGTGTGAGTTGTAGCTTATTTTGATATAACTCATGCCTTTAGATTTCTAGATAGTTTAATTGCATTATTACTGATTCGTAAATACATTTATTTTTCATACAAAAAAACTGAACTATAATAATTTTATGCAAACTTTGTGGAGCTGAAAATAAATTAAGATTTTTTTTTTCATTTATTATTAAAATTTTCTACTTTGTGAATTTAGTTATTATGCGAATAATACTGAAATACATAACAATATGTACCATTTTAGAAACTGACATTGGTCTACGATTTAAGCCTATAATAATATAATAACGTTTATTTTAAAAATTATCGCACAAAATTCATTTAAAATTCGTAACGCAACAAATAGCATCGATATATGAATAGCACAGCACGGGCGTAATACCTGAGCGTGACCCTGGCGACGGTGTCCCCGAGCGCGGCGTGGTGCGGCAACAAGGCCGCGCGCAGGGCTCCGTGCGCGTGCACGAGCTGCGGCGCCGCCAGCGGGCTGCGCAGCGCCGCCAGCGCTCCGGCGGTCACCGCGCGCGCGCGCAGCCGCAGTGTCTGCGCCGACCCCCGCTGCACCGCCTCCAGCAGCCGCACCGCCACTTCCACGCGGCTGTTCAGCTGAATATACAAATACAGCCTGTCAACAGTGGTCCACACACATATATGCGAAAATCTGTCTGTTCTGCTTTCACGGCAAAACCTCTGGACTGATATTGAAACATAGGCTATTTTTTTTTCAAATTCAACCTTCCAAACAAACAAAGAATTTCACGTGAAATAATTTGGCTTTGTCTTTATAGAGTATGCAAAGTGAATAAAATATTAGTAAATAAATAACTTATACTTACAGCAGTTAGCCTCTGTCTGATGGCGCTTTCTTTTGCCAGTTGTGCCTTTATGGCTTCCTTTTGTTTTGCTGACAGCGGGACCTGGAAATGTTATAGTTTTCACGGCTGGTCCATTGGGCGAATTCAGTTAATACATTGGCTGCTATCGACATATGTTACTGACAACAAAAAATCACTACATAATCCAAATCGCAGTCAACATTGTACAATAACGTGCATTAAGATTTGTACGGTCCTTATTCCAAAGCGACATGATATTTAATGCATTTGTACACAATGTGTACTACACATATCCAGTGCACGTATGTCTGTACTGACTGTCTTTTATGAAACTCGATAATCCTCTTCACACATATTCATAATCAAAATTTCTCATATATTTCATCAGTTTCTCACCTGAACGAGTTCTCATTTATATAGATAAATTTATAACTTAAGGCCCATATTAAGCATCGTGGGTCCGATAGACACAAACACAGCATAATCGAACCGCAAACAAATATCAATGTACACAAATATTTGCCCGGGTTGGGTATTGAAACTAGGACCTGGTTGTCAGAAATACCCATCAGTCGTCATAGATTTCTCACTACAGATAACTGTTTCTCGCCCCTTAGAGACAAGAAACATCATCAATTACAATATATTTCTCACCTCCTTGACTTTCCCTTCCCTCTTCCGTTTCTCCTCTAGTTCGCGTCGCAGCTGCAACTCCTCCAGCTGGTCCTTGTAACTGTACGCCTTGCTTTCTCGTTTCAGGTTCATCTCCTTGCTGTCTTCATTGCTGTGTAATAAGGATTTTATATTGACTTGAGAAATAAGACCCCAAAAAAAAGATTAAGTAAGTGAGATTCGGGTCGATTCCTCCCTACTTGAATACTTAAGTAAGGTAATTTAAAAACGTCTCTTAACACCATAAATGGTGTGATTTTCATATTTCCTCCCAATACGGGTCGTTACAAAATTTAGTCAAATATATATGATTTACCCCGGCACGGCGGACTTGTCATAGAGCTCGCCCTCCCGGACGAGGTAGGTGAAGTACTCGTCCCGGGAGACCCGCAGCAGCTCCGGGTCCAGCAGCGCCGCCAGCACGCTCTGGATCGCGTCGCCCGCGACTGCGTCCGCGTTCACACCCACCAGCGTCGACACTACGTTGGACCACGTCTGGCATAGAAACGAAATTGCCACATGGATAGATCAAACCTTCAGTTATGGTTTTACCCGAGCGAGGCCGGGGCGCGCCTCTAGTTAATTAATAAAATAAAAATTGTTACGAACTCTTATAGGAGAAATTATGAACTACAAAAAGACACCAGATTGTGCGAAAAGTTAGTTTTACTACGTCAAATATGATTTTAGCTTTCGAATAATGAAATGTGACTGAATAAAATGAGAATAGTAAAGAAAAAAATCAGGAAGCCATAAAATGTACATAAAAAAAAACTTCTGTGCGCGAGTTAACTCGCACTAGACCGTCAATTAGTATCTTATGCCGGCTACACACTATCGCAGCACTCAGACAGATGCCGACATAAAAGCATGAACATTGCGTAATTTTATAAGAGCTTTTATTTGCCACAATGATAGATGATAATAATATAGTAATAGTGTAGTAGGAGCCGGCATTAAATGATCCTTACCTCATTCGGTTTGTATCCGTTTATATACGTATTCTTGAGGTTATTAGCATGCATGGCGACCAGTTTTTTAGGCTCTAGCCTCAGGTGGCAGACGACTTTGATCCACGCCCGCTTGTTGACGGCGGTCGCTAGAGGGTGGTGGCACGCCGGGAGCGCGTCGATTGCTAGGCTCTGAGCATCTTCTACAGGATAATCTGGCAGAAATACAAATGTTTAACATTCCAATACACATTGATTAAACTGGAAAAATATGTAGTCAATTTTTCTTTAAATTTTATTTCATATTACCGGACTTTGTGCGCTATGCGTTGGACGGTAGGTTGAATGTCCAATATCACTTAAATCGAAAGCGTTAAAAGACAACATCGCGAGTTTCTTTTAAGTACGTGTGTACAAGGAGTTATGGTCCAATAAAACAATAATGCTAAATTAAGAATAACTCACCTCTATTTGAACACAAGGCTTGAACACAATCCAGTACCATCTTCCCCGTCACATCACTCCCTTTCTCATCAGGCGGCGTCTTCTCTTTCCCACTGAAGATCTTCCCTTCTTCCAACACTTCATTCAACTTCAGCATTAAATACCTCGCTAATAGAGCTCTGTCTTCCTTGGCAAGTAACCCTTTAACCTCCTCTATGGCGAAACTCCTCACAGATTTGACAGTGGACAGTAAGACTAGCACAAACGCCCTGTATATAGGCGAGTTTTGATCACTGGCAACACTTTGGTAGTTTTCCAAGACTGATCTGCATAATATCACCACCTGTATTAGGACTATAAAGGGGTAAATGTTATAGTGCTACTCGGAAATTTTGAGCTAAGTTAAAACATCAATTTATGGGGGGGCGTCATAGCGAGGGGAATGCAAGCTGTGAAGAATAGAATAGCGTATTTGGTTGTCGAGGATTTTTAATGGATTGCTGTAGTGGCCGGCAACAGGTGTCTGTCGATGTAGTTAAGACAAGAGCACTTTTCTTAAACATTAAAACAATAATTGGCAACAAAAGAATTAAGACTTTGTCACAACCAAGTATGTTTTAAATTGGAAAACATCTAAAATCTCCGACAAGGAAATGTGTGTAAGCAGATTATATAGCAGTGCAAGATCTACTACCTATATAAGCACCGAGTGGAACAGTAAAAAGAGATTCATTTTGATATTTTTTTTAATTCAAGCAAATAATAGTAATTATACATATAAGTTATCTAGGTAAGGAATGTGTGTAGTAGTTATGAGCCGGCTACTATTTGGGGTGAAAATGTTTCTGTTTTTTTTTACTGTATTTAAAAATGGTTTAATGTTGTTTCACCACTCTCTGATAAAATATCATACTGTAATCTGATAAATTAACTCCTAAATAAATCTGCCAGATGTATTGGCCAATTTGCCCTAACACTTGTGAAAAACTATTTTTAACGCTATTTGTTCGATATGCTACATTAGGCCTATCAGATACATTATCAGTAAGTGGTAAAACATGTATTTTCCTATCGGTTGACTGGAAGGAATCCCTCCATGGGATAGTCCGATGTTCCTAGTGCTTTTTTTCTATTTCTTAAGTATTTTTGTTTTATTTTATATAGTTATTTCAAACAGACAGTCTCTAGGTATCAAAACGAAGCTCCCCATTCGACGAGCGCGCGAGTGGCAGCAGCAGTACATACCGTCGTCGGGCGCGGCCAGCAGCACGCGGCGGTGCAGCAGCGGCGGCAGCGCGCCCGGCGGCTCATGGCCCGGCTCCAGCGCCACCAGCGCCGCCATCGCCGCTATACCCTCGCACACCACCAGGTGCTGACCAAGTACACGATTTAACTTCATTTTTGACGTCAAAAAGTGTGTTTAATAAAATCGTATCTTCAATAAAAAAAAATTATTTAGAACGATCGTATTATAAAAATAAAACGTATTTAAATGACGAATATGAAAAATATAATAATATTTAATGGCATTAAAATAACAATATTTCTTTTTAATGCTTTTTGAGCATTTCAAGGTGGCAATGCTAGGTCATGTGTTTCATTAATATCTGACATATCGAAGTCTAGAGCGCGCATTTTTAGAATTAAACTGTGATTTTATGATTGCCTGCCTGCTTAACCCTGTTTGGGGATATTGTCGTTGCCTAACAGCTGTGAAGGCTGGGTAGCGCCGTAGTGGCAGGTAGGTGATCCACTGACCTGCAGCGGTTGTTGCAGCGCCCTGTCCACAGCAGCGCGCGCCAGCGGCCGCAGAGCGTCGGCCTGCGCGGCGCTGTGCGCGCGCGCAGCCAGCGTGCGCGACACTAGCGACGTGTACGCGATGCGGACCGGCTGGGTACTACTCTTGGCTGATAGATTTTTCTGAAATACAAATTAAAATTCAAAGACCACAAACCGCCAAAAAAATAAACGAGAATTTAAGTAAAGATAAAAATTCAAAGGAAGGGCGCGTGACCATGCACACTTGCGTTTCGTAGTATTGGCGGCCGTGAGTCATTAATCTTGACTCGGCTGAACCAGAGGGATACAAATATATAAAAAGTTAAAGATCTCAAAATCGTTAAGAAAATTACCTTATATATATCAATGATACTGTTGGGCATCTCCGCTTTAAGCGTCAACAGCCACCGCTGCAGCGCTTGCAGCGCTCCGCACAGCGTCCGCTCGTGAGACTCGCTTTCTAGAACCCGGGACATATGCTTCACCATCTCGTCGAATAGCTTCAGACGCGATGTGTCGTCTACGCCCAACTCGCTTAGAGCTCCTACACCCTGAAAATTTACGAACTATGTCTAAAGGCCTTTTCTAAAATAAACTTTTTCCCAACTTTGTAGTTGACTATGATCAAAATGAGAAAGTTTACGAAATGTATATTTCTAGTATAGTAACACTAGTATAGAACAAATAAACTTATATATTCGCATTTAATAATTATTAAATTTTAATATTGGGTGTCTAAAATAAATTACACTATAAAAATATCTTTAAATCAGTTTAAAGCTAAAATGAATCGTAAAATGTCGTGTCATCATCACAAACCTGCAGAACAAGGATCTTGTCCTCGCTGGAGATGAGCTTCCCGCCCGCGCCGTTGTACTCCGCGAAGGCGTGCGCAAGCAGCGCGTGCGCCGCGTGCTGTGACGTCACGCGGCGCGCGAGACGCGACAGCGCACGCAGCGCCTCGCCGCGCACCCACGCGTCCTTACTGTGCACGTTCACTGCGCACGGGACATTCATTTGTATTACCACAACTTTTAACAAATAAATATAATAAAATTTGTACATGTAGTCAGGGAATCGAAAACACTATAAGTGTGTATGTATGTAAGAAAGAATAATGGTGAGCCCTTCTGGTATGATAGGAACTTACCCTACATTGTTTAAACGAGTTTTCGGCATTTCTTCTCAGCAGTGGTCATTCTAAAATGCCAGTAGTTTGTTACTTTTTGATTACTATGTAATATGAAATTTGTTCAAAAAGTAAACTGCACTTTTTACATGACAATTATTTGATAACAAACAATCTTATTTACCTATCAAACTCTTGCCAATATCCACCGCAACACCATCCAGATCCACATTAAGATTCTCCACGACCTCCCCGACTGCCTCTATGATGGTCTCGGGGCTCCTGAGCATGGCCTTCTGTAACGCAGGCAACAGGCTGCCGTCCACCTCGGCCTTGCTCAGCAGCTGCAGGAACGCTGAGCAGCCTTTGATGTAGTTCGCGTTGGGACGCGTCTTCACACTGATCAGGCTTTTTGTGAAGCATTCTAACATTTTATCCTGTAGATATATGTTTATTATTTATCTATTAAAGTTTATTATTCCAAGCAAAAAGTGATAAACAAACATGATAACAAACCTTGTGGTTGTCTCGCACCGTGTCGTCCAGATGCGGCCAGAGCGCCACGAGCGCGACGCACACGTGCGGAGCAGCGTCCGGCTGCGACACCAGCGTCTGCAGCCAGCGCAGTGTGCGCGCCGCACCGACCGCTCTCCACATCGAGTGCAGCTGAACATTCAAAAATTATTCTAAATATCTCTTTCACGCAATAAACAAAATCACTTTCCAATTCATGAATATTATAACTTAATAGTATATTGTCTGTTGATTGCCAACCCATCAACAGGCAATATATGTAATTGTTATTTGGTTGTTGTTTGGTGTAGTATAATATAAATTACTAGATAAACAAATAAATTATCTCTAAGCTAATAGCAAACTCTTCATTAATAAAATCATGCAGAATCATTGTTTGACCAGCATGTTTTCACTGGTTCATAAGGAAGATGTTAACATTTGTAAGTCTACACTAGTGCTTCACTTCACTTTTTGTCCTTTTCCTTTAACATACTGTAATCAATAGTGTTGAGATGTTAACATTAACAGCATCAAGTAAAGCAGAACTTACCATAGAAAAAGCCTTGTCATTTTTCCTCTTGTCTCCATAGGCAACAACCACAGCCAGCAGATTGGCCTGAGCCAGAACTAATGAGTTGTCAAGGCTGTCTTCCTCTGCCTTCAGGGAGCCTTGCACCAATATGGTGGACCATCGCAGAGCATATAGACCACTCTGGCTTGTACTCTTTCTGCAATTAAAAACAAATATATTATTGTTATTTTTACTTGTATGTTCCCAAATAATATAAAACAAAATAAAAAGACAAAGTTGTGAGTAAAATAAAACTGTACATTCAAAAAATTCATGACTAGCAGAAATCAACCCACACCCTTCCCTAACTGGGACAGTGTTCTTAACTACTGAGCTATTGTATCAGTTGGGATTTGGAATTTTTATTCTGATTTCTGTTGAATATTGAGGTAATATTGTATCCAGTCAAGATCCAGTAAGATCACCAAGAAGGCAAATTCAAATGAGTTTTTCAAGGGTAGTGAGGTGCAGGCTACATAATTGTCAATTGAACCTATTAGAATCTTATTTAAATCTTCTTATTATAATTCCAACTTACGATGTGGCAGTACTACGCAGCTGTTCTGATAAATCCAATAGGACAGGTAACAAGTTCTTTAAAGTCCACTCCCTGTGGTTGGCAACCAAATAAGTCAGCAAGCCTTTGACATATGACTGAGATGTGGTGTCTCGATAGCGGTGCAGTGTCATACCCACCAGTCTGCACACAAACCGCACTGCTGGCTCTGTGATACCTGTGAAACATATACAAATTCTAGAGACTAACAAATTATAAACTTATTTCTTTCATGTTTTTGAATTATTTATATTAACTAAAGCCTTATTTAAAAGTATTATGTAGCTTAAGTAGACACATAATATCCAAGAAATAAAATCGAAAAACAAAATAAATAAAGTTCATACAAAAACAAATATTTCATAAGTAAACGCAACTTGATGAACAGAAAATTGGCTGGGCAATGGATCAATACAGCTAGGTCAACACACTCAATTGACACCTGAAAATACTTTGATGTATTACATATAGGAAACTAATTTCCTTTCGCCATCTGAGTGATAGTATTACGAATTAATTCCAACTAACCTGGAGAAGATAGAACATCCTGAATTTCTTCTACGACTTCACGTCTTCCCTTCAAACTTGCGGTCTGGATTTTGAATGATATATCTTTCAATTTCTTCAAAACCTGTTGGTGTATAGATCGGTTATAAAATAGCCCACAAAATGCTTTTATTATAAATCAAAAAAATACCAAATTTACCTCAGAATCTGCCATTTTCGGAACATTCAAAAGAAATTTCTCCAAAAGCACACGTCCCGCAGCACGATTTAGCAGATAAAAAAAAATACTTTTTTTTTTTTTTTTTTTTTTTTTTTCTTCTTTGTGGCAATCAAACTTCTTCAATAGAGCTTATTTTTGCCAATGTCGAGTTACATTGTTATTGGACGATAGGATAGGACTTAGGCGGTGTTGAAGAATGAGGGCAATAAATACATATATTATCATATGTAATGTAAGGGTAAATAAATAGTTTTAAACATAAATATTATGGTAAGAAAGGAAAGAAGCAAGAGCTTTAATATATTTAAAATCTGTAAAGGAAAGGATAGTAAAGGAATCACAAGGAAGAGGAGCACGGAGTTCTATAAGGAACTGGTAAAGAGGCTTTGAGTCATATTTTGAACATCTGAACAGAAGATGATCAATATCACCTTCTTCAACTAAAGCGCAGTCACATATATCTTCACTAAGAACACCGATTCTTTGTAAATGAGTAGCAATACAACAATGACCAAATCTAAGTCTACATATGGTAGAAGAAACTCTTCTATCAAAAATCAGTTTTGAAAACCAAGGTTTTAGACAAATTTCTGCATTAAGGCGTCGATAATGTCCTCCCTTTGACTGACTAGACCTCTCCCATGTAGAGTTCCATTCTTTCAAAAGATACTCTCGTGGAACTGCCAGGAGGTCTTGACAGTAGACAAAGTCATTTTCAGCATTTCCCTGTGATGCTGCTAAGGTTGCCAGGCCATCGACTAATTCATTACCTTGAATACCCGAATGACCAGGTATCCAAGCTAGAGTGACATGTAAATTTAAATTATGACAATGTTTTAAATGGCATTTGACCTCAAGGGCTAGAGGACAAGAAGATTGTTTTTTGAAGGGATTTGATAAAATTGCTTGAAGAAAACTAAGCGAGTCTGAACAAACATAAGAGTTTTTAATTTTGTTCAAAATAATATATCTAATACACTCAAGAATAGCCATGCCTTCTCCTATGAAGTTAGAGAATAAATTTGGATATTTAAAAAGTTGAAAATAGCCTGATGAATGTCTTAAAAAGGCAGCTCCTACACTATTATTACTAGGGTCTAAGCATTTAGAAGCATCTGTATAGAATACTTCAGGTTTAGAATCCAAATCTTTAAGATACGAGATAAATTTAGAGTTTGCTAATCTTGTTCCTTTAACAATGCCTAGGGACAAATTTACTTTTGGTTCAAAAATTAAAGTATCGTAATCGTATGAAAACACAGGATGACAATAGTATTTGTGAGTTGAGCACTGAAGGCCTTCAAATCTCCTGTAGCTAGATATCAAATGTGGTATGCTATTTTTACGCCAAAATACATTCCGATCATTAATGGTGTCACTGAGAGTACGTAATTTTGAATTTAACGGATGATTGGTATATTGTTGATTTTTAAAAATAAACCTATCGGAAAGATATTGTCTACGTAACGCCAAGGGAGGCTCGGAACATTCGACTTGTAGTGCATTTGTTGGTGTACTCTTCATTGCACCAGTTATTATCCTAAGACATTTATATTGTAATAAATCTAATTTATGAACTGCAGTTTTATTTTCAAGACAAAATGTTATAGAGCCAAAATCTAATAGGCTTCTTATTAAAGCATTATACATTAATTTAAGTATACTAGGATGTGATCCCCACCAAACTCCACTAACAGCTCTAATTATATTTATATTCTTTTCACATTTTGTGATCACATTGTTAATATGAGCGTTACCGTTCATAGCAGTGTCAAATAAGCGTCCAAGAAATTTAGCTTTATCAGACACCGGAATCATTTCATTATCAACTGAAACATTTATCAATGGAATTTTTCTTTTACGAGTAAATACAACTACTGTGCTTTTGGATTTGGATAACGAAAGATTATGCTCCGAGAGCCATATTGACAATTTATGTAATGTACTACTTAGGTTTCCTGCTGCCTTTTGAATATCAGAGTGAGATGAATAAATTAAAACATCGTCTGCATACTGTAACACACAACATGATGCCAGATCTATATTCGAATGTAAGTCATAAGTATAAATATTATATAACAGGGGACTAAGTACAGACCCCTGTGGAACGCCTTTCCAAATAGTTCGTTTTTCATTTTCAAATCCAGGAACGTACACCGATATAGTTCTTTCTGAATATAAATTAAAGATAAAATTGACATACTTCAATGGCACTCCCAACTTTTGCATCTTCTCGCTTAATTTAATTAAGTCAACATTATCATACGCAGCATGAATATCTAAAAATGCAGCAACAACTGATTCTGATTTTGTAAAGGACGTTAGTATATCTGTGGTAAATAAAGCATGACTATCAGCAACACTTTTACCTTTTCTAAACCCAAACTGTGAAGGGGGAAATAGATTATTATGTTCTATGTACCATTCTAATCTCTGTTTAATTAAATATTCTGCCAATTTCGCCAAGACGGATGAAAGAGCAACAGGCCTAAACGATGTAGGATCGTTAGAATCTTTGTGGGGTTTTAATATAGGTATAATAATTTGATGTTTCCACGAAGGAGGGATCGAGCCTGAGTCTACAAACGCATTGATTAAGTTTAGTAAATATGTAAGAGTAAGAGGTCTGGAATGAATTACAAAAGAGTAAGGAATGCCGTCACAACCTGGAGTTGAATCTGATAGTCTGTTTAAAACCAACTGAAACTCAACTAAAGAAAAGGGAGAAGATAAAATATTACTAACATTTTCAGATAAACAGTACATATAGGGTAATTGATTAAAATTTGGAACAGTGCTGGGAGCAAGATTATTTAAAAACGGTTCAACCCAATCTACAGAATTTGAATTCTTAGCCTGAGCTACTGTAGATGCTCTAAACATTCTTATTTTCTTCCAAATTACAGACGACGGTACATCGGGAGAAAGATTTAAACAAAAGCGTTTCCATCCATCTCTTTTCTTTTTACGCAGAAGTCTTTTGGTGGCTGCTTCAGTATTTTTAAATAACAGATAGCTATTCAAGTTTAAATTATTTTTAATTGACTGTTCTGTTTCATTTCTTTTATTAATAGCCTCTGTACATTCTTTATCCCACCACGGGGGAGAGGGTATTTTATTACTGGCAACTTTCTTTTTTGGGATGTGTTTGTCTGCAGCTGTCAAGTATGCTGTGATAAGGTTATCATATGCTTTATTTATGTTTTCCAAATTTGTAGCACATAATGCGGGAAGTGGCTCGATATAATCGTCTACTGTACGGCTAAATGACTCCCAATCACAATTATTTAATCTATACTTAAAAAGAGAAGGTAATGGAGAAAAGGAACCTGTTTTACCAGAAGGAAGAGAAATAAGTATTGGGTAGTGATCACTGCTACCGGAAAGTGATAAACATTCCCAGCTTAGTAAAGAGGACAACTCGGGAGAGCTAAGGGTTATATCAACATGGCTTGGTGCTTGTCCTAGTACTGGACGACGAGTTGGAGAACCATCATTTAACACACATAAATTGTTGTCATGTATAATTTCCATCAAGCCATTTCCCATGTTATCATCATTAGGAGCACCCCATAAGGAGTGATGAGCATTAAAATCTCCTAAAACTACTATTGGCTTAGGCAGAGAATCAATGATTTTATCTAATATAGGAAGAGCAGATAAATCCTTTTCAGAAATATATATGGAAAGATAAGTTACTTCACCCACTCGAGCAGCAACTGCTTGAAGAGTTTTAGAATTAAAAGAAGGAATGGACAGTGAAAAGAAAGTATGATTATTGCGAATTAAAAGAGCTGTGCCACCATATCCATCAGTTCTATCATGTCGAAGAATATTAAATCCTTGGATATGAAAATTGGACTTGGGTTTTAACCAAGTCTCAGAAATAGCTAAAAGAAATAAATTATATGAGTTAATCAAATTGATTATATCATGTTTTTTAGGTGTAATGCTTTTACAGTTCCACTGGAGGACTTGATCCATGTTTAAATATATTAAAAATTGATATTGAAATATTGTTTATTATTGTAACAGCAACGGATTCTGGAAGGTTAGAATTAGCAATAATGTTAACAAGTGTAGATAACAACTTATTAAGTTCCTCTGATGAGGGTAAAGGTGCTTTATTTGCTGGGAGAGCTGTACCTGTAGTTCTAGTTTCTTCAAAGGAGATGGAGCGTATCAAGGAATTATGTTCCTGCTTATCATAACCTGGAGAATGACTTGGTGCTTGTTTAGGTTTCTTAACAATAGTTTTCTTATAAGAATGGATATTGTTATTGTCAAGAACAGAATTTGAAGAGGGAGGATGTGAGGATTGCAAGGAAGTCGCTACATGAGAATAGGTATTCTTAAAGGGAAATAGCTTTGCTGCTTCCTGATAAGAAGTTGAGTTTTCAGACATATGTTTTTTGATATTTGTTTGCCTATTGAACTCAGGGCACAGCTTATTTGTTGCCATGTGAGGTTCAGAACAATTGACACAGACATATTCAGTCACCAGGCATGAGAGCCCACTGTGTTCCCCACTACATTTGCTGCATCTCGGTTTACTCCTACAGTTATTTCTAGTGTGACCAAAACGGCAGCAATTGAAGCACTGAATAGTTGGAAAAATATATTGTTCCACGGGGATGCTCGAAAAGAAGGAATAAACTCTGGAGGGCAAGGCCTGTCCATCAAAGGTTAGGACCACTGACTGAGTAGGAGTCCATGAAACTGAGTCTGAGTTTACAGTCCTCCTACTCAATCTGCGGGACTTAACTATTGGTCCATACCCGTCCGGTATTTGTAAATTCATTTTAATATCCTCATGGGTCCATTCTACTGGGATTCCCTTAACCAAGCCCATCTTACAAATATTGAATGTTGGGATCGCAACCTTATAATCTAAATTTTTGGACATTACATTTAAGAAATTGTTGGCATCACTACATGTTTTAAAAGTAATTGAAATGCGGTTCCTCCCTATTCGTTTAATACCGTCCTGAAGTATATTTCCTAATCCGTTCTTCATCAAAAAGCTGCCAAACTTCAGGGGATGCAGTGTGGTACCTGACATGGGTTCTGATATCAGAGTTGCTTGTACCATATATGGACCAGGGTCAGTTTGCATATAAAATGTTCTATATGGAGATTCAGCTACTTTAGGTGCCCTTTGAGTCACTGAAGCAGGCTCGAGAGAAGATTCGACCTGCAAGGGGGGACCCGCGATATTTGGCGTTTTCTTATTTAAAATCAAATTTTCTGACACCAGAGCCTGCTGCAGTGGCCGCATTGACAATTGCTTATCTGTATGTTTGGTTTTGAAAGAATTAGATAATTTATTTTTCTTTTCTTTCTTTTTGTTTTTGATGTTAACAAACTCTGCAATATTTGAATGATCATATTCATCAACAAAAAACATAGGTTTGCTGAAGATGCTATTGGTAGTATCAGCAAAATCTCCTGAATCATCTTTCGGATCCGGAGGATCCGGGTCCGGCTCCAAATCCATAAGTAATAAAAAAGGCTTAAAACTTACTTACAAATTATCGGCAATGATATATACACTATACTACAATATATTATTTATAATATCTACACAGAAATATAGAGATATGAATTTTTGAAAAGGATATCAAAATTTAAATCCGCCCTGTTTTCCCGCCAATCAAAAAAATACTTGTCAAAGTTATCAATGTCAAATGTTGCTAGAATAAATATTTTATTGACACATGGTTATTCACACTAGTCCGGTCCGGTCCAGTCACAGAGTACTTTCTATTTATGGTCCAGTCTAGTAGAATGGTTTACACGCTCCACGCTCCAAGAGACAATAAAAGTTATCTGGTTTAAATCTGGTTTACCTGTACATACATAATAGGAAAATAATTAAATCTAATTTGTACTACGACTATATATTTTAATCAACCAGCTATATATTTTACAAATCATGTAAAATATATAGCTGGTTGATTTGGTAGGTACGTCAAGAACCGGACTAGTTGGCCCTACTCTATATCGATAGATTTGTATAATGTAGCCACAGGTCCACACCTATATTTTTTTTTTGTGAAAAATAAAACTGTCAGATAAGAAAATAAAGTTCAATCTCGAAGAAAAATTTCGAATTTATTTTTATTTTCGATAGTTAGATAGTAATGGATTTGAGAAAAAAAGACTTGGTGAATTTAAGAGCTTTTACACAAAATATTGAGACGGAAGTAACGATGTTGCTCCAAAGCCTGCAATGGGACCGAAAACGAATTTTGGAGGTTACCTATCTACTTCGCTACAAATTCAAATTAACCTTCTACAAAAGTACGGCTGTTATGCAAAAAATTCATGAATTTCAGGGATCGTCAGCAGCAATATGTCAATATGATGCCAATCACAGAATGCCAGAAGATAATTTAAGAGTACATGAAAGTTCCTGTATTCTGCGAAGTTTGGGCTATGTAGACAATGAGGAATTACTCCCGGACCCACCAGATGATGAAGCTCACACTCTTGTAAAACTCGGTAAGACGCTAGGCCATGCCTCAAATAATGTACACTTATTTTTATTCAGTAGTATGTAATTACTAAACACTGGCATCTGATTTTATAAGTCCCTTGAAGGAATCTGGTGAGACTTAATGCAAACTGCTATCTAGTGGCATACATACACTACACTTAAGATTTCTGTTGTTAAGAGAATCTTTATAGTTTTTGATTTGTTTTAGGTAATGTGGAAATAGAGCAAATAATAAATAATGCATCCAGAGTGGACCCTCTATTTAAAAAAGGTATATTTGTATATTATCAGCTCCCAGTATATTTAATTTTATTATCTCCTGGCTCAAAGGTTCTATAGCAGTGAAAGATGTTCTGTATTTTGTAATAAAATTTAATTTGTTTTCTTGTTTTGCAGTAATGAAATGTTCTCGATTCTTTATGATTGGCTTGGACTGAGTGTATCCTTTATAATGCAATATTAATTTTGGAAACTTTGAATCTCAATTTTAATTTAACTGCATAGGAGGCAATAGCAATTTGCAAACATGTAATATCTGTAGATAGATAATATTATAGCACACTGTGTGGAGTTTGCAAGGGATATTATCCTCTTACGTGTATACTTTAAAGTTTTAGTAGTGGGTGACAGAGCACCACTACTCTGTGTAACAGTGTGTATAAGTAAATAAACTTCATTTCAATCTTTTCAAAAAGAGGTTTTTACTAACCTTGATTGTTATCTCAAATGTCCTTAACCAAAGGAGCAGGAAGTGTGAGCCACCAGCCGCTGTCACTGTCTCGGCTGCAATTGGTCTACACGGCGGATGAGAGGCGAGCACTGCATGATGCCGTTGTGGCTGTGGTGCCTTCATGCCATGACCTTGGAGACTTGGCTTTGGCAAGGTATCTAATGTTCAGAAATTTACAAACAGAAAAGTTGCTTATTTACTTGTTATATTAAAAGATATATTTGGTATCTATGTTAGCATATAGTATGGTTTATGTTTTATGTACAGTTCAACAGCTGACGCGCAGAAAGGTGGCACAGTGAAGTCCCGCGTGGAGATCCTGGCAGAGCTGCGGAACATGAAGCGGCGGCGCGCCAAGTATCGCGTCGCGGCCAAGACTAGGAACTACTCCGATGTGCTGCGTGATGTCATCAAGACTCAGGTCAGTGCGGGCTGACATCTAGTAAATTGTAGGTTTAATCCATACTTCTATACCAATATTATAAATGCGAAGTCTGTCTATATTAAGATATTAAAAGAAATTAAAAATGTTTGTATGACAGAGTTTATTTTTGAAGTGTCTTAGTATTCTTTTTCATTATTCAAAAGCTATACAACACTAAAAAGTTTTATAACATATTTCCCCTTTAATGAAAAAGAATCAAAACGTACAGAAAAAATCTGAAAAATGATACAAAATAACCGATATAGCTATATAAAGAATATAAAGAAATATAAATAGAAATTAAAATCTATTTATCAAACCCATATCCTTTATACACCTGACATGTGCTATTCGCCTCAAAGGCTTAGTCAGAATGTCGGCACTCATTTTATCCGAAGCTAGAAATTTTACATCTATTATTCCTTCAGAAATCTTTTCACGGATAAAATGATACTTTGTATCGATATGTTTTGTCCTGCTATGATGGACGGGATTGTGCACAATCTTTTGAGCGCTCTGACTATCGTTGTACAGTGTCAATGTATCAAACCTACCAGTTATGTCACACACTAACCTGCGTAAGAATACGCCTTCCTTTGCAGCACTACATAAAGCCATGTACTCTGCCTCTGTCGAAGAGAGAGCAACCGTTGGTTGTTTTTTGCATTCCCAACTAATTGGACCCCCTGCAAGTACAAAATAGTATCCAGTGTATGACTTCCGGTCACTTATGCAATTTGCCCAATCTGCATCCGTTAAACCTACCAAATATTTGCCAGTTTTTCTGTAAACAATACAGAAATCCGATGTACCTCTCAAGTACTGTAAAACCCTTTTAGCTGCCAACCAGTGCGATTTATCAAAACAGTTGTTGAACTGGCTAAGATAACTAATTGCATACGCAATATCAGGTCTAGTATTAACCGCGAGGTACATTAAACAACCAATTAAGTTTTGGTAAGGATAAGAAGAATCGCTATTACCTTTACTCTTCTCTAATTTGTTGTTATTCAAAGGTGTTGAAACTGCTTTGCATTGCGTCATGTTAAATCGACTCAACACATTTTCAATATACGTTTTCTGATTTAAATATATTTCCCCTTGAATGGATTTATTTATATTTAAACCTAAACAATAAGATAAAGGGCCTAAGTCTTTCAATGAAAAATACTTCATTAAGTCACTTTTGACTTTGTCTAATGATATATTTTCTTTATAAAAAATAATAATGTCATCAACGTAGACCGCAATAATTATGGTTTCATTACCAACCTTTTTCAAATAAATACAAGGTTCCGAAGAAGTTTGTGTAAAACCTACAGAAGATAAAGTTTGATGCAATTTTATGTTCCAAGCACGAGCCGCCTGCTTCAATCCGTAAATCGATTTTCTGAGCAGACATACTTTCCCTTCTGCCCCTTGTTCAGAAAATCCCTCAGGCTGCTGCATGTATACTTCTTCTTCCAAATCACCATTTAGAAATGCAGTATCTACATCTAAATGATGCATCTTCAAATCCATTTCTGCCGCCAATGCTATCAGCGTACGGAGAGATGAATTGCGTACTACTGGCGAAAAAGTTTCATTGTAGTCAATACCAAAAACTTGACTGAAACCTTTTGCAACTAGTCTTGCTTTATATTTGACAATTGCTCCATCCGAATCTCTTTTGATCTTGAACACCCACTTGCAAGGCACAACCCTTTTATTTGGTCTTTCTACTAATGTCCAGGTTTTGTTTTTAATCAGTGAGTTGTACTCAGTCTCCATTGCTGATCGCCACTGAAAATTATCTCCAGACTCTATAGCCTCCTTGAAACTCTGGGGTTCATCAATGTCACCTGTATGGCTGACAATATGAGCATCATCACGTCTAGCCAAACGATTTCTGAGTGGATATCGTTCTTCAGGAGAAATTACTGTCTGATTTCCTGAATCATCTTCATCAGAAATATCATCAGCAGTAAAAAATTCTGAAGTATTTGGATCATTTACTTGATGAAGATCCACTTCAGGCTCCTGTCGCGAAGGTATAACACCCACAGAATTTTCTTCTGATGAAATTCGACTTCTTGTGTGACTACTCGGCGTATCTAAAAAAAATACATCAACTGATGTTGAAGGATGGGATTCTGTCTCTTGAACTTCCAAGTCTGAGAACACATTTTCAAAGAAAACGATGTCTCTAGCTTTTATTAACTTTCTAGGACAACTTGGTTTCCGAAAATAATAACTTCGTGGATCTTCTGAATATCCAACAAAAATGCATTCCTGCGCCTTAGGATCCAATTTCTTTCTATGAAAATCTGGAACCTTCACCATTGCTCGGCAACCGAATATCTTCAAATGAGATAAATTAGGACTATTACCATACCAAGCCTCAAAAGGCGTTTTGCCGTCCAGCTTTGCATGCGGACAACGATTTTTCAAATAAACCGCAGCCTGTACAGCATCTTGCCAATAACTTTTAGGCAAAGAACTATCTGAAAGCATACAACGTGCCTTTTCTACTATACTTCTATTTGTTCTTTCAGAAACACCGTTTTGTTGTGGGCTGAATACAACCGTAGTTTGGTGTCTAATTCCCTCCTTTTCTAAATAGTCTGATAACTCTTTATTAACATACTCAGTACCGTTATCAGTCCGTAAAGTTTTGACTTTCATCCCTGTCTCACGTTCTATCATGGCCTTAAAAGCGCAAAATTTATTTTTCACCTCACTTTTCGAAGAAATAAAATAAATAAAAACCATACGTGTAAAATCGTCAATAAAAGTTAGAGTATATTTATTACCCTGAAATGACTCTACCTGGAAAGGTCCCATGAGGTCGGAAAAAATTAATTCTAACTTAGATGTTGCTTTGCGGTATTTTATGGGTTTAAAAGGTTTCCTAGCCTGTTTACCTTGTATACACGCTATGCAGGGCTCTTTATCAACGTTTTTATACTCTACGCCAACATTACTACCTTTTAATGTATGTAATCCTATTCGGCATAAGTGACCAAGTCGTTTGTGCCATAAACGAAAATTTGATACATCACACTGTACTTCGAACGCTGATAACTGTTTGGGAAGACTTACAGTACAATCTAAGGAGTACAATCCACCATTACAGGACCCATGCAACATAGCATCACCTGTGTAAGAAAAAGTAAGAGCATCAAAAAATGTACAACCTTTTTGATTAAAAAGAACAGTAAATCCGTTTTCGACTGCTTTCTTAACGGAAATTAAATTAGTAGCTAAGTTAGGAACTAATACTACATTAGAAATGTTCTTTACTTCTTTAATACCACGTCTTGAGTTAGAATTAGTGGTAATAGGAACATTACCTACTCCGGCACTCAATAAAGTCTCTCCATTTGCAATGGTTATTTCAGTTATTGGAAAATCTCTCATATTTTCCATCCAATCTGACCGACCGGACATATGCGCACTCGCTCCAGAATCTACATACCATTTATCTTTGTTGATTTTCCCTACTGTATGTCCATTCAAAGCACAAAGTAAATTCGAAGATCTGCCTTTTTCTTCTCCTTCCCGTTTCTTTTTCAAAATTGGACAGTCTGGTTTCTTATGACCTGGCTTCTTGCAGTTAAAGCAAATTATCTCCTTTTTCTTATTGCGCTTCTTACATTGAACACTCATAGCAGTATCAGGTTCTATCATTTCAGTTACAGATGTCCTTGAAAATTCTGTTAACAATTTCCCTCTGACATATTCGCTCGTAATCTGAATCGTAGTATTCTCGAGTGCCATTACTAGAGGGTCATATCTGGCTGTCAAACCTCCTAGTAGTATCGCTGCTAAAGATGTATCCTCAATCTCTTTGCCTATATCTGCTAAATCCTGACAAGTAGACATCACGGCATTTATGTACATTTCCATACAATCAAAATCACTTAAATTGTACCTGTACAACTTCCGCTCCAATGCTAACCTACGTCCCAAGGATTTATCCTCGTAAGCCGCTGCTAAAGCACTCCATGCTTCTTGAGCACTCTTACATTTTCTGACGTTTGTGATGGCTGGGCCATCCAAAGTCAAGCATATCTTGGCCAAAGTGATCTCATCATCTCTTTCTTTCACATTTATTGGAGTACTGTCACCTTCTGGATAACCCCTTATACAATTCCACAGATTTTCATGTTTTAAATACATGCTCATTCGGAATTTCCAAATCGCATATCCATCTCGCCCTTTTAGTGGAGTGATCCCCGCGAGAGAACGTAGACTTGATCCATTTGACTGATCTCCAGATGACATCTTCGAGTCCTTTTTGTTTAGTCTCGAACTCCGAGTTTATTCGAAAGAAAACCACAAAATCTTTACAAAATACACAGCGATAGTGACAACAAAAATATATCTGCTTAAATTCCTTTAAATTCTAGAGCTCTTCGTGCTGATAACGAATATTAAGATATTAAAAGAAATTAAAAATGTTTGTATGACAGAGTTTATTTTTGAAGTGTCTTAGTATTCTTTTTCATTATTCAAAAGCTATACAACACTAAAAAGTTTTATAACAGTCTATCTGTCTGTCAAACATAGGCTACTTTTTTTCAATCAACCCCCCTAATGACTAAGTTTGTATGAAAATCATGTCTATTCCACTTACGCAGGTAAATTCATGCGGGCGAAGCCGCGGGCAAAAGCTAGTGACATGATACTGTAACTTCAATATTATGTAAATGTTCTCTACACTCGTTTGAAATACTGTGAGTGATCAAAATCAATGAAAGCTACACACATCTTGACCTTTAATTAATATGACTCATAATAGTGGGCAAACAAATGTTGGCAAAAAACAAACCGCGCCACGAAAATAGTAACGCGAGAATTTATGTCGAACCATCAATAACTCATCAGCCTCACTGTTATGATATGGGACTATTGCGCCGTATCTCTCGTATGAGACTTTTCGTTACCAGGACTTTATTTGTTGTATATTGTTTCGGTGAGCTATAACATATACTTTTACGTAAATTGCTAGCTTCTTTATATTGGTGGGCCACAGAGTTACACTGAGGACGAGTTGGATAAAATGGGCAGACATTTTTCACCTCTTTCATTTTATAAATTTTTAGGATACTATTAAAAATATGTATTCCTTTTTTAAAATTTCAGATGGAGACATATACTGAAGCAGTAACTTCAACCAAAGTTGAAGAAAACACAAAATGCAATCAAGGTCACAATTCAGATTATGACAATAATAAATCCAGAAGTAATTCTGAAAATAACAAATCTATGAATGATGCCAAATCTAGAGATCGAAGCGACGAAAGGCCCGATGAAAAGAGACAATATGGTGAAAGAAGATACAGAGAAGAGATCGGAAGAGTATCTAGTAGAAGATTTGAAGATCGTGGTAGATCAGACAGAAAGAGATACGAAAGCCATAGACAAGAGAGCTATAAAGACGATGGTAAGACTACCAAAGAATCTAAAAGTGGAAGAGGACATTCAGATAGACATGAAGGTCATAGCAGTTACAGAAGACACCATGACAGACTTAGCGATAGAACTAGGAGTGTCGAAGAGAATAATGGCTTAAGGTATTCTAGTGATAAAGTAAAAGATAGAAGAAAGACTCGTGGTTATGAAGAATCCATTGAAAAAAATAGTAAAAGTAAATTAAAACCTTATATTTATAAGGAAGATAAATTTGATATAGAAAAGATTAAACTTGAGCCGGATGACCATGGAACAGCAAGATGTAATGATTCTCATAGAAGAGAACGCGAGAGGAGTTCCAGAGAGAGATACGGCAGTCGAAAGAGAAAGCGTGATGATTGTCACAGACGACATGGGCATAAAGATGATACACCATATAAACGATATTATGAAATTAAAAAGGAACCTATTTAAATCTCGGTATACCAAAAATACCGAGATTTAAACAGGAAGTGGTGTTGGTGTAATGGTTAAGACTACGCCTGTGGATCGTAAGGTCCCAGGTTCGAATCCTACTCGTGCCACATGAGTTTGCATACCAATCTGAGTTGTGTATAGACATCGACCACCACTTGCTTCTGACGAAGGAAAACATCGTAAGAAAACCTGCATACTGGTTGATTATTATTAACTTGTGTGTGAAATGGAGAAGGCGATGGCAAACCACTCCATTAATAATACCAAGAAAGTTGTTGTGTGTGTTTCATTCCACGTAATGACCACGACCTTCAGCCATGAGGTATACGACTATGAAGATACCAAAATTATATGTTTTCAAATTCTGTTGTTAAAAACTCAAGACATAATGAGTGCTATAACTTAATATACCAAATGAATAAAATGTTGATACGTCTAATCTAGTTTTTTTTCTAAGTCACCTAACAAACTAGTTTCTAACGGTAAGCATAACTGTAAATAAGTAATAATCAGATCAAAATTCAAATATACTTTTCTGTATGTACATAAAGAATATTATAATCTTGTATAGATGATGCTCGGGCAACCAAATTGAACGTTATAAAGTCATAAGCCGCGACGGTGCGCGCGCACCATGAAGATCCAACACATTATGTCGACCACGTTACGTGCTTGTGGTCTTTGGGGCTCAGTGATGTTGATTGAAAATCAGTGCGTACACTCGTAGTTAAACTTTTTAACACAAAAAGTTTAAGATAAAGTATAATTTATCTCTTTCTGTACATTTCAAATAGTATAATGTGCGCTAGTGACAAAACATACATTAGCTAAAAGTATGCTTCCATTTGTAAGAAAGATCGTAGCGTAGAGTTTTTGGCATTCATAGTCTGCCCTCGAGGGAGGAAAAAATCGCATGTGGCTCCACTCGAATTAGCGTTACATGGGGTTGTCGAACTCTGTCCCATTCGTTCCAATTATAATACCCACAAATTGTGCTTATCACTATAACCAGCCTTATAATGTACCTTTGTACGTATGCAAATTAGCAGTAAAACTCTATTTTTGTAGTTAACATTGATAACTTCGTATCGGAAAAGTATGTTTCAATTACCATTCTGCTGTTTCAAGTATTTATTTTTCAATCATACATCAACAACAGAAAGAAATGTAGGTATGTACTTAATGTTCTCGAATATCTGTTCATGAAACAATAGGTGCAAATTTTAATTTTCATTTAAATATTTAGGCAGTAAATGATGCGATGATTGGTGCGACTCTTGTATAATGATAAGAAAAAAAACATTACTTCATTTTGAACGGGCTTAAAAAAAAAGATTTATTCCTTGCCGTTTTGTTTTATAGTGTCGCAGATTAAAGAATTTTTATAGAGTATATTATCGTCACGATAGGCGAAGGCGAGTGAGTAAACATGCAAGTGGCCCGTCCACAGATGCGCTGATAAAAACTTCTCGGCTCATTAGAATACTAAGAGAAAGTATTTAAAAATGTAGGTACAGTCAACATGCTATGTAGTATGTTTAAGTACATATATACTTATATATGCAAAAATGATAAGCGGTGCCAAATTTCTACCAACGATATCTTTTACTTTTCAATTTGTTAGAAAGTAAATAGCATGTAATGTATAATTATATTAAAAAAACGAGAAGCAAACACGAGGTAGACAAATATAATGTAATTAAAATGATGCTGCCGTAGAAATCTAGGCAGCCTCGCCTTGCAATGAGAGTGTGACGGTCTGCGCTTGCGCACGGCACGGTGCTGTTTACAGAGTAGACGAATATTACATAGTCTAAGGTTTTTGTTATTATTTAGACATTTTCGGGTCGAAAGAAAAGAAATTATATTCTCTATACGCGTACGGGAGAAACAGGAAGCTTTTTATATCCTCCTGAAAAACTGAAAAATAATGTTGCAATGAAAACCCATTATTTATTATTATTTTCTGGTTTGCGTCGCCAGCGCGTGAAATTCAAACTCATAAGTAGGTACTAGCCAATATGGCGAGTGTGAAGGCCATAATGATTACAGAATCTAATGTGCAATAGTTTAGTAATTATTTACAGAACCTTGTGCAATAATTTATTATTAATAGCTTTTCCTCTGTAATCCACCTCTATGGTGCGTAGCAGCGCATGGCTCGGTTCGTGCTAGTTTCTCCTTAATGATGGAGATTTGCTCATTATAAACGGTAGCAATTAGTCGTAATTATGTGATGGCATGGATACAGGGGATACTCGCACGAAAACTGTTTGGGCTCTAGTTGGCACGGAGGAGGTCAGCTAAATGTACGTTTCGTTTTTGTGGAGTAGAAATATTTCAGTATTTTATTCTGTGTTGATTTATAAGCAGTTAGAACTGTTAGATATAGATTCTGCCTCAACTATGTAAAATATTATCTTGTTAGATTAATCATAAGTACCTACTTTTTTATTTGCGTTAAGTCCGACTGTGAGTTACCTACCTTGATTTTCGTTTTCGAGTTATCATAGATTTCAGAATGTCCAGAGTTAGTACATTCTCTTGGGTGCTATAATGATTGCTCCAGACTGTGCCCAATGAGTTGTCATTTGGTACAGTCGGGAATCGGATACAGTCAGTCCAGATAAACAGGCAGACATGACCCAACTGTACTCTAATAAATTAGATTGTGAGTTAGGTTTAGATGATAATACTATATTTGTACATACATTTATTAGGTACCCTTATGGAAATTAACTTACAATGATATTCACAATCACTGGTATATGAAAATACCAGTGATTGTGAATCACCGCCTGCGGTTCGTCACTCCTAATTTCATGGCCTGTGCTCCCATATTTTTTTTGCAACATAAGCTATAGGCAGGCAATTTACTGTACAAATGATTCATAGTGTGCAGTTCGTGTTGGTGTTTTGCTGCGTCACGGTGGACACTCAGAAACTAGACCAGCATTTCTTTGTCTCATCGGTAGGTTTAATACATAGAATATCTCTGCCGTAAGGGATGAAGATGTACCTAGGTATTTGTATAAAACAGAGAAAGACTAACAACCGAGAAAAAAGATCATCAACTTGTAAAGAGAAATATTTCATTTAACTGTGCAAACTGTGAAAAGTAACAGTTTAGGGCGCTATACGCCAGCTCCGAAGGCGGTTGGATTGAAAAAAAAAAAGAGGCAGACCGGCTCCGGTCACGGGTCACGCTCGTTGTCCAGGGGACAGGCGCGGCACAGCGCGGAATTATTATGAAAGTAAATATATCAACATTTTCTGAAATCACATTACCATAGACTATTCGACTTTCTGCTTCTAAAGGGATTTTTTGTAAGAAAAGATTTGATTTTGAAAATGTTATAGACAACCGACTACTTATGCTCCTGTACTAAAAACAGGTTTAAGAACTTATTTCATTGATTGTAGATAAAGGCCTAGTGGTTGAGGTGTAATGTGAGTGAACTGTAATATAGTACTTGCAATAAATAATTGACAAAACTTTCTACACGGTCCCCTGTCTCTTGGCCTATACGCGGAGGGCCCAACAAAGATATCGTTCGCGGGGCGCCGCTGCCGACTCGCGGGGCTCTTCTCAAAGTCTCTGTTTGTAGTTCGTTCGCGGAGTCTACGGGCGCCGCTAGCCTGTGCAACTTTTTCTTTTTTAAATCGCGGTTCGCGCCAACGAAACAATTTGCGGATTCCTTTTTTGATTTTTTTTTTTCTTTTATTGGATTATGGATTCTTGATTTGTGTTGTGATTGTGAAAAAACATGTGTTTAGTAAGAGTGTTTGTTTCATGTTTTTATTGAAGACGAGAAAAATTGGATTGAATTTTCGGTTAACGTAAGTTTTTCATTTTGTAATTTTTTTTTGTAAATCTATTTTTGCACCATTTTAGTTATTTAAAATATTCTACATATTAGGTGCAACTTCATGTTTAACGGAGTGAACAAACAAAATCACCTTATGCTTGGAAAATTAATGTGTGATGAAAAGTGGAGGTAGATTTGTAAGATTCAAATGAAAATCAGCGTACTCGCGTATTCCGCTCTGACCAAAAGGCTGACCGTAGATTTGACGAGTGTTAAAGATAATTGTAAAAGGCCTTCCTTATTTATCTTGATTAATATCGTTCCAAATGGCTCTCTCAACCAACATGTTCGATAGTAACCACATAGTAACGTACGACGTGCCTCGCTCCTTGTGGGAAAGCAGCTCGTTGTTTTGGTCGCCGTGACTTAGCGAGATCGCCGATAGCTCGGTTGTAGCCGGTTCGATTCCCCACGGCGAAAATTCTTATTGGCACTGAATGCCCGCCGGACAACGGGGGAAATTCAGATTCAGATACGAAGCCAATTACCAACCAGCCAGTGATGGACAGACAGATATAATCTCAGCTTTATTCTGTAATGGTCGATGGAAAATAGAAATAAATTTTATTCGCAATGGGTGTAATAAGATTTAATCGATTTAGTAGGCATGTGGCAGCACGAATTGAGTGGTCTTGGAAGCTGTGGTTAAGTTAAATTAGAACTTTATTGGTTTATTTACCACAATTTTATTTTGTTTGCTAACTATATTGCAGATTGGATATTTAAGTAAGTAATAAAGACAGAGAACGAAAGAACTCGAAAAGAAAACAGTTATTTTCATAATATGCCATTATTGCTCTTCATCGCGACATTTCCTGGGAATGGTAAAAATATTTAACTTTTATTTTTTATTTCTTTACTACAAAAGAAATCAAATAAATGTCAAATATTTTATTATTAAGAGCTACAAATTAATTAGAATCGTTGGCGAGTAAAAATAATGAGTTTTTTAGATAGTTCAACAGTGGTCGTGTGGTCAGTCGTAATCGTAAAGCTCTAACATTATTAGGTTTATGCACATAACAGCAAATAAACTCTCAGATCTGCTTACTGCATCTCATTAGCTTGCATGCCTTCAACCGAAGCTCATCTCCACATAATAGTAATAGCTCAGCACAGATCATTTCAAGTATTACGCGTATAATTTATACGTAATTACATGTAGTTGTGCTGAGACATCGATACTGACGCGTGTAAAAATTTAACATAATTTAAGATGTACCTTAAGTGAGATGAATGTTATGTTTTATTCATCTATGTGTACATGCAGCGACATGTTGTGTTTGTTTTACATATTATAGTTATTATTCCTAGTTAGGCAATTGCATTTTTTTTAAGACTTTGCAGGGTTGAGACTGGATGAGAGGGTTGCATAGAATGAAAGCAAGAAAATTAGTTGCTTTTCAAATTGATTTGATTTTTGCCGGCACGGCGCCCGAGGTATCATTGTAATTTTGTAGGACTAAAGTATAACAACTGGTTACGAAAATAATAGTTTAAATGGCGGTCGAGTAAGGGATATTTCCTTATCTATTTCTGACAAAGATAGTTTTGCTTGAGTTGAGGACTTAAGTTATAAAAAGCACCGATGCTTGTCGATCTTCCAATTGTGAAAGCCGGCGCACGCGACGTTGCCTGCCTGTCTTCCTGTTTGCGACGAGAACATTCTTGACTGGGATATTGCGAAGTGAAATTGCTCATTTGCTCATAGATTCCGAATATAAATTAATATAATATTATGTCAAGTGCGTAAAATGAACGCTACTGATTGATTTTTACTTCCTATTTCTAACATGACAAAAAGAATTACGTATATAAATTATTTTTTATAGTATTTTTTTTGTAGTTCCTTCTGTTTCCTGGAATGTTGTTAACTTATTTTGGTTAATTAATAGTAATACAGCTCATAAGTTTCAAGTTTTTTGTTGTTCAACATTTAATGTCTACGTTTTAGTATTTCATATCGTAGTTGTTTTTATTTAAAATAATTACTAGATATTCCATCACAGAAATACCTGTACGCCGTACGATGAAGTTTTATCATCTTGCATCCATGCAATCTATCGAAATAAAACATTAAAAACATACACTTTCACGAACCTTTTCAAAAATTACTTTATGTATAAACGTGTGTTTTTAATTCTTAATTTTAATAGTAATTTAACTTTGTACGTATTGCTATAAACTAGGTCTGTCGTTACTATAGACTTCAATAGTTAGTTTAAATTGCCACTTTAAATACAATTATTGCGTGATATAAATGTTACGATTGTCATTGTGCCGTTGCAGTCCGACAACTCTGGATACAACAATGCATTCCAAATGCATTCGAACGCAACACAGATGGCTTTCTCGATTGTTCTCCTCCAAGCTCGCTCGTCAATCGTAATCTTTTGATTGCGAACGTAATTTCTTGTTTTTAAGCCTTCAAGGGTAATGGTCGCAGGTAACGCGAGCCTCGTGGGTATTGTTACAGACGTTCGCAAAATGAAGTGTGTACAGATACTCTCGCCTCGACGTACAAACTTGTAAGTTGTAAGACATGTCACTTAGTTCAAGTACAGTCGAACGCAAATCAGGTTTCTCTGCAAGGATTTCTATGCCGCGGCTATAGCGGCTTACTGTTGACTATAGCTCTACTACTGCAATGTTGTAGACAAAATATATTTTTCATAAAAAAAACTTTGCTGAGAACGTTGGACGGCCATAGTTGAGGTCTTCTGAAAGTCGTATCCTACAGCAAGGCTTTTTGTAGCTATATTATCTGTACACGACACCTGACCGCCGCTAACAAATGTCTATAGAACATGTTGCTTCAATAAAATATTCTGCTCTCTAGGGACCTGAATATTTTGACCTCTACGATGCAAATGTTGATATAAACTTCCATCTGTACTTTCCATATAGTGTGTCTGTATTTTACTATGCGAACGCTGCCGAGGCGGCCCCAGACATGACAATCGTCGCATAAGCTGTTAATTACTGCGTTAAGTGGCTCGTAAGTACGTGTAACTGTCTCTTTTCAATTATTTTCGTCCGTGATACCGCTCCATAAATGCTGTGCCGTTTTAGTTTTTGCGTGAAAGAGAACAACAAACAGCCGTCCAAATATTCTCATAAACTCGTTTATAATATTAGGAAAATAAGGAATATTGTAACTCCATATATCTCGTTTTCTAGTTACATTGTAAATACATATTATGATCAATAAACAATGGTCTGACAACAAGGTATGCCGACGATCTTGCGAAGTGGAGACGAAAATGTAGGAATGTAGACCCTGAGCTCTGACGCTCAACGGCTGAGATGAGAGATAACAATAGAGAGATAACATGCTCAGATGAGAGAGAGAGATAGAGAGAGAGAGACTACGATTAACATAACTAAATGGATCAGAAAATGAGGATGTATGTATGATGTATGATAAATGTATTAAATGAGGAATTCAAAATATATAATTGGAAGGACCAAAGGATGATTACAGTAGGATAGGAGGCAGATGGCATTGTATATATTGCTAAAAGTATTGTTCACCATCTACCTAACTTAAACTGAAAGGTAATTACCGCGATTGGTGTATGAATAATTATTAATAAATTTTTATAAAATTATTTTTCTCACGCTATAGGATCGCCTCATGCTATTAGTAGCGTCTCCGGCGCGTTTATATCTTTTGTTCAATCAACGTCGACGTTCTACGGGTTGATAATATTTGTTCTATAAGTTTGGTGTCGTGTGAAGATATACCCACATAGTTTGTTCACGTTCTTATTGCTATTCGTTAACTTAGTTTGTGTTTACCAAAATTTTTACGTGTATTTAAATATACATGCGGTGCAATGACCCCTTCTACTCGATTCTTAAATATCGTTAATTATCTTTTTATACCTATAATCTCATCTAAACATTTTCTGGGTTACTTTCGCGGTGGTCAATCCTCGAAACCGCGTTTTTCTCTTTATTCTTCTCCGCTTACATTTATTCGAAGAATGTGCCAGCTGCATCTGTTTCTGTTAAAGCATAGACCTTTCTTCTCATAAGCAACCTGTCGTTAAATCTGAGCCTCGGTTCTATCAGCAATGGATTCTATTCAGCTAAACGTGGCCTCAGAGTCCGGCTATACTTTGCTCTGTCTACCCGGTACGGTATTAAACGCGATATAGATGCAGGGAATCAAAGGTTCTCAATAATTGGTCTACAAGACTCGTTTACTAAATTCTCTTAAACCATGTTAGCTTCACCCCCCGCGCCACACAACACAACACGCCGCATTTTTCCACATCATCCGTTAATTAACTGCTTCCTACCCGAGATAATAATGATCCCCCCCCTCCCCTCGGAGCTACACCCCCCGCTGTGAACGCCGGAATCTGAATTGCCCCTTTTGTGAAGTGTACGTACTATTATGTTATACATAAACATCTTTAACCAAATTTATTTAAGGAAAACCAAGAAATGATAGAATTGAAATTAAATTACGCGGAGTATTATAGAGTCGCATCAATGCCGGTTTTTTTCTTCTTCTTACCTTCTGGGTGACTTCAAGAAATCTCGCCCGTTAGCTGACAACGTTTAAAACTAGCATGGAACCAGAAAATACAGTTTTAAATAACTAATCACAATAATTTAAATAACAATTTAAAAAATAAATAAAATAAATTAAAGAACAAGAAACATAATAAATTAGAAAAAATAATAATTTAAAGAAGAAAGTATTTAGTAGTCCGCTGTGCCCCCGGCTGGGTTCACTGCGTCGGAGCGCGCGGCGGCGGAAGGGCGGTAATAGTTTGGGGTTAGGGCCTGCGCCCGCGCCGCAACTGACGCTTCCGACCAACAGTTGTTTGTGCACGCCCTTTTCTCAATCATGACCCAGTTTTTTTCTGGTTTTTGAAATTTTATAGATGTTTTATTATATTAGTTGATTGCTTTTAATGTTCATGTATTTTTATACTTAAAAAATCTTTCTTAAATTGAAATATTCCCTTAAATATAAGCATGATAATACTTTTTGTAATTTGTATTTTATAAAAGGGGGTGCAGTGACATTTAACTTCTTTACAGACTTACACCAAATGTTTACTGTATGGGATCTTATTGCACTTTTCTGGTTTTTGAAATTTTATAGATGTTTTATTATATTAGTTGATTGCTTTTAATGTTCATGTATTTTTATACTTAAAAAATCTTTCTTAAATTGAAATATTCCCTTAAATATAAGCATGATAATACTTTTTGTAATTTGTATTTTATAAAAGGGGGTGCAGTGACATTTAACTTCTTTACAGACTTACACCAAATGTTTACTGTATGGGATCTTATTGCACTAAACACGTGAAGAACAAAAAAAAAATAAGGCCGTGCAGTGAACCTGTGGAGGTCGTGGAGTTCCCTTGTCGGGAGCCGATCCTGGGTGCACCGTTCATCATCTATCTAAACTAAACGTGTACACGAAATTTCAGCACATTCGATTAAAATATCTGCTTGGAAATTTAGTTGCAAAATTTCATACGAACAAACATAAATAACTATATATATAAATGTTCATCCAGTATAATATAGGGTAATGTTCAAAAACAATTGCAATGAGTTTTATTTTATTTCCTTAGCCATGAATAGTTATAGAATGAGCTGACAACATTCAGATAGTGTTCGTTCCTTATTCAGAACAATGAGCAATTACCGCAGCCCGCTGCAGTTCACTTTTAATTTCCTCGTGTAATTGTTTACAGTTGATTTGTATCACGGCTGGACGCCGATCAGAATGAATTAAATTTATTTTTATTGTCACGACATTTTAAATAGAAATGGGCGCACTTTTTCTGAAAATAATTGTTTCTCTACTTTGAATCAATTACACGATATGTGCGTTTACATAATGAGTTATTTACCGAGAACTTGTTTACCTTGTATTCATAAATTCTACCCTAAACTTCAATGGAATCTGTCCAACATAATTTGTGGGCACAATATTAGTGAGTTTTTTATTCTGAATTATTCTATTATCCTATTAACAAACCAACATCCCAGTCCCACAGCTGGACAAAGGCTGTGTTTAGAAATTGGGCAAAACACTCAGGTAATCGGATATTGCGAGAACAGTTGGCTTGTGCCCCATTTTGCGATCAATGTTCATTGTTAAGTACACTCAACTGCATATAAAGTTATCCATTACGATCTCTATTCCGCGGTAATAATGGCGAACTTGCCTAAACTTTGGACAGCTTGAGGTCTTGTTGCCCACAAACCGCAGTGCCGCCTTATTGTCCCGTGATCGGCTCTTTTTCCCACTTATCGGTACTTCCGTAACATCTGTCTACCTTATTAAATTTTCGCACACAGAGATACTATTTATCTGCACTATAAAGAACCATCTTAGCTTCGAGGCCGTCCGCGCAATATGTCGAATCTAGCAGTGTTTTAAATTCTAATAAAATAAATAAAATAACCAAATTTGCCCGTTGAAATTGTGTTAATAATTAAAATATAGCAGCGATATAAGTTTAGAAACGAATAAAATTATCATTAGTCCACATTTTGGGGCCATTAAAGCCTCCGTTAAGCGTTTTGATGATCGCTCTCTGCATTTGATTATACCTACTTATGAGTATTTAAAAAATATGTATACCTAGTTTGGCTTATGTAGGGGTCTACATAAGCCAAACTAGGTATACATATTTTTTAGTTGGAATGAATAACAGAAAAATAAATGATTTGTACTAAAATATGTTTATTTTTCGTTCAAATTTCCAAATCAATCGTCATGGTCGTATTTAAAAGTATTTTCTAAATCTACATAGAAATCAAAACTTTTTCTATATTCATTACAAATTAATTCATTTATTATATTGCATGGCTACATATCTATAAAGCTTCAAATATAGTATAGACATAACGTATAGACATAATCACTAAACTTTACGATATTACATTAATAACTCTCCAATCATACACTCGTAATAAAACATGCTCCTGCGCCGTCAATGCCATTGGATTGACGTTTACAGCTCGGTATAGATAAACTATAACAAACTATTGTCGCAGAAATAATTGCGATGTAACATTTGGCGTGTGGTCCAAGTGATGAGTTGTAAGCGATGTATGTAGGTTGAAACACTACGGTTTTAGCGCGTTAAACAACACATTTTAGATTCAATTCAAAATTCAACAGAATTTTACAAGGTATTATGTACTACTTTCTAATTGTCAACAACAAACACACATACAATTAGTGAGTAATCGTAAAGTAAATATACCTACATTACTACTACTACTAGAAATTTTACTCGCTCAGCGATATAAACAGGAATTTACCTAGGACCTTATTATCGTGATAAAAATCAAAACATGACTACATGTAAAGGTTATAATTTTATTTCGCAATACTACAGTGACGACCTCGGTGGCGCAGTGGTAAAGTACTTGCCTCTGAACCGAGAGGTCCCGGGTTCAATCCCCGGTCGGATCATGATGGAAAATGATCTTTTTTTGATTGGCCCGAATGTTGGATGTTTATATATATATATATATGTGTATTTGTTCTAAAATATAGTATCGTTGAGTTAGTATCCAAGTAACACAAGTCTCGAACTTACTTTGAGGCTAGCAAAATCTGTGTGATTTGTCCTAATACTATTTATATTTATTTATAAGCCTCTAGATTTAAATTGATACTGGTGCCTCATATTATCGTTGTTGTTTTTTCACATACACATTAAGTTACCACGATTAAGCTGTAGTTACACAATTCTGTAATAATGAATGTGGAACCATCAATCACACCGCCTATAACTTGTCCCCGTCACATCCGTCACTGCCGTTAGAATCCCTGTCTCTACAATACTCTGCATTGTCACAAAGGGCGTAGAGCCGTCGTTCCGTTGTAAATTTGGCAATAGTGAACTCTACCGTGCTTAATTTACTATCTGGCGTCAACTGTCACTAGAAAGAAAAATAATAATTTTAGGGTGTTCGACATTTTTTCTAGTTGAATTGACGAATCAATTGATAATGTTTTGATTTTAAATTGATTTGTAAAAATAAAGTTTTGGAGTAACCAGTTTGAAAATTGTATTGAAAATTGTATATAAGTATGTTTTGATAGATTTTAAGTAAGACCCTTCTGCAATTTTCGACACCATTTTAAATTCTCTCAGTTATGATATTAAAGACAGTTTGAGCGATTTTTAAATATCTAATGTTCGCTTTTAGTTCTTCTAAGCTGTTAGGAGTTTGAAAAAAACTCTTCCTGTATATATCTGTCTATATACTGTACCGTGTTCAAACCACAGTTGGAAGTAGACAATAACTTATGCTATAATGTTGGTACTACTAGTTAAACAAAAAAACTGCGCAACTGTCAAAATGCATTTCCCTCCCGCCCCTCGCGCGTCAATCAAAGCGGCAAAAAACTTCACACGCTCCACTGCATTAGATGTTAGAATTATATTTTGAACCAACATTTTGAATTAGAACCAGTTCTGTACAATGGCCGTTGTTTTCGACTACCGGTCTTGACAATGACTAAAACTCTCATTTGTCTAGCCTAGAGGGGACTGAACTCCAGGAAAGGGTCACGAATCAAAAGCTTTGAGGATTCCTAGTAATTTATTCCTACGGTACAGTCGACAACGTGTACCTGCTTACACCTCTATGCGGCGGTGATAGTGGCCAATTTGCTGTGAATTCTTGTAGGTTCATGTATAAGTTACTGTACATGTAATCTGATATTTTGATGTTAGTAATTTGTTTGCAACAAATCTTTCTGCGCGTAATCGCTAGGATCGGTGTGAATTTTTTCATATTATAATTCAATTATTCTTTCAAGTTTACAAGGTTTCTGGCAACTAAATAACGTTTTTTGTATTCGTAATTACGTATACTTTGCATGTGAGTTATCTATAACATTAATTACAAAAAACTCGTCTCAATTGCTTAGCGCCCTTTTGTTTCAACCAACTAAATGAAATTATTTCAAGACTAGTAAATTTATTTTTTCAAGAACGTAATCGTTTGCTACATATCAATTACAGATTAAAAATATGCCCAAATGAGATGCAGACCGGAACGAGGTAGTGGTGAGACGATCTTGTCGCTATAAACAGAAGTAAAAGATAAACATTAATAGACAAGCAAAACATAAAATCATACAGTCGATATTATATTCCTTAAGTCTAGTTCCAGTCAGTAAAAGATGTAGTGGCGTCGTGGGCCGGGTCGTGAGGTTCCCTCTATTATGGTTGAGCTACGCGATGGCTGTCCCATGCGTCAACTCGTGAACGGGTGCTGCCAGAGGGGAACTGGTCATCTCGTTTCTCATATATTTTCATGTAAATTAATTGTGTGTCACATCGATATATATATATATATATATATATATATATATTATAATCAGCACTCGGATCACAATCATAACCTGTTTTGATATACCTTTACTATGTACATTGTGTACTTTTATATATTATTAGAAAAAAAAACATTGTAAGAAACAATAATGGTAAGCCGATCTGGCATGATAGGGACCAACACTGTTCAAATGAGTTTCTTTCGGCATTTCTTCTTAGCAGTGGTCGTTCCGAAATGTTAGTAGTTTGTAGCTTGTGAGAAATAACTATAAATATAAAAATTTACGAGAAAAATTGCCTGTGAAGATCTAATATCTCAATAAATGATTTGAATTTGAATTTGGAGGCTTTTTCTTTTAACACCAATTTTCAAACTCATTTTTTTTTAAATATTTTATCTTTCCTTTATTTTTGTTTGAGATTCACGCACACTACTAAACAATATTTTGTAGGCGTGGAGCTTCTGGTCCGTGACTGCGGAGCCCGAGCTGCGCCAGGTGCCTCGCTTGCTTTGTTATTCTAATGCCGTACACTCAGCACATCGACTTACCCTATACCATGGCAAATTCACCGCTATTACCGAGACATAGTGTTCCATTCAGGGCATCTCGCCATGCAGTTCGCAGTACATGGTCAATGTTAAGATAAAACGTTTTACAACAATTTCTCATGTAATATCAACATAGATTCGCTGATTGTAGCATTGTGCATGTAAAAAATTGTGTTACAATTATATTATTCTTGAATGTGAATATTTCATTTGATTTATTTTCATGTATTATGATAGTATACATAATACATGGAAATGAATCAAAATTGAAATGAAATATTCACACCTAATCATCCACACCTAATTATTTTTATATTTATTACTTATTTGTATTTACTACCTAAACTATATTTTGTTTCTTTAGACTCCCTAATAACAACGGGAATTAATGATGAGCATAGCATCTCTCTCATATTTGCGTGTTCTCGGTTTCATTCGGAGCTATGTAACCGCGATGCCTGTGGTCAGTGCACAAAATAAACCATTTTGCTTTGCCTGACTAACGTCAACCCTCTTTGGGGATGTTAGTGTTGCCTATCAGCTGCCAGGCTTATGTATCCCTTAGTCGCCTTTCACGTTATCCACGAGACGATATGGTGTGGTCCTATTACAGGGCGGGACCACATGCCACAATTAATGTTTTGTATCCTATTTTAATTGATTTTCTTTCGCCTGAAACATAGGTTCACTTATGACCCTAGCTCAGGCACCATTATTTAATATAGGTACTTTTTCTTTATATACCTATGAACTATATTACTTAGCCATAAGTTATTTGAATACATATTTATTATTATTATTTATTAACTATAAAATAACTAACTACTAATTCAAAGTCTTAGTTTTTTCCTGAGTTAGAATAATCCATGGGATCCTATTGTAACGTAATGTATTACCTCTTATCACGCGTGCTGTTGGGAGCGTGTGTGTTTTTGTTAGGGGGTATATCGCGAACAATAAGCTTCTCTGGCGAAAGAAAGGTTCGCTTATCGGAAGAAACTTAATTGGATCTTTAATTAATGCACACGACATCTGTTAATCAGGAACTTTATATACAAGAAATCTGTACCACGATGAGATAAAACATATAGGTGATCAATCTGGTGACGGAAACAATGTAGGATACAGAACTTTGTGTTCGGAATGTATTATTAAGTAGTCTTTTATATTATTTTACTCTGAGAAAATACGGGTAAAATAATTTTAATGAGGTAATTTGCTGCTGGAAACTTGTGTCGCTAAAGTGGGTCAGATTTGATTCATGTCACAGATCTATACAATTATTTGGCAAAAAATAGGCAGCCTGAGCATTTTCTCATGTTCTTTTAAATCCGTTTGATAGTTACAGTGCTTGAAAAATTCTTTATCCTAGTTTATACTTGGTCGATATTCTATGTGTTGTCGATTTTAGCTTTCCGAATCTTTTTACTTTTTTCTTTGTTACTTAGTAAATAAATTGTTTGGCGCTCACCGCAACAAAACGAAAAAGACTTAAGCTTGTTTGCCACGACACGTACCTATCTATACACAGCTAACAAAGTCGATTGGCTCGTTACAATACAAATTAATCATAGAAAATCAATCACGTATTTCTCATTTGTCGCCGCTGATTGTCGAGACGAGATATCTTGTTGCAAAACATCTGCATAAAGATCTCACGCAACTTTTTGCTTTAACTATGATTCCTATTTGATTCTACACGTTTATTAAAAAACGTCAGCTATATGCAACAATATACGTCTCTTTGAAACAGCGCGCGCGGGGCCCTTTTACAAGTTTATGCTTTTAAATAACCCTTCGATCTGTTTTTCTCACATGCTAATAAGTAGAAGTTACATCAATTTTACAAAAGAAGACTTTATTAATAAAAAAATGGAGTCTTAAAAAAAGAATTAAAGTCTTTATTTTTGTAGTCTTTAAAAATCGGAGAAATAATATCACCAAAACAGACCTGTATTTGTAACCTGCAAACACAAATCGTGGGATCCAAGCCGCGCAACACTTGTTCAGACGTCTCGGGATCATCGACCCCGGGCCTAGGGCCCTCGCGCCCTTTGCCCTGCACCTGTCCGTCACGCTCGGCTGTCGTCTCGCCTCACTGACAACACGTGGAACTTGGAGGAACCGCACTTGCATTGTCTGGGAGGAAATAGAGAGCCTTCAATGGGAAAATAAACGTTTACGAATAAAGAATATGGTGTCAACACAATATTATTTAAAACTACATCATAGTTTTGGCTTTAAAAACCTTAAATCGCGCCATAAATTTTTATGCAAATGCAACTTAATGCGAAATAACTACTTATGCTACAAAATATGTATAAATATATTATGTAAAAATATGTATAAATCGATATAACGAAGCTGCAAGATATAATAATCTAGGAAGTTCAAGAAGAACATTAAATATACAATGCAATCAACACTCAATATTTAATTTTCAATTGATAAATCTACTGTAACTTTTCTCGAGCGCACTTTACCAATGTACGTACATTGCATCACCCAGCTTCTGCCTTCAGCGGGGTATCATTAGGCTGTCCTTTATGAAATCACTTTCCGCATCAAGTAGTGACGACCATCGCGAGTCGCGAGTGAAGGCACGTGAAGCACTGTCCATACGACTACAATGTTGGTGATCGGTCTCGACGGTTTCACCACAATAATTAACTTTAACCAAAATGGGTAAAAGAAAATAGAGATCTGAGCGCACTTTACCAATGTACGTACATTGCATCACCCAGCTTCTGCCTTCACCGGGGTATCATTAGGCTGTCCTTTATGAAATCACTTTCCGCATCAAGTAGTGACGAACATCGCGAGTCGCGAGTGAAGGCACGTGAAGCACTGTCCATACGACTACAATGTTGGTGATCGGTCTCGACGGTTTCACCACAATAATTAACTTTAACCGAAATTTGATCGTGCGTTTGAAACATCTAATTGTAAACTTTGAATTCTATAGTGTCTACAACTTTACAAACTTCATTATTTTTTTCATTATTTTAAAATTTAAAAGGCACTTACCTTTAATTTAAATAATATGCAAATTAAGTACAACTAGTAAGAAGCTGCAGCTGAAAGTTGTGTGTTCTCCATGTACAGAATACAGTCGTTATAGACTCATTCAAACACATATATAACGACAATAAATTGTTATCACATCTCTAAAACCGATTGCATAAACAAAGTTATAAATAAATACATAAACAAACACCCGTGCTGATTGCCCACCCGTGGCCTGTGGCCGTGGGCGGTCTGGCCACAGATAATATAATAGTATACTAGGTCTGACTAACGGTCGGCAGATACTGCTAGACTCTGAAACTAGCGATTATATTGTCATAAAACCCGAATGAATTACAAAGTATGTATAGTAATGCTTAATAAAATTAGGTTTTATGTTGTTTTCACATTTTATTATTGTTATTTTCATAATCAATACTCCTCATCAATACAAATAATAAAATTGAAGAAAGGCCAAATCTGTACATTGGGTTTTTTTTTAATTCTTCATGGAATATACTTAGTTACTGATATCGATGACGAAAATATAGTTTTGGAAATTTTTGTCTGTTTGTCTGTCTGAACGCACATCACTCGAAATCTACTGGACCGATTTGCTTGAAATTTGGTATGTAGGTACCTTATAAACCGGGCTAACATCTTAGATACATTTCATCCCGGTAAATGGTCAGGTTCCCGTAGGATAATTGGAAAACTAATAATGAATCAAAAATACCTCGGAATCCCAGGTTAACATCTTATAGACATTTCATCCCGGAAAATGAGGAGGGTCCTGTAAGAAAATTAAAATAACAATCCACGGAGCCGATATACTTTAAAATTTTGCAGAAAGAAAGAAAAGGGGGTGAAATAATGTTAATATAAAGTTCTACTGGGACTTAACGTCGTGGAAAATGGGACGGCACGCGTTGCAGAAAGCGGGAGTGGGAGTCAGAGCGGGAAATGGAAAGGAGACACGTAATGAGAAACAGGACGGGACACATTGCGAAAAACATGATGGCACAATATGTAGGTAACGCTACGGGATGTGCAGCGGGAAACAGGAAATTGAACTAAAGTTGAGAAAAAATACGAATTTAAATCATATAATGTTTACTAGTCTTAGAGAGTACGCGATAAAAAAATTCCCGCGGGCGAAGCCGCGAAGGCAAAAGCTAGTAGACAATAATAATGAATTAATTAAAAATTTTAAAGGAACTTTTAAAAGATTTGAAGATATTTTCTGTCATTTTAATGTGCCCTTTGCTTGTACTGGCCTTCTTCTTGTTGGATACTAAATAATGTATAGTTCTTATCATTTCATACATACTTCGATGGTTCAGCGACCCTAGGAGGATCTAGTATCTACCAGTTTACCTAAACATAGATAGTTACTTAATTAATTAACTGTTACTATTCTAACATGCAAATGTTTGAAATATTATCATGCTTATTACCTGTCGACAGCACTGCAAGGAAATTTAGGATAGTGTTTCTTGATAGCGTGACACAAAATTCCGGCCGTGAAGAACTGGCATTCGGTTGTATGTTGCAATTCATGGAAAGCGGTAAACTGTAGTATTCAGTAGTGATGAATGCAAGGGGTTCGCAGTAGGCTCGCTTCATTGACTCGAGATTAGAGAACCATTTCTTGGATTCCTATCGGCGGCATCGCGTGTCAGTACGTGGGGAGTTCCTTGTATAAAGAATACGAATTCACTTAGGAATAAGAAGAAATAATAATTATTAGTATCTTATATCCGTGAACAGTGTGGTCATCATTACCTAATTTAACAGCGAGGCTCTTGTCTTGTTGGTGGGTTCCTTCCATTGGTCGGTCTGGTAGATTTACAAAAAAATATTCATTACGTAATTTGTACATAATATAAATCAGTATGTCTATGAACATCGTATTGGTAGTACTTACTTCGATGAATCTATATAGGATCACTAAGTCCACAGTTTCCTGTCCAGCATTATTTAATAACATAATAAAGCTACAGCCACACCACAGCTACAGCCATATAATATGAAATCGCTGTCTTTCACTTGGAAATCAATAACCCCAACTCACACAGGGCTGCGCCTGTTCCCAGTTATCACAATCGACATCGGCAGAGAATAATTGTACTATAACGAAGGTTTACTTCCAAATTACTCAAATTCAAATTTATCTATTGCGTATCATGCACGACCACGATAATACATATTCCATCGGCGCTGTTCATTGCTGTCGCCCTGTCGCCAGTCGTCACACAAAACCTAGACTTGTAGCGTGGCAGGAGCGTTCATATTATGTCGCCGTGTCTGTGCTGGACCACTTTTTAAATTAGTTTGTTTCGGCATATCTTCTTAGCGATGTTTGTTACGAAATGCCATCTTGTAGTTTTTGAGAAATTACTGTAATATAAAATTTGCCGTGAAAATTTTCCTGTTAAGGTCTAATTTCTAAATAAATGGTTAATTTGACTAAACATTTCAGAGACGCCCCCTGGTCGTGGGAAGAGAAACAGTCTAAATCACCCGATTGCTTTGTCCGACCGACGTTATCACCTCATTTGAATACAAACTGAGATAGTTCCAATTGCACTCGCAATAAGCGCCATGAATTATGCAATAAGTCGGTACTTGTTACTAATTAATTCGAGATAATTGTATCTTTGGGTATTTGGTAGTAAAGTAACAAGTCTGCTCGCTAAACAATAAGTAACGATATTTTAACCATGCTCCTTTGAATTTGAGTACCTGTCTATACGTACTAACAACCCAGAAGTTACTTTAACCCTTATAAGCAAAATCTGTTCAACAGTTACTTATTGCTTATAAGAGCTAACCATATGTGGACGACAAATCGTTAACAAAAAATATAAGCGATGGAACTTATGTGAATACGTATCAGTCACTGCGAGTTGTGCATGCGAAGCGAAATAAATAAAAAAAATGATACGTTTTGTGAGACGGCCCGGCCCGGAGGCCCAAACCTCGACCGGTTTCATACAAACTCTTTGAATAATTCTCCTTAATTCCTCTCCAAGTTAATTCCGTTGTATCCAGTTTACGTTTCGTAAATCGGGTTCATCGTCTCTTCGTTTCCATTCTCAGTTAAGAACATTAAACCTAAACTGTGTTTTATATTTTGTAGGCGGCGCGAAGACGGCAATGTGTTCATAGTAGTTGTTTATTTACACACTTGTTAACCATATGTGCCTTAGATTAAAAGAAATTTGCTATCGCCCGCTGCTAAACACGAGTGAATTTCTCTCGGGAAATTGATAAATATAACTAAATACTTTTACATATTCTTGCAGAAACAACACAACGATAGTCCCGCTCGAAAAATATAGGAAAAATTTTAACGACTCGGTATGTCATTTACTAGAGTTCAATCGATATTAAAGTTAAAAAGAAATTTATTCAGATAAGAATAAAAGTTAATTTAGTATTTATAATTTAGTTTTAAGAGATACAAGAGCCATACCATGGTCCGCAGGGTCTGTGTCGGTGTTTCGTGCTTTCTATTACTAGACTCGGATGTTTTGTGGCGACTTATATGGAAAATTTGCATTTAAAGCCGTGGCGTGGCGTCTGCGGTGCTTAAATTAAGTCCGGCCTTAAATGGCAGTGCATTGGACTATTATAAACACCTACACGAGACAGCCTGAGAGTTTTGTGGACTTTCCTATAGAAAATTGTAGGAAATATTGTTGTTTGTCGTGTCTACAAAAATCTATAGTGTTCAAATAGGATTTTTACTTTTACACTAGACTTTTATATATATTTGTAGATTTATCCAACCTTAAATAATTTTCAATTTAAGTCCAATCATAAAATGAAATGGCAACATACCTTCTAGGGCATATCAATTTATGTGTCGGCAGTAATAAGTCGTTGTAAGTCGAAACGCAGTAAATACTAACATTTTATAGCATCATCGGTAAAGTAAATATTTCAAAATTTATTATTCACCTGCTGTCTTAAAACTCTTCTTAGGTTAAAGTATTCGTATTAAGGCTAAACTTTCGCATCGGAAATGTTATGCTGAAAGGGGATTGAACGATTAAATTTTATGAGAGATGTGAATACTGAAATAATAAGCGACTATGTTTCGTTAAAAATTTTTCGTCATTAACCATCATATTGACAGGCGACAACATGGAAATCAATTCGCATTTATATGTTTTAATATTTATGCGAAAAAAAAAGAAAAATACGTATTACCTGGTAACAAATGCCTTTATTTCCTTATGGATTTCTGTTACCACGTATAGGAAGCATAGAAGTTCCGAAGCTAAAGACCTTACCAGGAAGTGGTGAATACCAAGGAACTTTCCATTTCCGGATCCGAATGGCTCCAGTAGCGCCAAGTATAGCGCTGATGTAACAACTATTGCACAAATACGGTCATTACTGTGATGTAGACTATATATAATATTACGTGACGTCGCTCGTCCGTCCGTTGCTCATCAATCTTAGGGTAACAGAGCGGTGACGCGCTTGAGCAATAGTGGGTTTTCATTCAGGGTTGTCACCATCTAGTATTTAGTATTGTTATATATTCAACAAGCTGCGTCCCTAGGCTTCACTCAAGTGGAAAGATGATAAATTAAAACATTGCCTAGCTGAGGCTCTGTATATATATTTCCATGTCTTTAAATTAACTCTTACAACTACGGGCGATAAATGGGTAATGTACTTTATGTATGTTCCGACCTGCACACCTGTATTATTATGAGGACATCATATTATATATAAAGTTGACAGACCTAGTTAGCAGCCCTAAGTACAGTGAGCTTGCGATTTCTTATATTGGGAGTTGGTTAGGAACCGAACGACGTCATTAACTGATGTCCCCCTACGCCTGTCAATGTGTTTTCAAGCGCAGTCATTCACGCCTCATTTGAAGTCTATAAAAGAATTATGTTTTCCTAGGTTTGAAAAAAAAACCAACCACATATGATACAAGCTTTTTATATATGATTACTTGAGATCCTCAAGCATTTATACTGTAAGTGCTGTACTCGTGTTAGCCGACGGGCAACGGACAGACAGACCTGCGGTTACAGTAAACACACAGACATTGAGGCCATTTGCAGGCTACACCCGCTGTAATCCCAGTTGTTTGTGCCCGCTGCGTGCACCTGATTGCATTATATTATCTGTGGTATCTACAACGCAGCTTTGAGAGCTGTTATGTCTAGGGATGTGCTGATCTCGAAATTTTTCAGAATGCTCGGAAACGGTTCGAAAGTATTCCCGAAAATCCACACCTATTTTCTTCAGATCGTTGCCGCGAAATATCCAATGAGAAACTTTCTTGGAAGTCTGTAGCAATTCCCACGTTATGTCTGAGGACCTAAGCACTCAATTTAAAATTATAAATATGCTTTTTATGCTTCCAATATAATCAACTAACTTATTAAGAAGCTTTTCTACAAAAAATAAAAACAATCTTTATAGTCTGGATTTTTGTTCCAGTTTGTTCATAAGTTCTAACTATTGGAAGTTCTTTAATAAAATCAAAAGAACATATAATAACATTCCAATCAGCCAGCATCGATTGTAATCATTGAATGATTTATTTGATACATTCATGATTTTTACGACTTTATATTTATATGACTGATTTTATGACTCAATTTGCGACTTGTATCTAGTGAGATGTAGACACCAGGTGAACTCAATGGGATAACTACAATATATTGACCAGTTCGAACAGTTTCTCTAGTGGGCCCTTGATTGGATAATCGTGTTCTATAAGAATAAAAAAAACTTTAGCACCTATTTTATTTTGTCACAAGATAATTTCTTAACAAACTTGACAATTTTTATACAATTTCATGACAAATATAAGTACATTATTGTGGGCAAAAAATGGTTTTTTTAAGTATATTTATCTTGAAGTAGTTAAAATGTCCAATAATAAAGTATAACGTTATTATAATATTATCACAGACTTATATACTTACAGTTTTATTTTATTATTAGTTCGCGCGAGTTTATTGCGACGCGACTAACGTTTATTGTTTCTGAATGTATAAACAGACACACAGCAAATCACGATTTACTTTCGTATACAATTAATGAAAACATAAACTTCATTATAATTTATTTTATGCATATTATTCATGTCCATATTGTCACAAATGATTATTATTTAATCAATAGGAACAATAAAGGATTAAAAATTTCGTTCCGTATCTCAATAGGTTAAAACAGCATGTTTATGTTGACGTATAGTCTTGAAATTTGGGAGAAATCCTACTCCTATTTTTTGGGTTTAATTGACCACGACTTGTACAATAAATAACATCAACCATAGTAGTCTACTTTTGGACATAACTCCCATAGACTCCCACACATGTACCTAGTCTAACAATACTAACACAGTTTCCAACAGTATGCAATATAGTTTATATTTATTGATGACTTTTTATTTTTAGAAAACATTATAAAATTACATATTTTTTTTTTACAAAATTTCTAATCATAAATAATAGATTCCAGCTCGTCGCCGCTTGGAAGGGTTCTAATTTACATTAAACATTTACATCTGAGTTAACAGTTGCCGAAGCAACAAAAAGCATAAATTAAACCAAATTATTCAAGGCGTGTTTACGCGAATTTAATTAGACTCAAATCTTTAAAAAACGTGATTGCTACTCCTCCTTAGCTCCTAACATTGCCACGCCTTGATATTCGTTAATAGGAAGCTTCCAGGAAGTACCTAGTGGTTAGAGAGTACTTAATTATTTTTATTTGCCATATAAATACAAACAAGAATATGATAGAAGAAAAACATTAAAGTTCCTTAGAAAATGCGCGATATAAATTTGCCTATGCATCGACATATAAGTGTAATCAAAAATATATATATATCGAAATATTTTTTTTTTATATTAGGACAAATCACACAGATTGAACTAACCCCAAAGTAAGTTCGAGACTTGTATTATGGGATGCTAACTCAACGATACTATATTTTATAACAAATACATATATAGATAAACATCCAAGACCCGGGCCAATCATGACCCGACCGGGGATCGAACCCGGGACCTCTCGGTTCAGTGGCTAATTATGCTGGCTATCTTTATCGAAGTCATAATTGATATATTGGAGTACACAACAAAAAGAGCAATAAAACGAGAACAATTCATCCTTATTCCACACGGATGGAGCTGATGGATCATGTTGTCTCGCTCGCTATTACCGATACTGCCAATCAAAGGTTTATCTGTTACATCGGGCCCTTTCTGACCACTACATTATGATTTCAAAAGATATCTACAAGGAAAGAGGGAAGACTGAATATCCATTACATTTTTTAATAATTATACTTATAGATCAATATTTGTTAAAGTAAGTCTTTGGCAAAAACGCTGTGGTGAAGTTTGTTTCGCTTCTTCTCACCTGCTTTGCGATTCCGTAAAACTCGAAAGTCACGTCACATCACATCACATCACTCACACTTGTCAAATAATTTTCACTTCTCCTGGCCTTGACCTTTATCTATTTTTTTATTCTGCAAATTTGCACGTCATCTCATACATATTTGTCAAAATTCCGGAGTGAGTTTTACACAATGCAAATTAGCCATATCCGCGCGGGATCCGACGTGAGTTTTTTGACGTCTCTTACAGAATCGAAACACGTTTGGAAGTTGACAGAGTTTAAATATCAGAAAGTGAAAGTAACTTGACGTCGATAAGTGATGAATCTCGTTCATATCATTCTAAATTGAATAAATAATTTTAATTTGTATTTCTATATATATAAAATACATTCATACTCCTTAAGTTAAAATTATTATTATTTCAAACACAATCTAAAAATGGTTGATGAATAAAAATTAATTCCATTAGTTAAAAGAATGTAGGTATTTGTCCTACAGATCTCGTCGTAAACTGCAAAGTTGCTATTTCGATAAATATGATGTTCAAACTTACAGTCTTTGTATACCCGCCATATAGGGACATGTGATTATTATGTAGGCACGTCAACCAGACTTGAAATATAGCACAACGGCGCGCGCGCCGGTCAAAGCTAGATGTTTTAAAGATTTTCTTGTTATGGTCCTGTGTTATTATCTGATGTAATATAACTAGTTAATACATTCTACAAGTGTGTGTAGTTGGTACTGCGTTGTTTCTCCACGACTACGGTAGCTTGACCCTACAGTGTTTGTTATGAGCTGCAGGCCTACCATCAACTTTTACAGACCGATTCCAATGCAACTCAGTTCAATTTAGGCACCTAAAATGAATCGCATTCATACTAAAAATTAAGTCGATGGTACGAATTTGCGATGCAGTTTAGGTCGTAAAGTGGATCGCGTTAAGTGATGATGGTAAGCCCTCTCAGCAGTTCAGAGATACTGTCCGGGTAGTTTCTTATAATAGAATGTTCAGGTAAAGCATCACTGATCTATAGTTTTCTAAAATATATACTCGTATCAGGTTTATGAAACTTTGAAAATATAGTAAATTAGTATCGTAACCTGAACAACAAACTAGAATTGCTCAATAATAAAATCCACGAGATATGGACATATGCACTGGTAATTTTGGATTTTCACATCGATAGGAATATCATGTTGCCTTATGAAAACATAAAAATATACTTAAATGTTAATGTTGTATGTTCATAGCATGTGGCCAAGAAACTCGCACACTCTAAAGCAGCTACAGTTTTATTTGTGACACAGACTTGCAACCATTCGATTGAATACAATATCACTAGTTAGTGATAATGATAATGAGTTTATATATTTTGGGGATTGTCTTTTGTCTTGAACCGACTTTTAGAGAAAAAGTAGATCTGATGTCTCCCTAAGCCAGGGGCGGGGAGGATTTTCTTAGGGGAGATATAGGGATTAAGAAAATCCGGATAGATCCCCTAGGGGAGACGTTGTTGGAGACTTAGGCTAAAATCATATCTACCTAGATACTCTTCAAAAAATACGATTTCTGTGCGAGTTACACTCTTTTAAAATTTCCTCCTGTGGTACGACGCTTTGCGGCTGTGGATGAAACTCAGATGAGAGCATATAAGCGTTTTCCCTTTTCGCTCCGAAGAAGAAATATGTAGTACTTAGGTACTGTTGTCTCTAAACTAGAGATGGTTCGAATTGTGTTCATATTAGTTAAGGGTGTAATCTACTTGTCCGCAGGTGCATGAGCGCGCGCCAGGATGTCGGCCGTGATGAGCACGCTGTCCATGATCAGCGGCGGCCGGCGCGCGCACCGCAAGCTGGCCTCCAGGTACCTTCATAACAATTTGTTTTGTTGCTGGCACAAGGCTTATCGTGTGCCAGCTGGGGAACATAGGGGTGAAAATTTCACTGACTTCTCTCTATTCTTCATTAGAACCGCTGGACACATACGAAATTTGTAAAAACCAAGTTCAAACATCGGCTACTTTTTTCAAATTTCTACCTCCAAAGTTCTGAAATGGAGGTAAGTTTTGCATGATAAACGTCAAAAAAACCTTAAAATTTTGAAGATTCAGTTGTGATTTTACAAGCTGCCGAATGCCTGACTGTTAACCTTTCTTGTCAACGCTATTATTACCTCTCAGCTTCCAAGGCCATTTGTCCCTTAATCTCTTCGTACGACTACCTCGGGAATGGTTCTCGTGAGTGGTTCTATTTTAGGGCGAAAAAGCCACTTATGAAAAGTGATCGACTTCAACGATTGCAAAACGGAACGCATAAGGTATATAAAGGTTATTACAACTGTATATATTACCAAGAGAACATCTTTAGATCGCCCACGCGAATCTCTACCGTACATTCAACAATATTTCAAAACTGTTATGGACCAGTAATAGCGGCGGATCTGTAATGAATTTGGGTAGGCTGATGTGTACTAGACTGTACCAGAGGAATGCGGACTGGATAAGATCTCAGTGGAGCGCGTGGGCAGCGATTTGACTGCCATTGTGTCTCTGTGGGTCATTGCCTACTGATTGCTGTTATTGTTGCTTCGGATACAGTTTTCCAGTTATCCAAACACTGTTATGCTCATCATCTTCCCTTTTTTTCATAGCCACATTAGTTTTCCCACTATTGGGGCACTGTCCTTCGATATAAATGGATATATAAGGACGGTCAACTCCCTACCCCATCTCTGCTTCATTCTCCATCACTCATCGAAGCGTGTTTCTGGTACTACCAACAGCACAACTGATATCACTAATAACTATAAAATATATAACTATAGCCGTAAAAAAAAATCTTTTTTTACGGCTATTTAATAATAGCACCAGGATCGCATCTGTATTCTGAATATCGAAAATAAAGCTAACAAACAGTACCAGATACTTCCACACAAATTTTGCCATCTGCTCCGATTACAAGGTTAAACAAACACCGACCGCAAACCACAAGTCATTCGGCTCCAAGGACGCCGTGGTCAACCACGTGGAGGTATCTGATCTGGCGATATTTATGCGATCGATTAATCGGCAAAGCAAACATAGTTAATTAATTTTCATATTTTAAAATATCGAGACTAATTCTGAATGAATAGTATTAATATATGATCACGAAATTACATCATTGAAAATTGACCGTGTTGTATTTTATCTTGTAGATGTGCAAGATCGTAGATTTGATATAAATTTCAACTTGATACCTTGAGCCATTTCTGAGAAGAATGTCCTTAACAGACAGGCTTCAAGTGATCCTAAGCGAATTTTTTGCGTTTTGAGATACAGATCTCTAAAAAGAAGTTGCAGCAACTTATTTGGGCGCTACAATCAGTAACATTGCCATTTTTTGTATTTTATAATCAGAATTCTCAATGAAACGTAACACAAGATAAACTCCCCTATACAAATCCACGACATTCTTATCACAAGATCTCTGTAAAGCTCGTCGCCGCGCAAAAGCTCATAATTATCGCCGTAGATTATAGAGCCTGGTCGGTAATCTGTAATTTTACGCTCGGTCGTCGCTCACCTTGTCATCTCATTATCAATTACTGGCCAGCTTCCACAGATTAGCAGGATAGCTGTGGAATCATCTGTCTTGGAAGTGGGATGCATCTAGTAGCTGATAAAACTTCCTGTGCGCTTTCTAAGTACTCACGGATTTCTGATTTTGATTTAATATGTTTTAAAATATCTATAAGTTTGGGAAATAGATTAATTTTGAATGTAAATAGGCGCAAAATTTAATGTTCTGCTCTCTCTCTCATCTGATCATTTTTCATTTTCATATATATATATGAAAATGAAATGTTATTGTCATACATACACTACAACTAGATACTCTCCACTAAGAAAAATGTTGTCATGAATCTGTGGTTGTCATCGTTTAAACTGTTGTCATAATAATCCACTGGTAGCTATTGGATATAGGCTAAATATTGTATCTTCTTCATAGTTGTATTCCTCATGACTGAGGGTCGTGGAAACACACGTAACAATTTTCGTGGCATTGTTAATGGAGTGGTTTGCCATTGCCTTCTCCATTTCACACACAAATTAATAATCAACCAGTGTGCAGGTTTCCTCACGATGTTTTTCCTTCACCGGAAGCAAGTGATGGTCGATTAAAACAACTATACATGAGTCAGATTGGTGTACAAACTCATGTGTATAATGATAGGATTAGGATTCGAACCTGGGACCTTTAGATCCACAGGCGGGGGTCTTAACCATTACACCACCACCACAAATATTGTGTAATAATTATAATTCCCTTATGACAAGTATATAACTGTACATTGTTAATAAGCCTATGTCTGTTGTTGTCAGCCGCAAGTCGGGGCAGTTCTCGGACGCGGGCGAGGACACGCAGCGCCGCCACGAGCTCAGCAAGCAGCAGCGCTCCGCCTCCTTGGTGAGTCGCAGAACACACCTCCACACCTTGGCAACGTTATAGGATACACCCAAGGACATAAGCCCGCTGTTAGCGCTAGCTCTTTCATCTTATGTAAACTACGCAGTATTTTGGAAAGAACTTTGTTGAGTAGAAGCCCCGAATGAGTTTTACAAGTACATTCAGTTGCACAGCTGTGGCTTCGTCCTGTGACTATGTGATTTGACTGGTTTATAAAATCTTTTTTTACTCTCCATCTCTCTTTCTCTTTCTGAATCTGCATAAGTTTCCGGTTGCGTTCGGAGCTGAGGCGCCGCGAAGCTTGGATTTTGATAGTTCGGCTGTGATATTTCAACCGGCCGACGTGGCAACCCTCTTTGGGAATGGTATTATTGCCTATCAGCAGCCGCACCAACATGGTGACATTATACAAATTTCTTACTTTGACTCCTACGCCCAAAATAAAGATGTCGTCACGACAATACACAACAAAGCTAATTCTACAATTACAATATCTAATCTAAAATCTATTAACTGTCAATGCAAATAGCTGAGCGCTGAATGCAGTTGATCGATACTGCAATTACCGTCAATTTGTCTCGCCACTATGACGCACACATTTGGCACAGTGCTAATGGTCCTGCCGCCGAGACGCGCGTGGGAGGCTGCGTGCTATATGCTGAGGCGTGTGTATGGCGCCTAACTGCATTGTTCTAATTATAATTATTTGGCCAGTAAGTATCTTAAAGAGAGCTAATTAAAACACCGTTAACCTTAATTTTTATGGTGTGGTGGTCCAGTGGTTAAAAGCCCGTGATTGCAAGTTCTCAGGTTCGAAACCTATGTGTCTTGTCATATGAGTTTGTATATATGAGTTTTCATACACCAGATGCATTTCAACTAAAACAACGTGTATAAAGAAAGGAATTTGAAAAATTCACTTTCACATCGGTTATTCACCTACCCCACAATACTAACTTTCTACGAAGAAAAAAGGCATTAATTTAATAAATCATTCTTCTGCGTCCATTAAGAGAATATCCAAACGTCCGGCAATTACTCAGTTTTGGGCCGTCTCCGCAATTAGCTGCTTTTAAAACCACGTCCACATTGATCTTATCATCTGTTCTGCTTCATACAATTGTTTACGATATCCTTTTCCAATGAATCGGAAAATATATATATTGAAAATATTATATTGAAAATAAATACACTACAGCTGTCTTAATGCTGTATGTGAAGTGTTCATCCTATGCATTTATATTTAACATATAATATAAACAAACACTCGATCGTATTTTTGTTTGTTTGCAATGCAATCAAAAATAAAATATAATCCAAAGTATCTTAAATTAAAAAACTCTATCACTAACTATATCACAGGAAATAATTGTTGGAGAGAGTTAACAGTTTAAAAAGTCTTCACCTACTTGATTCACATGATCTGTAACGTATATGCAATCAGATACATGATCCTGGTTTTTCACTTTTCTAAACCCACCGATTTAAATACTTACAATAGGGATTTAATTTATTAAAACTAAATACACATTTTGAGGCAAGGTCTAACCACCCTCTGCAAGAATCGTCCTTGAGGTTACGTGTGAACTCCTCTTAAACATTCAAGGCACACGCGCCGCGCCATCAGCCTCCATTCCGAGGAAAGTGGCACGAATCCCTCGACGATTAGGTAAACAATGGCCAACTATAGTTGCCAAATGCGTGATTAATTGTCATTCTACACGCGTTAGGAGGTTGTTATTTGAGGACGTAAACACGGTTAATATTACTTGTATATGTTGTATATGTATAATAGTAAAATTCTTACTAATATTATAAAGAGAAAAGATTTGTATTTTTATTTGTAATGAAGAAACAAAAAAAAATACTAGATATTATTATGAATTTGGCATAAAAATGGACGTTCAGGAATAATATAGGCTACTTTTTCATGGTTTTACCCAAGCGAAGCCAGGACGGACCGCTAATATTTTAAAAGTAGGTTTGATTGTTTATGCATGTGTTGTCGATTATGTCGAACTAAAAATAATAATTTCATCGTATAAAATGGCACATTCAATTATACATTCAATTGAATTATTTTATGCAAATTAAGAAATAGGACTCAAGCTTCAACGCTTTAGGGGTGGTGTGAACACTGCTTTACATCGTATATCCATATGCATATTCTAATTCACAGCCTTGTGCAATAGGTTTCTATGTTTCCTCCACATATGATTAATGGACCATCAATCGCGGATGGGAATGACACGGGAACGGGAAATATCATCGTATCATTGTACTTACTAATGCATGTGTAATTACCGCTACAACCAGCGTTAAAAAAATGCATGAATTAATGTTGAATCGATCAAATATTGTAGTTGATTGCATGTAGTAGGTACTTGGGTGGGTTCCTGTTAGCATATTGTTATCGTGTGATTAATCAAGAATTGCTTTATAAGCTATTACATAAAAATTGATATTGTGACATTTTTCAATTATCTTTTTCTCGAACATGATTCAAAAATTTAAATTTTATGTTATATTACTCATGGATTGACCTGGTGCACAGGATTTTATTTGTTGCTTTTTATGTTGGGACAATGTTGTGTTACAGCAAATTTATGTTACATATTGCTTAGTGTTGATCTAAGTATGTGTTGACACAAGACAGAACAAGCAATGTATGTTTGGTAGCTAATCAACGTGCGAATTTACACCTCGCCTTTCATTAAAAACATATTGATACAGTCTGGTTACAATAGGCGCTAATTACTTTTTTTGTTAATATCATTGGATGTATAACTGGAACGATATTCATTATATCTGAAAGTTTGTTAAGCTAACTTTCTTTAAGTGAATCTAAATTATATAGTCAGCAGGGAGAAATTAAGGATTTATAAACATCCTCAATATTACATACAGGTCGTGATTTTCGAGTGGAATGAAACATACAATTACTTGCGATTTGTATGTACTATGTAAAAGTTGCAATGTGACGGGTATACATACCTATACTTATGCTCAATAAAACTTGCTGTTACAGAGCTAAACGGTAGAGTTTCCTTACGATTATTACCAATCATAAAATGTGAGAATGTATTTGCGTTTTTTGTCATTACTTCAATCAAGTATCAACCACATTTGGCACACAAATTTGAATGTAAACTAGGTAGTTACTTTTTCTTGGAGCATTTTTGATTTAAAATAAAAAAGAATAAACATTCCAAGCGGGCTTTTTTGCTTCCAAGCACGTGTTACAGAAATTCATCACGAGGAAACTGGTTCCAAATACAAGGAATTAAATAATCTCTACTGAGATTAAAGAATAAATTACACTGAATCAGAAACGGGACTTAACGATTATTTTATTCATATGCTTGAGAGGATTAAAATGTCTTTAAGTTTTTATAACGGCAATCACGCTACTTATTCTGAAGTTGTATATATATTTTTTATTTCGTTTGTCGAATGTTGTTAATTGTATTTAATTGGAATTGATGTGAAGAATTTTTCGCTGTGTTGTAACTTGCAAAAAACCAATAAATATTTGTTTAAACGTCTTATAAAGTAGAATTATCAATTATTTTTAGCGTTGGTATCAAGTATATTAAAAATATATATTATATAACATACTTACAATGGTCGATGAGACATATCGCGTTGGTATCAAGTCTATTAAAAAAATATACATAACATATCTAAATATGTTCGAGAACACAATTAGTATTAAAATTGCAAACTTATTTAAAATCTTTTTAAAGGCTGTTATTGCTAACCCTCACAATCCAACCGCAAAGCACAATGCTGTTATCAATCAATGTAAACAGTTTCTTGAAAGTTCCAATGCAGTATTGGTGCGGGAACAATAATTATATATAACTAGCGGCTCGTCCCGGCTTCGCTCGGATAAAACTATAATAAAGCATACACCTAAACTTTCCTTAGGAATCACACCATCTATAGGTGAAAACCGTACAAAAGTCCGTCCGCTAGTATGTGAGTTTGTCGCGTTCTTAAAGACAGACGCGACAGGAGGACCTCTTTTTATAATCTATACTATTATTATAGCGTTATAGGGTTTGTGAGTTTGTATGTTTGAGGCGGGTAATCTCCGAAACTACCGAACATTCTTTAACCATTAGAAAGGTACATTATATCCAAGATCGCTATAGGCTACATTTTATCTCAAAATTCTCACGGGAGCGAAGCCCCGGGTAATCTAGTATGGTTAATTAGATTTTCAACCGAATAAAGTCAGTCGGTACATCTAGAAAGGATTAATATACCCATCTCATATAACAATAATTTAGTAAGTGTATGTCGCCATCAAATCTCAAACTGAATGAATTGCTTACGTCCAGTAATGGTCAACTTTCATCAAAAAACACAATAAATGTTCTCTAAAAGCATACATTCATGGTGAGATCCGTGTCTTTAGAAGACGTATGCTATAATGACGACGTAATCGACAATCACGCGTCACTCCAGTCTCCATGACAATCGATCTCAGTTTCTATCAAATTCGAAACCGATCTCAAGCAATCAAGATGCCATCAATCAATCAATCAATGACGTACAATATATTGATACTTTAATGTAGATTACGAAAATCACATTCGTTCGTATTAAATATAATATACTAGTAACCCGTCCCGGCTTTGCTCGAGTAAAAACACATTAAATTATACACCTAAATCCTCCTCAGGAATCATACAATCTATTGTTGAAAACCACATGAGAATGCGTGCAGTAGTTTTAGAGTTTATCACGGACAGACAGACAAACGCGGCAGAGGAGGCTTTATGATGTGTAAGGATGATAAATTTAATACCGGCTATAATCTATCGCCGAACTCGGATATATAAATCGAAATAATAGATACTGCGTAGTTTGTATGAGAGCTTCTATTTGGCGGAATGAAAAACCAGCATTCTATGCCGAATCTGGTAAAGTTTGGTGGTGGTGTGCGATAATGTTTATAGCCGGTATAATGTCTACTGTACCTTGTACCCGTACCAACCAACCTTCCTCAGCCGTTAAGCGTCGGAGCCAGGGGAGGAGGAAGATATTTGTAACTGCAGATAAATAGTGATAGACAAGGGCCCATGAAAAACAAAAGTAACATTTATTTCGCGGGCAAAAAATAGTTAATAATAATAATTGTTGCTTCGCCCGCGTATTTTTCCAAGAAAACAGTTATTTTTCCGGCATGAAAGGTACCTTATATGCTTCTCCGTATTTCAAACTACATGTAAGCAAAATTTCAAGAAGATTGGTCGAGTATGTATGGCGTGAAGAGGTAACAAACAAATAAACTTACTTTCATCATCTTATTCCTATCACTCTTGACAGAGTGGTCAACATGGTTTTTGATTCTGGGAGGCAGGCGTGGCTCGCCGTACGATGTCCCGCCATCTCTCCCTGCTTGTGGTCATCCTGGTGCACCCGTGTATAGGTCCCCCCACCAGCGACTTCACCTGGTCAGTCCATCTCATTGGCGAACTTCCGCGCGGCCTAGTGCCCTCAACCTTGCCCTGGACAACGATCAACTTACTTTCGCATGTATAATATTAGCAAGGATCAAGCTTATGCAGCTTCTTACATATATGTATTTAAACGAGTATATTGTGTAATTTTATCAATCGATTTTTTTACGTGACAACGTCTTAAATTAGGTTGCGGCTGGGAGTCACTTATGAAAAAGTGTAACGCCCGGTAACGTTACGATGAGTCACCGAACGAGAGAGAGGCCCGCCGAATGCCTTGCGTCTCTCTCCCACTCAACTATTATCGGTCTGCCGCGCGCGTAAAAAGACGTTGTCACGTAAAATCTTCGCCCGTAAAACCGACTTTACAGGCAACCATTTTTTTTATTTCCATATCATGTTTAAATCCAATACCACGTACTACGTCTTCTGCCCACTTTAGACCTTACTTGACACGTCCCAAAATGTCTTTCCATTTTCACTCGATAATACATCATTATTAGATAAGCTGTTTCAAATTATGTCATTTGAATAAAACTAGCAAGGATCGTAATTTTCCTTTCACACAATAGACACGCCTACCATAGTAAAAACTCGTGTGTCTACATTTGTATAAATCTGTATAATTAGCAATAATTACTATCAATCATTTTTGCAGCGCACGACCCGATACAATAAGAGCCCAATTTTTACATTACTTATATTATATCTATAAAGATATGCTCAACTCAATTTTGCGCAAATACGATATGGACTCTATGTGAATTAGCACACATAATAACCTTAATTTTACTTATTTTTTGTGTTCCTAACCTTTTACCCAATTTTCACTGTATAAACTACCTACATATTTCTCACTTATCTTCAATCATAAAAAAATGGATAAGTACCCACATAATCATAAATATATTTTAAATACTTTACCTCTAATGGCAACATCACTGCTAAATGGAACTTGTTAAGCTGAGAAAAACGCTGTGGGTCGCATAATTATTATTATTATTACAACTATGTATATTAAAACTTAAGCTCTATTATGTAACTGTTTGTTTTTCCGAAATAAAATAAAATAAAATAGAAACTATAAGTATTAAATATGTATTTATTCATAAGGAAGATAATGACACAACAGTATGCCAAAACGTGTGCCAACAGCCTACCAGACATCCAACATTTCTATGACAATGTATTTATCTACTTTTTATTTACATATAAACTTATGTTAACTTATGTTAAACCGGTAGCTGCGGGCGGTTCAATATCATTGCTGGAAACAGTCTACTGGACAATAACCGACATTAGACAATGTCAAAATCATAGCAGGCAAACGCTTTCACGTTACATTTTAGATTTTGTATCATTAGCTACAAACTACTAGCGTTGCCAAACGAACACTGCTCGGAAAGTTTGCCGACGTGAGTTTATTTTAAATTAAGTTTAGTAATTTAAATTTTGACATAAAAAGTAGTGAAGATTTCTGAATAAATGCTTCCAAGATTGATTCCGAGTGTTTTGCCGTAATTATTCGTAAACACCACACGCAAAACGACAGAACAGCTACATATGTAATAATGAATATGTAAATAGGTAACAATGTAATGGTTTTTGTGTATGGCTAATGATATGCCTTTCTAATGGCCACGAAATGATTTAGCGCGTGCCATGACTGGAATCTATCATACTAGTTAATATATTCAAGGTGTTCATAACTTTTAAGGGTAATTTTTGGACTTTTAAAAATAATAATGAGATGAAAAATTTCTGGAATCGAGCGCGTATTGAACCCGCGCCTACCCGGGACAGTGCTCTTAATCACTGAGCGATCGAGACCATGCCAGTTCGGCTGTATTATCTTGTCTCTTTCCGTCTTACGCCGACGTACATCTCATTATTATTTTCAAAATTAAGTTAAAAGCACGTGTGACATGTGTATAATAAATCCATTAAAATTTTGAACTGTTATAATATGCAGCAAATTTTGATTGATCACCGCAACTTTTGATGATAACTGTCTACCGCATGGAAACTGCCATTAGTTGTCACACGTAACATACCTAACAAGAAAACACAAAAGAAGACTTGGCCAATAGCCACAAAGGTTTATTCATCAAGTCGCATTCCCATTTCGAGTTGTTAATATCTCTCGACTTGGCGTAAGATAAACAAATAATTGGATAAACAAAAAATAGTTAAACGGTTAAAAATCCCTTGTCACTTGACGAAATGGCTCACTTACGGTCGTACACTGCGCGCCCCACCACCTGCCACTGAAACAGGTGTTTGACGCCACAGCTAAAAAAAATAAAATAAATAATTGCATATATATTTTTTTAGTGCTGTATCAGTGGCGTTGCACTTATCCTCACAAATTTAGCCGAGAAGAAGACTTGACGAATTGGCATTAATGCCACTCACATTAATGGCCAATCCAATCACCTGATTGAAAACAACACGTATATTAATATATATATTATTTATTTACTATATACTCCCACGTTATTACTTTACACGATACAAACTAATCAAAATATATTAACAAAAATGCGAACAACCTTTTACCGATAATCTAATTCGAACCTTTAATCAAATCACACAACGTACTTAAAATAAAATAGATAATTATTCGTTAATTTAAATTAAATGATTTAACAATTTTTGATAATTGGGAGTCAAGAGCAAGTCGTCCGTTGCACGGTTAGACCAAAAGTGAGCCCGCGCCGTTTGTTTCGCCACGCCTCACCACCGAGTAGGGGCAACCGCTTACGTCAGCACGATAGATGGCGCTGGATGAACGATGTTGCCAACACGGCCATTCTGCCAGGCGACTGTCCCGGGCGCCCCACGAGTCTAGGCAAAGCACTGAAAAGGAAAAACATCAGACAACATTAAGATTTGTATATGACATTAGAATGTAAGGTGCAATAGACACAGTTCTTCTAGTCAACAGCATATGCAACATCTTGTATCACCAGGGTCACCTGCACCTAAAGGGACTATGCCACACTTAGGAGACCAGGATGTTCCAAGGATTACTACTGAGGATCACTTGCATTTAAAGAGCATTTCGCTACACTTAAATATACCAAGATGTCTCCTGAATTCACATATTGCACATACTGTTGCGTTCACGAAACTATGTTTACAATTCATAGTAGATATGACAAAATATTAGGGCTTTGCCTAGTCTCGCAGAAAAGTTGTTAGTAAAATGCTTCGTTTGACAAAATAATGCTGCGTGTGACAAAATTATCAGGATTTTAGCCGAACATAAAGAAAAAGTAATATTATCACATACCTTCAACCTTTGACTTGCCAACACGGACTTTTCTAATTTATTCCAAATTCCAATCATCAATTTGAATCCATCGTTTCATGTTTTCGGCAGCTGCGACGCCATTATATGGTTTAAAACTTCTTTCTGAACCCCTTAAATCCATCACCTCGTATCTATCGTTTCCCAGGACCTTCTTGACCTTGAATGGACCCTTAAAAACTGGCAAAAGTTTTCTACTTTGACCATCGTTGGTCAAACTCTGTATTTTGACTAAAACCAGATCTCCTTCCTCATATACTTTTGCCTTTGTCCGAGTTTTATCAAACCTTTGTTTTTGGGACACTGCACTGGCCTTAATATTACTATCGACACATGCGCGTAACTTAGTAACGTCCACCAAAGACCCGTTATCAAGCTCAGGCTCTAAACTATCGCTGTCTGTACGTAGACGGTAGCCTAATAGAACCTCACTAGGAATTGCGTTTATTGTCTTATGGATTGTACTATTTAGGCCCTGCTGTACGATTTTGACGTATTGATCCCATCTATTATCTGTTGTATTTGCTCCAATAGTTTTTAATGATTCTAATACTGTCTTGTTAAATCTCTCGACCTGTCCATTTGAACGAGGCATACCCGTTGCCACAATATGCGCTCGAATATTCTTATTTGCACAATATTGCCTATATTCGTTGGAAGTGAAACACGTACCCGAATCCGAAATAATTCTTTTCGGATTACCGAACGTTTTAGTAATATTATCAAGCTGCTCTAAAAGGTCAGATGTTCTGGTAGACTTTACTGCCTCGATAAATACAAATTTTGTGAACGCATCTACTACAACCAACAAATATTTATTTCCGTTTACTGTCTCAACAAATGGGCCTAGATGGTCCGCATGAAGGGTATGAAAAGGTTGAGCGTATTTTGGCAACGGGTACAATTCTCCTTCTTTAGGACCACCCTTGTTTTTATAGTAAATACAGTTCAAACAGTTTTTAATGTATTTTTTTACTATGTGACGCATACGGGAAAACCAATACTTTGATCCTATCCTTTCTAGAGTTTTATCGACAGAGAAGTGGCCAATATCATCGTGGTTGCACTTTATTATTTGCCATATGCACTTCTTTGGTACAACCCAGCGACGACCCTGTTCTGTTCTTTTGTACACTTTACCGCCCAAAAGTTCATACGAGTCAAAAATGTTTTTATTATCATCTATTTCACCTGTCTCTAAAATTGTTTTTATATTTACTATATCAAGGTCTTGTACTTGTACCGAAAGTAACCAATCTCCTTCCGTAATCGATAGTATTATTTCTTTTTCCGATCTCTCACCAGAAGGAACCGGGTTCCGACTTAAGGCATCAACATGCTGCATACGTGTACCTTCTCTATGTTTGATTTCGTACACAAACTCTTGGGTCGAGAGGACCCACCGTGCAACACGGGGAATAATATCCTTTTTAGTCAACGCGTATCTGACTGCGTTACAATCGGTTACAATGGTAAATGGAGATCCTAACAAATAAAGGCGAAATTTTTTAAGGGAAGTTACAATTGCTAGAAGCTCCAGTTCAAAGGAGTGATATTTCTTTTCATCCTCAGTTGTTTGACGACTATAGTAATATACGGGTTTTTCTCCTTCGTCAGTAACTTGAACAAGTATACCCGCAACGCCATCGCGACTGGCGTCTGTATACAAAATGCTTTCCTTGTTGGGGTCAAAGATCGATAAAACACTATTGGAAGTTAATTTAGCTTTAAGAAACTGAAATGCTTGATCGCGTACACTATCCCATAACCAGGGAACATCTTTCTTTAGCAACTTAGTGAGAGGTGCCGAAATGATGGCGCAATTTTTAATGAATTTGCGAAAGTAATTAATAAGTCCTAAGAATTGACGTAACTGATGCACCGTTTTTGGTACCGGAAAATTCTTAACTGCTTCCACCTTGACTTCATTTGGCATAACGCAATTTAGCTTTATTTTGTAACCTAGGAACTCTATCTCGCTCTTAAAGAAATGACATTTTTTTAGGTTCAAAGTTAACCCATTATTTATAAATATTTTTAAAACTTTTTCCAATAAAATAAAGTTTTCCTCGACAGTTTGCGTAAGCAGATAAACGTCATCTAAGTAGACTATAACATTTTCGAACCTCAAATTACCTAACACTTTGTTCATCATCTGCTGAAAACAGGATGGTGCATTTGCCAAACCAAAAGGAAGCCTCAAAAATTCGTAATGACCGTCCTCTGTAATAAATGCTGTTTTCTCGATTGACTGTGAACTCATAAGTATTTGGTAATACCCACTTTTTAAATCTAAACTAGTAAAACATTTATAGCCCTGTAACCTGTCAACAAGATCCTCGATTCTAGGCATTGGGTATTTATCCTTAATAGTTATTTTATTTAGAGCTCGGTAATCAATGCAGAGTCTTTTCTCACCATTCTTTTTGTTCACAAGTAGAGCCGGGCTCGCGTAAGGAGAATTACTCTGGCGAATTATTTTATTTTCTAATAAATCTGATACCATGTCTCGAATAATTTTTCTGTCTGCGTGAGAGGAGCGAAAAGGTCTGCATTGAACCGGACGAGAATCTGTTACGGTAATAACCATTTCATGGTTGTTAACTTTTCCTAACTCTTTGATATCTGACGCAACACACTTACTGTATAATTTAAATAAACAAATTAATTCTCTTAAGTTAGTGTCAGTATCAATTTTAGTTTCATCGATAGTGTTACAAAACTCAGTAAAAGTGTTTGCATAGTCAAATGTAAAAGATGTGCCGACCCTGGAGTATATTAAATCATTACGCTCTGTTATGTTGCGGCCAATAAGGATATCACAATTTAAGAGTTCGTCAATAACATAAAGTTCGACATCTGACAATATTACATTGTCTACCTTCAAACTGACAGTAACCTTTTGGCTAACAGATTTCGAATTATCTTTAGAAAATCCTTGTAACAAAACCGGCGAAGGGAGGGTGTTCGTTTTTAAGGAATATTTTTCCACCACAGATTCGGAAACTAGAGAACAGCTGCTTCCAGTATCAATAAATGCCTCATGAGCGAAATTATCAATATGGATTACTTTAACAAATTTATTCCGCGAATTATCAGACGAAATAACTTTGGTTTCTTCTACTTCCGGTTTAATCAATCCTATACTTTTTTTACGAAGGCAGACAGATTCAAGGTGTCCCCTTTTTCCACAAAAATTACATTTATTAACATCACACTGATTTCTTTTATGATTTCCGCCACATGAGTAACATTTAATAATTTTCCGAGTCTGTGCCGGGCCGTTTTGGCTAGTTTCAGGTGTACTGTTTGAGTTTACATCCTTATTTGTACTATTTGAGGGTATACTCGTCGAAGGTTGAGAAGAATTGTTCAATAGGTCAGTAGATTTTTGTTGAGTGTCGCGAGTAGTATTAAAATTAGTTTTCGTATTTTTTGATTTGAAAGTGCGGCCATGAAGATAACTAGCTAAATCATGGCAAGATTTAAAATTACTAGCTTCAATAGACGCTCCTATATTGTTATCTCCAATACTCCCGACAATAATAGAAATTTTATCCTGCTCCGTAAAGTTTAATGACAGTCTGTCTATTTTACATTTAATATCGAAATAGAACTCGTACAAAGACTGATTTTCTAAAGGTTTTTTATTAACAATTTCTTTTAATAGCTCGAACATATTGCGTCGAATTTTGAAACTATCAGCTAAGCGGCGATGCCATTCGCTCCATTTCCAAGTGGGCCACTGACTATCCGTACGTAACAACGAGTCGTACCAGACTTTACCCGAGCCTTTTAACTTATTCAGTGCTTGATAACGTATCGTCTCATCGGACCAACCGAAAGTCATAGCGTACGTCTGTATAATACTAAGCCATGCATTAATGTCGTCGTTTAAAGGGTCAAACTCGGGAATAATATTATTCAAGGTACTCACAGTTTTAGCTTCTTTTCGACGTGATACCTTAGATTTCTTTCTAGGCGGAGGCGACGGGGTTCGAGAGCTCGAGCACACCGTGCTGTTGCTACTCGACGATGATCGGGCACGTTTACGACGACGTCCGTGATGTCCCATGACGTGGAGAAAAATTCACACTTCTGATGAAAACAACACGTATATTAATATATATATTATTTATTTACTATATACTCCCACGTTATTACTTTACACGATACAAACTAATCAAAATATATTAACAAAAATGCGAACAACCTTTTACCGATAATCTAATTCGAACCTTTAATCAAATCACACAACGTACTTAAAATAAAATAGATAATTATTCGTTAATTTAAATTAAATGATTTAACAATTTTTGATAATTGGGAGTCAAGAGCAAGTCGTCCGTTGCACGGTTAGACCAAAAGTGAGCCCGCGCCGTTTGTTTCGCCACGCCTCACCACCGAGTAGGGGCAACCGCTTACGTCAGCACGATAGATGGCGCTGGATGAACGATGTTGCCAACATGATCATCATTGAAAATTAACATTTTACGTTAAATATTTCCATTTGAAAGTGGTTGTCTTATGTCGTTGTTGTAATATTTTTTCCTGTGATGATTAAAATATAATTGCAAATAGACTAGCTTCCATGCCATACCACGGAAATAAATAATGTTTTTCTACAGGAAAGGAATATCAATGGATATGGCAAATGACAGAACAAAATGGAAGGAACTCACATAATGTGCCGACCCCACACGAGTGGGATAAGGTCAAGAAGAAGAAGAAGTTTCTACTCAGTACACTATATGGCGTTTTTTTTTCCCCCAATAACTTGAATTAAATTTTGATGAGGCAATTTAAATTAGGCTTGCAATGTTTACAACTTCCATCCTGTGATGGAAGATATAACCAAAACTCGTTGGTAAAGCATGTTATGATATCCAAACCGGACGTAAATAAATATCTTACACTATTTTACGACCATAATAAAACACTAAGAACTTTCTATTTTAATTAAAAAAATAGATAAATTTTAATTGTAAATTGTAGTAGGTTAACGAAAATGTAAGTGAGTTTACTTGTTTTAATAGGTTGCTAAATATGTTGACGAATAAACTGAGCGCGAAGATAGACCAGTCCAGTCAAGTGTAAGTTACACTGAATTTATAAAAAGTAGCCTCTGTTATAACGTGTCACAGAGGCTAACTTTTATAGAGAAAAAATGCATAAGAATTATTATTTATTGACAAGAACTATAATTTATGTGGAAAAGTTTAAGCTCTAGAGTAGAATTTTTCAAAATCAGAAGAATTATTGGACCTGGCTTGATCCACGAAGATAAGCTATGAAACTAACCAGTCCTATGATGTGAGTCAGAAACAGCTTGTAATCTTAAGTGGGAGAGCAGCTTTAATACTATTACCATATATCTTTCATGAGAATACTTTAATATTATTGCCGTATTTCTCATTATATGATAAAGGAATCTTGCCTTACAACAAGCAAGTTTAGCTTCAAACTACAGTTGAGATTTTGCATGAAAAAAAAATTTTTGTTTTACCTCTTTTAAAATTTGTTTCGTGTACATTGTGTGTTTACAAGGTTATATTAAATAGATCCTCATGTCAATATTTTTTCGTCACTATTACGGCGTAGAATGTATTTATTTGCGGGAAGTAATTAAGTAAAAATATATATTTTAGACTCCGACTTGTAAGTAGCGTCCTTACGGACCGTGGTCACGATGCGACGTTAATTAATATGTAATTGTTTGTTGGAACTGGTCATCTCGTTTCTCATATATTTTCATGTAAGTTAATTGTGTTTCACATCGATATATATATATATTATAATCAGCACTCGGATCACAATCATAACCTGTTTTGATATACCTTTTGACTATGTACATTATGTACTTTTATATATATTATTAGAAGAAAAAAAACATTGTAAGAAACAATAATGGTAAGCCGATCTGGCATGATAGGGACCAACACTGTTCAAATGAGTTTCTTTCGGCATTTCTTCTCAGCAGTGGTCGTTCCGAAATGCCAGTAGTTTCTAGCTTGTGAGAAATAACTATAAATATAAAAATTGACGAGAAAAAGTGCCTGTGAAGGTCTAATTTCTGAATAAATGATTTGAATTTGAATTTTGCATTTGAAGCCCGCAGCCTTTACGTTCAGAGTTTACGTCGACTGTCTTTATAAAACTATCTGGTAATCATTGCTATTCTATAATTTGTATCTTTGTAAGGGTCTGTTAGATAGCGAACATTCTGGTCTTAGCTAGATATTCTATATCGTTCTCACCGAGGGTGAAATTGCTACCACTAAAGTCAGATTTTACAGTCGCCTAAAGATATCTGACTTAACTTTGAGTCAAATACCACTAAGTAGTGGCAGTAGTCCTATTATATTGTTTATGAAACTGCCTTGATTTTTTTTTACTTTTTGTATAGCAATATTTTTTTATTGTGATGTTATTTTGGTTTGTTACAGCAAACTTTGGAGACAGGCGGTGGCCCAGGGGTTGTTAACCTCGAGAACCTGGAAGCAAAGGTCAGTACACTTTTCTATATACTTTTTTATTTTTTTTTATTTAACAAAATAATGACGTTAGCTAGTTTCTATTGGAAAAAATGACGCGACGAATTGAGAAACTCCTATTTTTGAAGTTGGTTAAAAATAAAATTCGTCCGCGCACGCCCGAAATTTTGTTGAGAACAAAAGACATCAACGCGTCAAATAGAAAAAAAAATATTCTTCTCATAAATACCTTTTTTTCAAATAAAAAAGATTCATCTCGAAAAATAAATCATATCTTTGTAGAATAGCCTGGCCGGCAGTTGTGTGGGGGTGGGGTCAAGTTCAATTTAAGTAATTACTTAATATTATAGCTATGTTTTAAAGGTCATGGACAAATGTACATACATGTCTCGTACAAGCTCCGCCACGCGGCTCTCCCCGGAGGTTGAGCAACAGCCGCGGGTCGGAGGTCGGCGATTGTTCGCGAGGCTGTGGGCGGCTGAGGATCACTAATTGTTGCTCACTCCATTAATCAACCAATTTTATGACCACGTGGTTAATTTGTGTATAAACCACCCTAGGCTCTCAATTTCCCTGCTCTACATGATACCTACCTTGTTTGATAATTTAAGTAACATAATATGCTATTCGAGTTACAAATTAGACGTTATATTTATTGAATAACACATATTTTATGTATTACTATTAGCTCGTCTGCATTACTAGTACATACTTACAATTTTATAAGATACTAGCTTTTGCCCACAATGAGTAAAAATCCGTTCCCCGTGGGAATTTCAGGAAATACCTTCTTAGTGCTGCCCTACACTGTCCTAGGAACCTACACAACAAATTTTAGCTTTCTACGCCCAGTAGTTTCAGCTGTGCGTTGTCTGTCAGTCAGTCAGTCACTCAGTAACGTAAGAGCTTTATTCATATATCGATTTTTGTATGATTTATCTTTAGTTATCTAAAAAGCAACCTGTGTTAATGCTATTCTCGTGAAGAATACCGTGTGTACCCACGCTCGGTAGGTCCACCCATTACTGGGTCCAAAATTACCCTCTTTTGATTCGGGTTAAAGAAATCTTTATTCTCATAAGAAAACATTCACTTACCTGATGATTCAAATTCAAATTCAAATCATTTATTCAGAAATTAGGCCTTCACAGGCACTTTTTCTCGTCAATATTTATAGTTATTTCTCACAAGCTACAAACTACTGGCATTAGTCCACTTCACAGATGCTATATCTTATCTTAATGTTCCTCCATGAAATGCAATCAGTACATGGAATTAATTAGACGAAGAGGGCAAAAAACGAATGAGCTAAAATTACACCAAGGCATTAGATGTGCTGAGTCTGCGCAATAAACTTAATATCGGATTAAAACCAGTCTGTTTATGCTACTACTTGCGGTCTATTTTTACTGCGAAATATTTACAATATCTTTGGGGTCGTTTGTATTTTCAATCAGTATAAACGAGTTTACATATAGGCTTACTTGTGAATTGTACTTTTTTCTAAACTTTGTAACATTTTGTTGCTTTGTACGGTGACTATTTCTATTTCCCAGAGTTAAAAAAATCGAGATGAATCTTTTTTATTTGAAAAAAATGTATTTATGAGAAGAATATTTTTTTCTATTTGAAGGGCGCAAATTAACCAATTTTTCTTTGGGAAAATCTAATAAATAAATATATTTATTATAATTACAATGAATCAAATTCAAATAATATTTTTTCTATTTGAAGGGCGCAAATTAACCAATTTTTCTTTGGGAAAATCTAATAAATAAATATATTTATTATAATTACAATGAATCTGTATAATTCTAGTATTACGTTCTCAGTCCTGAAAATGATAATTCAAATAAATAAAGATAATTCCATGATATATACAGGTCCCTCGGTTCACAATCTTACAAAGAAACATTTATTTTCCAAAGCTAGCTTTTTATGTCGTACATATTCCCATTTGCCAGCAACTTTTTAATGTAAACGACGGCCATATATCAAACGTTGAGGCGGCGTGCAATTATTCAATTTACAGCTGCAAAAACCAATGTGAACACATACAATGTAGCAACAGGTTCGCATCACACACCCAGCAATTTGCTGGCGAAGACAGATTTACCCGCGCCGGCCGGGGAGGGACACGGGGATGCCATTCTCGGGCTATCCATAATCCATAGTTAGAAATCCATAATTAGAAGATATATCTCTTTCAGTATTCTCTCGCGCATCCAGATATCATTTATTATTGTTATGGCCAAAAACGAGATGGCCTGATATATGGATGCGCGAGAGAATACTGAAAGAGATATATCTTCTAATACTGAAGGAGTTCTCCACTTTTCCTTTATAATATTCCTCATGGCTGAGGGTCGTAATCATTAGGTGGAATGAAACAATTTTCTCGGCACTTTAATGGAGTGGTTTGCCATTGCCTTCTTTATTTCACGCACACACGTTTATGATCAATCAATGTGCAGGTTCACGATGTTTTCCTTCACCGGAATCAAGTGGTGGTCGATAAAAACTAATATACATGAGTCAGATTCGTATACAAACTCATGTGATATGAGTAGGATTCGAACCTGGGACCTTTCGAACTACAGGCGCGCGTTTTAACCATTGTACCACCACTGTTTCAATCCGGCAAGATGGTAAACCATGACACAATAAACATTGTGAAGAGAACATGAGGCAGAAAAGAATAGTAACTTATCTCGTGAGCTAAGTTACCTATTTTTCAATATCTAATTTACCTGTAAGAAATCGTACATCCTTACATATTATAAAACAAAGTCAACCTCTGTCCCTCCGCGTCTGTCTGTCTGTTCGCGATAAACTCAAAAACTACTGCGTGGATTTTCATACGGTTATCACCAATAGATAGTGTGGTTCCTGAGGAAAGTTTAGGGGTATAATTTAATATGTTTTTACCCGAGCGAACCCGGGACGGGCCGCTACTTCGTTTATAAAACTTAAAACTATCAATTTAGGTCTTATTTTAATTTTAATAAAGCTTAAGACCGGATGCCAACGCTCTAAAGAAACCGAGAAATGCTCAGACGTATTGGTAACTCACCGAATAAACACCTAAACTGCAATTGCGCACGCACACGCCGACGAACAATCGAACATAGCTTTTAAACGACCCGCTATAGATAATCTATCACTCGTTGTGTGAGAAAAAAGGGCGCAAATAAAGCATTACGGTAAACGCGCACAATATGTGGGAACCCGCGGGCCGAGCGCGCACACGCATGGAAACGCGACGCTTTCCTTGACGCAATATCTTGGTCTTAGACTAACTATATATATTTCCTGGAGACTAGAGCTTGGCTGAATTGGTCTGCCTGAAAGGCAGGTGCCTGTACTTGCGACATTTGGTTTTTTTATTATAAAAATAGCTTCATTTGCTATAGGTATTTAATCTCCATTCCGTGATTCCACCAATAATCTCATGTTTTGGAATTTAAAGCTCCGTCTAAACCATAACGGTTAGAGAAGTGTTACCATACTCGTATCTGTATGACCACACGCCGCGTAGTCTGTAATCGAAACTTGTATGTTAAATGTGACCTATTGTTGTCGTACAAAGTTACAATTTAACATGTGACTTCAGTATTGCATTTTTTAGATATATCATTCATCACCTGCAGCCCTCCGGCATAGGCCTCCTTCCGTCTCCGCCAAATCTCTGTCCGGGGCCATCCTTATCCAGTTGTTGCCAACAATTTCCTTTACATCATCGACCCATCTAGCTGCCGGATGTCCTACGCTCCGTTTTCCAGTTCTGTGGTACCACTCAGTTACAGCTTTACTCCACCTTCCATCATTCCTTCTAGCCAGGTGCCCAGCCCAATTCCTTTTTAGTGTCGCGACTCATATATATCATTAGGAAACTCAATTCACTTCAATGGTTGAATATTTTCAGAATCTGAAAATATTCTGAAGATATGGAAACTTTTCTTGGGAAAATTATGTTTGCAGATATGAATCATATAAAATTCCGAAGAAAATGTTTATGCAATTATGTCATATACATCATACAAAAACCGAATCCGAAGAATGTCTAAACCCGAACCTTTGAAAAGCTGAATCAAACCAGCACAGAGTAAACAAAATTCCATACATCAAAGCTCACTGCCGAGCCGTCGATGTGGATCGAGGCGTGCGCAGGAAAGCCCGCGACTTCCGAAGCTGCTCATTATAAGCTTCTATGTTGCCAATTAAGTTTCTAAGCTCAATAAGTACAGTACCGGTGATGTTAATTAGTTTGTGACGGAGATCCGGTTGTCGGGTTCAGAAGATATTAGTGCTGCCGACGTCTTATATTCACTAATCGTTTCATTTTACAATATTTTATTTAACTTCTAACAATGTAACTATGTCTCGGGTGGAATCTTTCAGGTCGATTTTGAAGCGATATCTCCAACTGATTGAGCTGTAATTTTGTACACAAGTTGAGTTTGGATGACAATGCAGTGATAAGTATGACCTGATGTTACACCCAGGATCGGCTCCAGAACTCCTCAACCGTTTACTGCACGGACATGAGTTTTTTGTCACACATTGAATGTAATAAGATCTATCCATGGATTTAGTAAGTACTAATTCCACGGATCTATCTGACATGAATGAAAGCTTAAATGTCAAAAATGACTTTTTTGTAATTAGTAGGTTCTCCGTTCACGAAGTACGTACAAAATCCATGAAAAAAAACTTATTACATCATAAACTTGCACATAAACTTCTTACAGCGTGACAATCTCACCTGATTTATTTTGTTTCACACATACACACACACAATTCGTAGTATATTTCTAAATTTTATTGGTAACTGAATATTTTTTTATTTTTATGTAATAAGTCTAACTTATTATGGTGAACTGGAATTTCATTCCTTATACAAGGTTTATTAGTCCTATCACAATAAATAGTGCAATACTGAAGTCACATGTTAAATTGTAACTCTGTAAGAAAAAAAATTCGCAAAATTACCTAATTCCTAATACCGTAGGAACGTAGGCAGCGAGCCTCATGCTATCATCTGGATGGCACTGAGGAAGCGGTAGATGTTAGATAGTGACAGCCGGGATAATCGCACTCATTTTAACGGTACGAGCCACCAATCACACACACACAGACATACGCCGCTATTTCCATTAACATTTTTCATCTTGGGAAATTAATATACTCAACATCGAATGTTTTTATATCTGTGAGTAAAACAAATGTTTACCATGTTCGCTAATAAGAGTAGGTGAAAAATATCATGTTTCTAACCTAAAATTTTATGGAAGACCTTTCAGATTTTTTAATAAATTTAAATAAAAAATGAACTTCAATTGCTAGACTAGTGATGAAATTTATTGAATTGAATATTTATATTCACTCGTTATTGACTCATTAGATTCGCACTGGATCTATATTTTTCAATCAATCGAGATTTTTTCTTAATGTAGGTACTATTATTTAATTTTTTTTGAAGAACAAAGAAATTCTGTTTTTCAGAACTAACTAGATAAAAATTTAAAAATCTAAAACTCGTAAAAATTTGCGTACAAAATATCGAAAGGGAACTAAATGCCCTAAGTATGGGTTGGTAAATGGCTTAGCGTGAGGGGCATTTCTCCGAATGGTCGAATGGTAGGATAATGAGCGGCTGCGGCGCGGGCGCATCATTATGGTCAATTCTATGTGCAAGACCAGGAGCTGCCAACCGAACAGAGTAAAGTAAATTAAAATCGTTGTAGAGCAGATTTATTATGAAATAATATTTTACATAATATTGCAAAAACAATACGTTCACTGTTACAGGATTTTTTTTCTATGAATAATGCAATAAATTGATAATGATTTGTATTTGAAAATTACTGGCAATATATTCTGTGAACTATTTTATTAATTAGCGCTTCGTCCAGGCTCCGCTCGGGTAAAATAAAATAAATTGTACACCTAAACCTTCCTTTGACTCACACTATCTATTGGTGAAAACCGCATGTAAATTCGTGCAGTAGTTGTTGAGTTTATCACGAACAGACAGACGCGGCATTTTTTGTATCTTGCTTATTATAAAACACTTAGTCCAAGTGTTTTATAATAAGCAAGATACAAAAAATGTCTTTACTATTTAGATTGAGATTTGACAGAATTATCAAAATGCTATATAAATGTATTATTACTTTATACACATTTTCATAATAACATTTAAAAGTAAATTCAGAAAAAAGAATGCCTTGTCATTATCAATCTCTTAGACGCTGCAGTGCCTCCAGAAAATATAAGTGTACTAAATATAATTTCCATTGGCTTACTAGGTCCTCAGGTCTCTCTGTACGCTAATTGCAGACTCGCCCTCCGAGCGAAAACCGCGTCGTGAGTGCAGGCTCCGTCGAGAACAATCGTAAAACAATACCCAGGAAATAATCGGCTTCTTGTAACTGCTGGCCACTTGTTGTATTATCTTAGTAAGAGGTCCTCTTTATGATTATCTTGTACGGTGTGTTTAAGTATTTGGAAGTTTTTATTTTTGCAACCAATTTCTCCTTCTGTAGTACTGTGGTGAAGGACCTGAAGCACAGGGATATTTCTTAATAATTTTAATATTAATGCCGTTTCACACACTGTTAGAATATGTTCTAGTTTGAGTGCTATATGATAGATGACTCCCGTAATATTCAAGAAGCAGATTAGTACCTTATGGCTTTTTATTATAGGTAGGCTAGTTGACAATTTTTTATTTTGATGACTTTTCGAAGGCCCTTATTTAGTTATTAGAAACACCAGTGAAAAAATCACACATGACTCGTCCAAACGCTCCATACTAAATGACACGAACAAATGACGTCACAACTTGCTAAAACGTTCTCAAATAAAGATATGATTCGACAGCTACACTAAATAAGTTTATGGTGATGAATTCTTAATAAAAATGTTAATTTTTTTTTGATTTTTATGATGATTGACTTTGTTATAATTTAGCGCATGCGCCTTGATTGGATAAAATAATGTAAGTAATTGTATCTCCACAAGTGAGTACAGTATCTTTATCGTCGTGCCCCTTAGTTGCCGATGATTAAACTGCGTCAAGTTGCTACAAAGTTAATTTGCCAGGATGCAGCGGGTAACCTCATCGACGACGTCGTCATTAACTTTTGCTATTTGCCTTTTTTACCGACCCTCTAATACCCCGCGCGCGCGCAGACCGTCACATTGATATAAAGGTATCAGATGTACTCGTACAGATTTGTAACTGTACTCGAAAAGGCCACATCTTACCAAGTGACAAGTTCACCAGTTAGTGAACTCAAGTTCATCTTGCAATTAGAAATTATTGAAAATTGAAATTATACCTCTACATTTTAACTTGGTATAAGTATTCAATTGAGTTTAAGTTTAACAACTTAGGTATGTTATGGAATACTATATGCTACAGCTTTCAGTTTTAAAATGGTTACCGTAATTCATATAAGGTCAAGAGAGAAGAGGTGAACCCTAAGGAACACTTGGACTTGCCTGAAATATGTGTTTTGAAATGTCATACGAGTATAGTAAGTGCGAAGGCTCTAAATTAATATCAAAGCCAGCCTTAAAACAAAACGGTCCGGTACAAAATGATAAACGACGCAGATAATTTTCACAGGTTTATTTTAATTATACTTTTTAATGTTCAAAAAATGCTCATAAATAATTTTAGCGTACAATATACAATATTATACCTGGCAAGTAATCAACTAGCTTCTATCTCTGTGAACACGTGAACACTCGTTGGCGTGTAATGATGGCCGCCGTCGGAGGTTTAATGCGCTCGTACTTCAGTTCCCGGCTTTTTCTTGCGGATTAACTCCATAACTCACAGCCCTCGATCGCCCTATCGTTTACTCGCTAGTAATTACTATAAATCCTACTTCACTGGCTTGCATTATGTTCGAACCGTGTGAAATTGAATGCCACAGTCAGCAGTATTAAATGGCTGTTATTAATTTCAAGTTAATCTTTTTATCTATATGCAGTACGATTAATAAACAGCTGTCTATTATAAGTTGATTAATTAATGCAAGTTTTGTTTTTCAAAATTATTATGGCGCAGATCTTTATGAGCATATGGAATTGGAGCTCAATCCTGTTAACCATATTATCATAAAAACTCGGTTTTGAGAGTCTAGTTTATTTAATTTAAATTTATTCTGAAATAGGCACTCAGTATTTTATTACTGAATGAGCAATTAAAACACAACTTCGCTTGTGCCAACGCAATGCAAATATTTCGATTAAACACTAATTCAGAGACTCGATTACACAAGCAGTAATTACAATACAATAAAGTATTTGTATATATTAAACTGATACAGCCTCAACAATCAATGAGTCACGTCGCCAATTATGAATCTGATGTAGCTAAATTCTAGCGATTATTATTACAGCAGAATGGGACCCACTTACTTCAAGGATTTGTTTAAAGTCCTAATGCTGGCTCCACACTATCGGGCAACAGTTCGCCAAATTATGCGATTTCGACGTACATTACATTACGTAGTTTGAATGTGAGCTTTGATTTCGCTCTAAAAAAACTAGCAATGTGTGTCGAATCCGCCAAAATTTGGTGTTTCGCGATAATGTATAGCCGGTATTACAAGATACTGGTCAATAAATCCCGTGACGTCCTGCAGATGGCGAGCATCGAGGTGTCCCTGGCGGGCGCTCGGCGACGGGGCGCCACGCGCGACCTGGGCCGGGAGCTGGACGCGCTCCGAGCTGCGCTCAGCGACAAAGACACCCTGATCCAAAGGTAAGCTTGAAGATGTCACAGGCAGGAGCTGTCATGTAAAAAACACTGTGAACTTGTAATACATGTGTAATACGAGAAGCCTTATATATTTTGTGAAGCGAGGTGACTTTTTAATTTTTACTAGCTTTATGTTAAAAGAATTGTTTTGAACATTAAACGGATCTCACAAACATTTAACTTCCTTTCGTTTGGTTCCCTGTTAAGTCCTTCGATCAATATGTTTTCCTACAGTAATGCTCATCTTTGCAGCTTAAAGAAACAGTTGAGCGCATCTCTAAGCGCGGCCCGACTGGCGTCCCAGGCTGCGAGCCCGGCCGCCGCGCGCGCCGGCTCGCGCCAGGAGAGCGCGCTGTCGGCTGACGACAGGCGCGCGCTGGAGGAACGGGCCGCGGCGGTCCGGGCTGACCTGGACGCGAGGCGGGACAACATACAGGAACTAAGGAAACGGCTGGAGAAGACGCATGTCACTGAGTAAGTATAAGCTGTCACATTTTCCAGGTCGCTACATGAAGTAAAAGTATGCGACAAGAGACAAATGGATTATTTTTTTATTAATTCAATCTTTATCTACCAAATTGATAGACAAGGCGGATTTAATGCTAAAACAATTTTCTACGCATACATATATACGACAAGCTGAAAAAAAATGTTTACACACACGCTCCTGTGATAATTTTGAGATAAAATATACCCTACAGTAATCTTGGATAATGTACCTTTCTAATGGTGAAAGAATTTTTTAAATCGGTTCGGTAGTTTCGGAGATTACCCGCCTCAAACATAGGAACTCACAAACGCTTACCTCTTCATAATAATAGTATAGATTTATTGCAAAATTCTCCTTTTGGTCGGCGCTTCGATACCATTCCAAGGATTTATTAAAATTTCCCCAAAGAGTATTCGGCCATTGCAACATTGAAATTGTTAAGACCATTGTTTTTTCAGAAATGACACACATAAGTAAAGTAAATATTGTTTCAGCAACATCGACACACGTATCCAGCAAGCGGAGCTGCAGTACAAGCTGGGCCGCGAGGAGCTGGAGCTGCTCACGCTCGGCGAGCAAGCGCGCGCGCTGCAGCACCTCATCGAGCAGTGCGACGCGCACAACCATCGCGCTACTCTCTACAGGTCTGTTATTTACTTATATACTACCTAGCAAACTGACATGCGGCCCATCTAATGGTGCGTGCTCACTGCAGCCTATACGAGTAGACACCGCAACACCTGTGTTTTTATTTAAACTTTATTGCACAACTTAAAACGTTATGTATAGGTGGACAGATGAACAAGAGAATGCATTAAATGTTAGGCATTTTCGGACAGTTACCTTAGGACCTAACAGTAAAAGGCAAAACGTAAAAAAAGATGAAATCATCTCGTGTAACGTTTTGCCTTTTTAGAGATGTAACTATTTGTACGGGAATACCCACTATAGTTATTTACATCGACTGTGACATCCATATTTGAAATTTGCCTGATACTAACTACCTATATATTTTATACTAGTAATCATAATCACCAAGCATACATAAACGCACCTATCAAGATCAAATCATGTCGTTATGTCACCTCATAACATAAGCTCGGTGTACGCAGATACAATGTCTGTGTCACGGCAAGGACGCTATCACACGACATGCGCGGAATGTAGGTCAGTGTCTCAGCAAGACCACAGAGACACCTGTATCTTTTCGTATCTAAATTTATGGTTAGTTTACAATTGTTTTTCTTCAGTGTCTTATCCCACCAGTTGCGGATTACATCAGATTAATTTATGATGTGAAGGTGTTTTAATGGCTACCGTCTGAACCAATCAAGTTTAAAGCTCTCGCATATTTCTCAGATTTAACTACCAGCTTGCTTCGTGCGTACAGTCAACAGCGTAGCAAGCTACCTGAATTCATTTCCAATTCGTAACTATTACCGCCGCATAGAAATCAATGCAGGATAAAACTTGACGTCCGGTTGACTGTACATGCGAACAAACAGTAATTAGAATAAATGCTCAACAACAATTACCATTATTTTATCAAAGTAATGTTTGGAGAATGGATCCGCTCGGTCTGATATAGTTTTATGATACTTTGATTTTACATCGCTCAAGACCGCACCGTGTTACTTTTAGTATACTCGCGATTAAACTCTAATGATAGCTGGCGAATCTCTAAATTGGCGGGTTGTGCGCTTTCTCGTTCGTCAGGAGCGAGATTTTCCCAAAGATTGCTAGAAAGTAAGCCGCCCCGCCCCGCCCCCCGGACAATGGCGGTGTCGTAACAAATGTAACAATTACCGACTATTTGTGCGTCGTTATCTTGGATCTTCACAGATTTCCGTTAAATAAGCTGTTAAACCTTAAGGTCTAAATCCACTGGTACTTACTTGGGCTTATTTATTCAGAAGTAAGGGCTGATAAGGCAGCCAACTGATTCTGAATTCGAAACAAGTCAATGCTAGCTGTTTAATCGCCAATATTAAAATTGAATATTTATGTCACTAGATGGCGATATTTAGTTTTAGAACGCGCTATCGTGTGTCGCTCAAGAAATTATATAGTGTTTTGAAACTTTTTGGGCTTAAATTTGTGATCATGACACGGTTGTCACAATTCTGAAGTTTATATTTCTGTTGGACCTCATGTGTATTTTTGACAATCAGCCGATAGACCGACAGATCACTAACCCTATAAAAACCTAGTGTCAGAATGGAAGATAGCGGTGAGTTCTGAGTAATAAAACATTAGAATATACTTAGGTGCTATGTATTTGGCCAGATTTACAAATGGACGTGCAATGAAAAGGCATATAGTCTAACTAGATCACTGAGAAAATATTCTCTGATGGTGTGAACAGGAAAACACTCCATTTAAATACATAACATTGGGTATATTTGATTAAATTGAGTTTTTAAAGTGTATACAATGGCACACCCCTAGCGCCGGCGACATGCAGACTGAATGGAGTCGTAAACACCAGCTTAAAGGCTGTAAATATATTTCATCGGGGGATGGGAGCTAATGCTACTCGACTCGGAATCAGCTGTGAATTGCGAGAGCATTTCCGCGTGTAATACGAGTATATTGTTTAGTTTTCTAGTCAAGTAAGCAAAGTAAAGTTTAGGGCTCTGTATAAGACCTATATTTGTTAATTGACGTCCTTGGAGAAAAGGCTGTAGAATTAGTTTAAGTAATTTTTTTACGTCAATAAGTGGATGTATATCATCCTAAATTGAATAAAGAATTATGAATTGCCATGGCGTTGCTAAATTAACTTAATTAACTAACAGTAAATACTAACGTCAAATTATATACCTATATTCTTTAATAGTCTAGTATTTCCTAATAACGATAAAAATATAAAACTCACAAAAAATTAAACGCAAGCTTGTGAAAGTTTATCCAGGTGTAACTTTCATACTTGAACAAGCAAAGCTATAAAGTGATGCATCAAGAAACATAATGTCTAGATTTTATTACAACCAGATATCTTAATTTTATGCTTTGGCATTTACAAAGCGGTAACCGGCCATCTAATGCTTACGACATTTACGAAGGTTGTAAAAAAAAATTCAAATGAAAAGGAAAAACACAAAACGAGAAAATCAAGATAAACATTATTGTAATTAGCGAATGGTGATTTGTCATCCTCTGACACATTCCCACACAGACAGACACACAGTCACATCATCACAATAAACTGCTCTAACACGGTCTCGTCAACTTTATGGCTCTCCAGCTCATTTTCTACATTGTCTGTGACCTGTCGAATTCTCAAAGTAATTGCAGTTGCATCATAATTTTATGTGTGGCTCGTTTGCGTATGATTAAAACTTTGGAGATCATTATCTTCTTTTCTAGATATCAGTTCGTTTGGGGAAACATTCGCCTGGTCGTGTTTGTCTATTATTTATTTATACATACTTTATTTCACGAAATATGTAAAAAACAAGAGGTGAATTAAACGCATTTTTAGGCATTGGGTAGGTATTGTTCTAAAACATATTGAAAATATGAGTATATATACCGAAATACTACTGACAACGCGGTAGTTTAGAACACTATTTCCAATTGGACTAGTCAACCGATCAAAAATGTATACTAGATATTGCATCGTAACGTTACGATTTACGTTAATTATCACATTAAAATTGGGCATAGAAATAGACGAAACCTTCAGGAGGTTTATTATGGTTATACACGAGCAAAGCCGGGACAGAGCGCTAGTATTACATAAGAACAAGATTTAGATTGAACAACCTTGTTATAATAAAGTAATTTATACAGTAATTAAATGATCCAAACGCGATGACGTATTCGCAACATGGTGTACAAACAATAGCATTACATTTTCGGAAAAGTATACAGAATAGACAGCTTGCCCAACTTCTGAAAATATATGGACTCTTGCCAAACTTTTGGGATAGTAACATTCAATTTAGTTCGCACGTACATCTTAGCTGTTGACAAGCATAACGCAAGCAATTCATTTAGAAAATAATTAATGCAATGTAATATTACATTGTACGATTCACTGGGAATAACTTGCTAGCTTGGGCACTTTTGGTCTCACCATCTGTGGGAATGCTTTGTGTTTCAAGATGCTCAGTGAAAGTGCGGTCAAAAGTGGTCAAATTCCAAATTCTTTATTCAAATTAGGATGATGTACTACAAATATTGACGTCAAAAATTTACTTAAAACTGGTATTTCACGAAGTTAAATTATTTTTTTATTTTATTAAAAGGAACTCACTACGTATTATCGTCTACAAGCCACGTGCTCAAAGTTTATGGTAAGATAAAAATATTACATATAACACAGACAAATACACTAATTTCCCACCAGTATTCTTATGTGTATAATGTGTGTCATTATCATCTTCACAAAAACCTAATGTGACACGAAATTAAATGCGCATGCTTCCTATTTGAGCACTAACTCTTAAATACAAAACTAAACAGAGTTTTTCACGTCCCAGTCTTAACCATAAACAAGATTCTCGATAAATGAAATAAAAAGATAAATCTTAAGCATCTCTATGATGAAACAGCCGATAACTAAGTATACTAAGTATTTCGTAACATAGATCACAAGTAATCACAACAGACGCCAGTAAAAACACAGTAAACTGCGATGAATTTTCTCAGAAGCACATTTATCTGGTATTAATGCTGGACACGACGATATGTGGGGCAATATTCTTTTATGGAGACTGATCTCGGGTCCACAGCCGTCATGAAGCAATAAAATCAACTAATATTACAATTATGATGCAGTTTGATTTAATAGCTTGTAGGTAACAAAAAATGAATACACTAGAATTTATAATGTTAAAGATCATTAATTCGAAATACTTATGAGGAGAAACTATCATACGGACCTTCAATGGATTATTAGTTGAATAATATAGTGGAATATTTGGAAGAAGGAAATTGAATGGAAAGTAGTCCCCTTTAGAAGAAGTCCACTTTCTTTTTCGAAACATATTTTTGTACTTTTTGTATAGTACCTACCAATACATACCAACTCCATCTTCGGCCGTCTCATTTACATTTATCTATCTTTCGTATCTCGTCACATTTTCCGTCTTACAAAATGTAACAAAAAATATAAACAGCTGCGTAATAAATCGCACAGATAACAACTCCCAGTAAGCTAGCGGCCGGTGGTTTTCATAAATAAATGGCAGATCTCAATAAATCCCCCTTACCGTACCAGTGTGATCGATCGATGCACAGCTCGTGTTATTAAATTAAATAAATAAATATATAGGAACAAATCACACAGAAGAGTTAGCCCTAAAGTAAGTTCGAAACTTGTGTTATGGGATACTAACTCAATGATGTTATATTCTATAATATATACATATATAGATAAACATCCAGACCCAGGTCAATCTGAAAAATATCATTTTCCATGTTGACCTGACCGGGTTCGAATCCGGGACCTCCAGTGTAGCAGACCGGCAAGGTGACCACCAGCCACGGAGGTTGTCTCTGGGAAATGTCTTTTATCTAAAGGTTCTGTAGATATGAGCTGGCAAAATCCAGAGGCACTATTTATGTTTAAATCAAGATATTTCTGTTTTTACAAGAATATTATACCACAAAAAACACACACACAGGTTTTCTAACGATATTGAAGGAAGAAAACACCTGTCAGACGAGACAGTTACTAAAGCAAAAATAATTCTATCTACACGTAGAATAATTTCTATATTCTATATCTTTAATAATTAGTGTGATAAAGTGTGTAGATAGAATTATTTTTGCTTTAATAAGCAAAAAAAATAAATATCTACACATAGAAATTATTCTATGTGTAGATAGAATTATTTTTGCTTTAATAATTAGTGTGATAAAGTGTGTAGATAGAATTATTTTTGCTTTAATAAGCAAAAAAAATAAATATCTACACATAGAAATTATTCTATGTGCAGATAGAATTATTTTTGCTTTAATAATTAGTGTGATAAAGTGTGTAGATAGAATTATTTTTGCTTTAATAAGCAAAAAAAATAAATATCTACACATAGAAATTATTCTATGTGTAGATAGAATTATTTTTGCTTTAATAATTAGTGTGATAAAGTGTGTAGATAGAATTATTTTTGCTTTAATAAGCAAAAAAATAAATATCTACACATAGAAATTATTCTATGTGTAGATAGAATTATTTTTGCTTTAGTAACTTATCCCCTTCCTAGGACATCAACGACCTTAGAGCTCGACCAGAAATACATATGCAAATTAAACAAAATAGAAAAAAAAACAAAGTAACTATCTGTACATTTGTTGGAAATACAATGCTCCGGTTCCTCAGCCATTGAACGTCGGAGCCCAGGGTCCTCTTTCCTACTGTTTTCGCCTCCACATCGCACGGTCGACATTCATCGCTATGCTAATGTAAAACCATAACAAGCCAACATAAACAGCCGTATATCACGAGCTAGATGTAAATATTAATGCTCTGCCACGCAGATAATATCGCTAGAAAATATGTACAGTCAACTACATGTCAAGTTACCCCACGTGGACCTTCATGCGGCGACGCGGTAAAAGCTACTATTGCGATGATTTTGGGCCGCACTCTGAGCTGTTTACCGTACTCTGGCGGTAACATACCTTTGTAGATCTTATCCTAACTTCTACGTCTACATAAGATCCTTCCACTCGATCCGTTGTGGACTCTGACTGAGATACTATTGTTTCATGATGAGTACCTATTATCTCTACTCGTGTAGATAATACTTACTATCAAAATTCTTCCAATTTGTGAATGAAATTACTAAGTTTTAGGTATAAATATCCTCTCTCTCTCTCATCTGAGCGTTTACGCAGTTGCTCATCGGCTTTTCTTATTTTTTCTTCTCTACTTCATACGGTCTTCGGCATGTTACGAACCGGTGCAAATGCGCCGGCCAAACAATTGTTTATTTATTGTTATTACGTATTTCGTAATACTTCTTACTCCAATAGTATCTCTATATAAGGCCATTACTCTACATGTTCTAGCTGGATCGCGTGTCGGCCCCGTCATTAGGGCATTAGCGGCGTCACTTAGCGGCCGCCGGCATCTAGCCACAGTTAAAGTATAATACACTATATTCCAAACCTATCATACTCGCATTAGCAGCGGCGTGAAAACGAGACGACTTCTAAAGGCTTGTTTACACGGGCATAGTGGTTTCATACTTAGCTTCACTTGCACCAGTCAATTTTGATGTAAACTTTAACCTGCGCACAACAACGCAACGTTCGCCATTTTATGTAACCAGGTGGACGCGCAGGTAAAGTTTAATGTCAAAGTTGACTGGTGCAATTGACGCTTAGACTATGGCTTAGACATTATCCTCAGGAGTCCTTCAAATGGATCGCGTATGCATTCAACTGCAAGTCAAGTTAGTCTGCATGCATGCGGCGCTAGTAATGATTTTGGGTGTATTAATGTGTTGTCGACTGTACAAAATACAACTGATATTAAAGAATCTCTGATTCTATTCATAGCTTCAATATTGTTTCATGAATAGAAGTGCAGAAATAAATTTGTACTGTAGGTACAGCAACTAATTCTGTGAAAACAATCACGATATCGCTTGTCGTTAGTACACTTTACTTTCCCAGTATTTGCTGAATGAAGGAAAATTGTTATCATTACATTTCTCTAAATGATGATAACTTGGAAATCGAGTCGGAACGCAAACAATAAATAAGCGTTTACTTTAACTCACGTTTCATTATTCATTAAATATACAACAGGTATTAAACGCGCACGTACCTTATTTTTCGGACCTTTTTGAAACCGTATTACAACGACCAGTCGCCCGGTGACGACGAATCGTCGTAACCGGCCCGAAACATAGTCACATACATTAAACCATAATGTTAAGTATTATATATTAAATATACTTACTTAATAAGCATTTACGTTTTTTCCAAAAGTTCAGTTGTAAGTCTTGGTGGGTGAACATGTAAAGAATTCTTTGTACAACTGTAAAAATAAAATCAAAAGGCAAGGGAAAACTTAAAACCTGGACTAACATGTGGCTGCAATCGAAACGTATATTATCTGCAGCAAGTAATGTTTTTGAATAAAGCACTATAAAACCAAGCGTATTCTCAGCTAGCAAGTAAACAAGATGTAGGTTCTGGTACAATTCCCGAGCTCACGCTCGCCGTGGGAACCTGCGCCCGCGCTGCGGTCAGCGCTACGTGAAATGTAGTGTAAGTGCGCCCTTCCTGTCGGGAGGATTAGGCCTTATTTACTGCCAGATCGCGGAGATTTGCTTTTATGATATTTAACTCTATGTAACTACTTAAATTACTTAAACCACAGCATATTTATGTAGCAGGGTAACTGACAACAAAGGACCTCAAAATTTAAAGTTCTTTCCGCCGGAATTTTTGAAACTTTATTCTAACTGTTTAAGTCCAAAGATGGGTTTACTCCGAAGAAAGTGAAATCCTTACTAGATCCGATAACTTTGTTGTCTGCCTGTCCTTCTATTATTAATCATGAATATTATCCACAGTACGGTGCGCGAATGCGGCGGCAACGCAATCCTGGTGGTGGCGGAGGTGCGCGAGGGCTCGTGGGGCGCAGCCCCCCGCGGCGCCGGGCTCGTGATCGACTGGCCCGGAGACAACGTGGCGCTCAAAACTGGGGACAGGTATGGGCCGGATAAAGACCTCTTCTTTCCTCTTCCAACATTTGTTAGTCTAACTTTAAACTTTCGCGCTGCAAATTATTGCATTAATAAATAATTTGTTAGTCTTTCGGCTGTTTATGCAAACGTCTTGCTTTTTATCATCATCTTTTTCATAGTCTAACTGAATACGTGGTCTACGCCTTTTAGCAATCGAAGAAAAAAGCCTTTATACCATAGATCTATATTACATAACTAACGTACATATAGGTACCTAATGTACATGCTCTATACTTATGTTTACATAGAGTTGCTCATTTTTCACTTTGATCTAATGCAGCGAATCCTAGTCGATGGATCACAGTGGAATGAGGGACGTTTATGGCTTTCTAGTAAGTAAATGCCAATAAAATCTTGATCGTGACCGCGGCGAACGACGCAACAATGTATCTGGCCGCAAAGAAGCGCCCGATTTACACAACTTAATGCCCAACATCTAAAGTGTATGTGCACGCATTATACAGACGATGTAAGTATGATTTTATCTGAGTGAACATCTCTGCGCCTGAGGTCGCTGCACATTCGGGTGAAAGACCGAGGTATTTGATGGTATCGATGACGGGTCATATAATCTCTATCTTATGATAGGAACCTCCAATAAGACCAGCTGCTCTTATTAGATACCTTATGCGTTAGCTATTTTTTACACTGTTGGGTGGTCCTTTAGGAATCTTTTAAGAATTTTAGTCTTTTATAAAATATTATTAAGTCTTTTATAAAATATTTGTGGTAATCTCCATAGCAACAAATATTTTAGAAAATTCTTAAAAGGTACCCGTAATCTGTCCGGTATCTGACTCATAACGATAGGTGAAAATTAACAACGTGTTTACATTCCTACAATTCCATCACTGTGAATATTGTTGAAACACAAACCACAACAAGATGATACTATAGTTGACGAAGGATTCGGTATTATTGGTTTTTATTTATTCTGCATATAAACCGGGTAACCCTGAACACCGCTCAATCAAGTAATCTTCATAAAATGAAACTTTGCTGTCAAACAAAACACCGAGTTCTTTTGTCTACGAGTGAGTGTATGACCATTTAGAGATATATTCGTTTCTCGTGAATATTATGACAAGGCATTTACCGATAAGACATTTGATTCTAACGACACCAGTTAGTCTGAGAGTACGCAGAACATTTTGCGTCTTGGTTGCATCAAAAACATCATTCACAGTTGTGAAATGCAATTTGTACTTACTCTTCTAAATGAGAAATAAGATATTTATCTCTAGGGACCAGCTGGCATTTTTGTTCTCACCTGTGGGACGAGACATAAACAAATCACTCGAAGACTTCCACTTAACTATACTTTTATGGCCCTAACTAACGATGTACCTACTTACCTATGTGTAAATCATTCGTAAGTAGGTAGGTACTCCTGCCAACGAAACTATAATTTTTGTTATCTTTGATACATGTGTTGTGCTAATACGAATATAAGTACATAAAGAAGTAGAATAAACTATTTTAATATATTTAATTTGCATTGAAAAGCTACCATAGACTTATGAGTTAAGATCGACCCTTTCGATTGATGCCACAGGGTACAGGGTAAATAAAAGCGTAGTAATTACAAGTTGTAGTCCTTGCTGGTTCCGTCTTCCCCGTGTGAGACTAGGCATCAGTCTTTTTTATCAATCTTTGAATACAAATTTTATAGCCAATAATGTTTAGAGTTTTTTAAAACATTGTCTACAATCTTGCGATGTCGATGTCAATCGATCTCGTGATTTAGCGCGGCTATTATTTTATTATTTTCGAACTTCGATATTGTTTTCAAATAATGACTTTGCGGCATAAGATACGATAAAACATCCACTCGATGTTGTTAGACACTGCTTACAAATTACGCGAATAAATGGTGAGAGGAAGGAATAAAATTGCCAACTATTTATACATCGTAAGGAAGCGTTAACGCATCTTCATAGATAAGAGGAAAGGGTTGGGATTCTCTGTAAGTAGAGGAATGTGATGACGCCGCGCCCCGTCTTCGAACGCAGTATAGGATTGTACGATTTATGCACTGGGGGCAAATGGCACGCTTCCTTGTTTGACTGCATAGTGCACACAGCAAACTAATTGCTTTTGTAACGAGTTCGTTTGGTGTGGTTAATTCAAAGTTGTGTATTTATTTCATTTATTATTTTTGCACCCACGTTTCCACTACTACAAAAAGTAGATTAACCGTTTAACTAATCAAAATCGGCCCAGCGTAAGCCTTGACAGCGTGACAGACTTTCGCATTTATAATATTAGTATGGAGTTAAAGACAAGTCAGTTCATTTCCTGTAAAGTACTTATATCATGAAAAAAAAATCAAAATATTCAAATGTTTGCATTTCCAACCTCGGTGGCGCAGTGGTAAGGTTCTTGCCACTGAACCGAGAGGTCCCGGGTTCGATCCCCGGTCGGGTCATGATGGAAAACGATCTTTTTCTGATTGGCCCGGGTCTTGGATGTTTATTTATATATGTATTTATTATAAAATATAGTATCGTTGAGTTAGTATCCCATAACACAAGTCTCGAACTTACTTTGGGACTAGCTCAATCTGTGTGATTTGTCCCAATATATTTATATTTATTTATTTATTTATTCCAGATTGCTAGAAGTGAACGGCACGAGCGTGGTGTCGTGTCGCAGCGTGGAGGAGCTCCAGCGGGCGAGCGGGGCCGGGGCGGCGCGGCTGGTGTTGCTACGAACACAGCAGACCACTGGGCAGCTCCTGACCAACGGACACCAGCAACCGACCAATCAACATTCAATACACCAGAATACTTTTACACAGGTCACTGATGATAGAAACATGTCTTGGGAGGTGATAGGCAATAATAGCATTTCCAAAGATGAGTTGACATTAGGCCGGAATCACAGTCGAATCATCATAATGCTAAGATTTAATTTTTACACTGTTCGCTGCGTCACAGTCCGTATGGAACCGAGAACACAAGAAGATGAGAGAAACTTTTACACCGATTAGTCATTGTTTCTGATTTTTCATTTTCTTTTTATACACAACTGCTTTAGGCTATCAGGAGAACGCTAAATAGTATAAGCCAGAAAGCATACTAACAAACAATATCTTTCTACAAAAACAGAACTATAAAAAAGTACTGTTAAGAGGCGCCATAAGGAAATTTGATTCAGCTTTAGTCACCGTTTCTATAAGTGTAATAAAACGATTTCAGAACGAGGCGATATCACTGCGGGCAGAACTGAACGCGTTGCGCACAGCCTCCGAGGAGACAGAGAAGGCCAAGGAGAGCTTGCGGTCGGACAACACGCGGCTCACACACCGCATCTCGTACCTGGAGGAGCAGGTCGCGGAGCTGCTGGCGCGGCACACACAGGTACACTCATATCAAGCTACCCTGCAAGGTCATCGTCATGTTCAGCCATTTAACTGTCCCCACTGCGGGGCAACAATCTATCCTACGGATGGATAAGGAAACAATCGCAAGGAACTGTATGTCTCATCCATGATGTTATTAATTTCAATGTACCCTTTTTCAGGTGCAGGCAACCAGCAGCAACGACAGCTGTATAACCGTCAATAAAACTAAGAAAAACGTCACCAACATCAACATCACGTCGGAGCCGCAGTCCAGTTGCAGAAGTCCCAAGTCCGAGGTGCAAGTGTTCCAGAAGGGGCCCGACATCACGGCCATCGTGGCGAAGCTGCCCGGGCTGGACGGCGCCGAGGCCAACCTGCCGCTCATGAGGCCGCGCTCCAACGCCTCGGGCGCCTCCTCCCGCGCGGCCGCCTCCCCCCGCGCCTCCCCCGCGCCTCACCTCCGCTCGCACAGCTCCCACAGCCTCGAGCACAAGGCCGGCCGCATGAGGCACTCCCTGTCCCATCACTGCATTCACGGAGCCGTAGACTACAGCGCCGAAACCGACGCCGCTATCCGCATGATCGAACGGAACCAAAGACACATTGAGAAACAACGCTTGAAATCAGAAATTATGAACAGATCCAAAGAGGAATACTTCCGATCGGACAGCGATATGGATTTGAAGGATTCAGAGAGACATTCCAGTGTAGGCAACGTGACATGCGATCCGAAGCATTTCGAAATAAAGAAAGCGGCCGATCGGATAGAGGAGAGTATAAAGAAAACCAACTGGGCCGAAAGGAAAACTCTTTCGATCATCGAGCAGCTGAAGCGGTCGCAGCGTCTTAGGAAGATGAAGAAGAACGACAGCGCCGAGGACGTACAGCTCGAGTCGGAGAAACATTACATGTACCGAAGAATAGACGGGAAAGTGCTCGAGAACGCGCACAAGTCCAGTCGGAGAAGCTCCCGACTGCACTCGAGGAGCGCCAAGTCTTCGGAATTCGAGTCCGAATGTTCGGATTATCCGAACGGAGACGTGTACGGGAGTACTCCGAGGATAAATTACGGGTCGGAAAGCTGTTCGACGAGGTTGAGCCATTACAGGAAGAACGACGAAAGGTCGGCAGAAAAGACAAGGCCGACGCCTCCTAGAAAGCCTTTAAGGTTGTCGCTTCACAAGGCTCGCAGCGCGCATTCCCTGACGAACGGGAGCGAGTCGGAGACGCTGCAGAGCGCGGAGCTGCCGGAGCCCAAGCGGCCGGTGAAGCGCTCGCACGGCGCCGACCGGAGCCGCGCCACGCCGCGTCCGCCGCGTCGCCTCGCCGACCTGGCCGCGCCGCCCGCCGACCGCCTCTACCCCGCGGACCAGCACGGCCTCAACGGGAAATGGTGCTAACGTCTCGACCCTACAGCGGATACCGCTTTTATTGCGCTGGAGACAAGACTGTGACAAAATGTGACCTGTATTACAAAACTATAGTTTTCAATGTCTACGTACAAACGCTAATGAGAAAAAGAGAACAATAGTTCACACAAAAGTAGACTCTTAAACAGAGAAAGATATAGATACTCCCTTGAACTATCAAAGAGACGCAGAGGCTAGAATGTAATAAATATGTATAAATATAATGATATACTACTATTAGTACTGTATACGCACTCGCGCCGAAGCCGTACCTTGCGTGTAAATATATAAGTTAAGCACCCACCGCGTAAATACTCACCTTTATATATATGTAATGTTAGGGACTTTTGTAAAGCCAAGAGATTATAAATATTTATAAGTTAACAGCATTTCTCATCAACCTTACCTTGTTTAACAACTATATGTAAATCTGTACAATGAACTCTTGTGCTTATTGTAATAATGACTAGAATAGTTCGCCACAAAAGAACCTTCGTAAATAAGACGAGTAAATATTTCATAATAAATCATATAATTATGAGCGAAAAAAAAAACAAATTATATATTTACATCAAAATATAAATAGAATAATAACTCATCTAACGGTTCTAGTTCTACGTGTACAGACAAATATTTTACATTTGTTTCCTAAGGATAATAATTATTAATTATAAACAATGTGACTTGTGTTAGAGTGAAACACAAAGTCCGAGCAGTCTTACAATCACGCCGCTACGTCGAGAATCGGCTTCATTAACCCATAGTGAGACGCTGGCAACTTTGTGCACGACCGCCTTGTAAAGTTTTTAGTTTTTTTTGAAAAATGAGCTTTAAAGCGTCCTCCGTAGACATATTTTACATTAACAACTGACGGACTGAGAGCAGTCGGCTAATTTGCTGTCACTGTAAAGTAAGTCTACAGGGAACGCTTTAAAGCCCACTTTTCATTGTGAGTGGGAGCGGTGCTGAAGTGTGCTAACATTTAAAGTAATAAACAAGACCACTCCTACCCGGAAAAATTATGTTCACAAAAATGTGAGCTTTAGAGCGTTCGCTAAAGACATACTTTACATGAACGAAAAATCAGCAGAACACTATTACACCACTTAGTGTAATTATTGAGTATATCTAGAGAGAACGCTATAAAGCTCACTTTTCAATGAACGTTACATTTTCGAAAAGTGGCGGTGCAATTTAGTATATAATATATGACAACTAAATTAAACTTACAAAGGGAAATGCATTTTTTGCCATCTAATAGGATCCGCTCCGTGACGCGTAAATACAGCACGTATTGAACCTGCGTCGGTCACCGCACATGCGCATGACCAGGAGGAGCCGCCATTTATAATACGCACTATGTTTACGCGTCATCAAAGTCAACATTTGCTGCCTGGCAGGACGGTCATGCATGATATTGCCTAAGGCTGCCGCCAGACGAGCACCGTTTACGTCGCACAGTTAATATTTCGTGGGTCGGAAGCCCGGAAATGCCAAAAAAAGAAATCGGTCGTCTGGCGTCAGCCTTACGGCGTATTATAGCCCAATGTGGCATTACAATTGGTTGTAACAATCACTCAGAATATATGAATACATTCACGCATTCAGATAAAAACTTAATTGCTATCATGAATTTTTTAATCATAACAATATCTTGAATATAATGTCGCAAAACATATGTTCAAAATTATCATTTGATTTCTTTGAATTGGTGTATCGCGATGGTTAAGTCAGAAATGAAATAAACCAGTAGTTTGTAGCTTGTGAGAAACAACTATAAATATAAAAATTGACGAGAAAAAATGCCTGTGAAGGTCTAATTTCTGAATAAATGATTTGAATTTGAATTTATACTTTTGACTGTCTAGTCTTGAGTCATAAAACTGTATATAGACTGAAGACTAATTTTAGTAGTACACTTTTAAGTTTTCTAAGACCAAACGACTTAGATGCTTGAAGGGCTCAGTTGACTCGCCTTATCCGTCTCAAGTCACACGAGTAGTGAAACATAACCAACTTTAAAATAATAAAATAAAGCAATATTGCTTCTTTCTCTCACAAGGAACTCTTAATACATTACGACATACACGACTTAGTGTGAGTTATTTTGCAAAGAGCTCGAGTATAAAATCTTTTACCCTTTTAATAACAACTCTAATCATTTTAAGTCCTTTTATAAAACGACAAATTTTTGTTAACCCTAGTTAGAGCATATAAAGAAGATTTAACAACAGTAGGATCGCAATCCGATCGGGCCGCGCGAGAACTGAGGGGTCAATAGAGACTCGAGCCTTATTTTTGAGTCCTTTATTATAAACCTCAAAATTGTATCTAGGTTAAGTACATCGGTTTTACAATTTCTGGACAAGTTCTTTATCAACTCAAATTTTAAGAAAAATAACATAAATCAGCATTTTTTTTAGCAACTAAATTTACTCATGGAGAAACCAGGAAAATTGATTAAGTATTTTATAAGAGTGTAAGGTTTGGGCCAATTTTACACAAAGTGCTATTAATCATACATATCTCCATAAGAAAATCTTTCAATTCCGTACAATATCAACAAATCATTCTCAAATTTTAAGTTTAACATGCATATAACAACCTCTTAATTCCAAAACGTTAACTCGTTCGTTTCAACAAAGATGTGCGTGCGCGCAATCTGTTTAATACGTTTTCAAATCAGCATTGTGGATTCATCATACTTTAATGTTAACTTGCAATCAAAACGCAGGCATTGATTGCCGGAAGACGTTATTCAAAATTTAATCTCCGAATTTTCACGAATTTGCCGATTGGTGTAAAAGATTTTACGCAACAGTACGCAACTGGCGTGTCACGCCTTAATTACACGCTAGGCGTGTTTTCTCGTACACAAAATAATAAGACTGGAAGAGACGCCCGAAGGGAAGGGAATCAATAAACTTCAAGGAGTAACTATTTATTTGCGTGTCGACGAAATTTGACAACGAGAACAGGTCAAATCTTGTCTTCCTAAAAATTAGATACCCCAATGACTTCATTTATGGCTACCATGTCTCATTTTCGGGAAGACATGATTTGATCATCTTGATCCGGCTGACAAATGGCATCGACACACAAATAAGAATAAAATCGTGGCCGGGAGAAGGGGCTTCTCGACTAAGCTACCTGTAGGGGGAACGACAATGACATTTAGAACTGGTAACAGCGCTGCAAGTTGACGTACTTCTTCATAGCGGGCGGAAGAGGCAGCTCCTTGACGCCCTGCTTCATGAGCAGCGACAGACGCACGCGCCGCGCGTCGCCGCCCGACGCCGCGCGCCGCTTGTTGCGGCGCCGTTGTCGCTCGTCCGGGTCGCTGTCCGACGACTGCGACGACAACTGAGGACCTGCAGTGGGAGTACATTGATTTGACAACCTCCGTGGCCTAATGGTTGTTACGCTGGACTGCTACAGGTCTGATCTCCGGTCAGGTCGAGATGAAAAATTATATATTTTTCAGATTGGCTTAAATCTTGAATCATACATAGAATCGTTGAGTCAGTTTCACACAACACAAATCTTGAATTTACTTTGGGTCGAATACTCTTAATACGTGTATAGGACGTACATACAGTCAGCATTTTTATTATTGAAACAACTAGATAAATTCATTCATATTATAGCACTTATATTTTGCTAACAGTGAATAATTAGTATCTTCTAACCTTATAACACCTATCATTTGACAACATCATCTAACTAATTTCCAAGGTGTTGAGTCCCGGACTTTATATCTTTGTGGTCCGTCGTTCCAAAATGCTAGTAGATCCTATATGCGTCTATAATTTAAAATGTAACGTGAAAATACTGGTAAGGCCCAATTTCTGAATAAATTCTTCAACTTTGAATGAGAACACGCAAATTAAAAAATCGTTTCACTTTGATCAGTTGCGACAACTCACCGGCTCCGGTGTCACTGACGTCGTCCACGTCATCAGACAAGCTATCCCTATTTTCTTCCTCCGACTCAGACTTGGTGGGGGTGGTGTTGTCCGGGGAGGTCTCCTCGCCGAGGCCGCTGTCCTTGTGCCGCGGCTCCTCGTCGCTGGAGCCCTGCAGCGCCGCGCCGTCCTCCCACTCCATGCCCCAATTGGACGGGCCCGCTTCGGCTGTACTCGTTTTGCCCAGGTATATCTAGAACATCGGAAAATGAAATTGTTCACGAACATGTTAGCGTAATATGGAACGCATCAATTTCTAAAAGTCAACAGGACATTAATGTTGACGACTTAAAAACTTTTAGTTGCTGTTTCTTCTATGGTAAACAACATAAACACTACTTGAGCACCTCTCTTCTGTCGCTCTGAAGTTATGTGTAGTGTATACTCTGTGTATTGTCTGCTAACATGGAAGCGACTATGCGATAAGGCAAATAAAATTTGCAAGTAAAGGGTTCCAGGAATAGAGGAAGACCTGAGAAGAAATGGATGGAGTGTGTCAAGGATAGTGTGAACAGGAAAGGAGTATCAATGGATATGGCAAATGACAGAACGAAATGGAAGGAGCTTACATACTGCGCCGACCCCACATGAGTGGGATAAGGTCAAGAAGAACTTAAGCGACTGATGTTTAAACTTGGACCGATTTTGATGGAATTTAATGCGGTTATGGCTAAAGCCAACATAGGCTACATTATGTATTATTTATATACAAGTTAACGTACACTAGATATGATATATGATGATTAATTGGTTTTATTCAAAAATCAACTCCTTATGGCCTGCAATAGAGGTGAAAGTTCGTATGAAAACAAGATAATGTTCGCTGCTACAGCAACAGCTAACAGGAAATTAATGTAAAATCACCCACCTCGACCTCGGCGGGCACCTGTCCCCGCGCGCCGGCGGCGGAGCCCCGGCGGCTGCACTCCCCCGCCACGCTGCTCCAGAACGCCTTCTCCTCCGAGCTCCTCCTCCGTCTCTCTTCAGACTTCTCTCCTGGACTCTTCCTCGACTTCCTCGAATCACTCCTCCTCACTTCCGAGGAACCTGAGCCTGGAGCCACGGCCCCACCGGCTTCTGATTCAGCGTTTGTTCTCTCCGCAGCTTGTAGAGCATTTTTTCCAATTTTGACCTCACTCTGTGTGCCTTCGACCATATTTCCTGTGGTTTCCATCGCATCTTGGGGCTTCTCGGGCTCGTGTCGCTCCTTGTCCACCACAGGTGCGTTTTTAAGCTCGTGTTCTACGTCTTCTGTCTGGCTCCGTAAGTTTCCAACCTCGTTTTTATCAATTTCTAAGCCAGCTCGTGCGCATTCTGGTATATCTCGCGCGCTTTCAGCTTCATTTCGTGCGTTTTCAGCCTCGTTTCGTGCGTTCTCGACCTCGGCCCGCACAGTGTCTCCGGCGCCGTCGCCCAGTATGTCGCGGAAGTCGAGCGTGATCAGTCCGCAGCGGTGCGGTCTCTCGTCGGCGTCGTCGTTGGAGTCGTGGTCTGAGGGCTCGGCCGCGCGGGGCAACCCTTCCAGCCCGACGTCGGGACTACCTGTAATGACAAAACTACATTACTACCAACCATTTTTATGTACCTGCGCACAGACGTTTCTCATGGATGGACAAGAAAAGGCGATAAAAACAGAAATCGCAAACGATTCAGACTATAGCAGCGAAACAATATAATTTTGAACCTATTTACCCCCAATAATTACCTCGATATGCAAACTAACATTTTTTTAAAATGTATGACGTCACTTATTTATGTCAAAATTTTATTTAAAACTTAAGTCTACTGCCGACTTCGAAAGCGCAGGTGAAGAAGAAGAAGATATGGATAACGCTCGAAATCGTCATTGCGTCATTGCTAACGGTACATAGCCCACATTACTGTAACTATCGACTATCGATAGCGTTTGGATAGACTATCGATAGTTTGAGAAAAACAATAGATCTACAGTATTGATCGTTTTGCACAATCAATATTGACAAATAATATTGCAGAGCAATACTATCGATAGTTAGACACATTATCCATAGTATCGACAGTATAGCTCCACAATAGCTATACCTCCGCCGTCGTCGTCGCCGGCGCGGTCGCTGTCGTCGTCGGTGTCGCTGCGGTCGAAGCGCAGCGCGCCGGCGACGCGGTTGTGGCCCATGCTCAGCATGAAACTCAGCAGCGCGTTCATCTCCGACGCGCCCGTGTCGCGGTACAGGTCGTGGAGGACGCCCAGACCCTCTGCAAATGGAAATTATAAGCATGATCCAATCATTGCATCATCATAGTAGAACAGTCCATCCTTGTCTAAGCATTCTTCTTTTCAGCCACTCAACGGATTTCGATATTATTTAGATAGTTTATTCCCCGAGGTTTATACATACAAAACACCGATTTCAAATTACATGCAACCTAGAAATTCAGCTAATCGCATTTTTCGAAAAATTTCTTCTCGTTAAAAATAAAATGTTTATTATTCAAGACTGAGTATCTAAAAGCGAAAAAAACATCAAGCAAAGATAGCAATGTCTTTAAATCGCGATATCTTTGTCGCTCGCTCTTGCACAAATGTTCAAGCTGCTATCTGTAGCGTGATGATGTAGCCTAGAGACAGGGGCACACTGACCGACGTCGCTCTCGTCGTCGATGGGAATGCAGATCCTGCGCGGACAGGACTTCTTGGCGGGCGGAGCGCGCGGCGGCGCCCGGCGCAGCTCCGGGTGCCGCCGCCCCAGCGCCGCGCGCATCGCCGAGCGCACGCGCGCGCGCGCCAGCTGCTGCAGCCGCACCGGCGTCTGCTCGTCTGGACGACGCAAATATTACGTATCACATGTCTCGCCAAATATAATGCCACATTTACACTCGGCCCTATTGGGCAGGGGAGTGAGCATCCCAGTGGGCAGCACGAGTGTGTGAATAGGTCACTCGCGCTGTCACTGCTCGTGCTCGTGTCACTGCCGCTGCCCGGCGCACACGGGAGTGGAGTAATAAAAAACAATTACAGAACCTTATGGAGTTGAACGGGTAACATGTGATGACTTATACTGATCAGACATAACGAACTGTCGAACCAGAAACCTCGACAAGATCGACGTCAGTAATTCTTGCGATTTGATAAATGAAGAAGAGAGAGAGAACAAGAATATGAAAGCTGAATGTAAATGTGGAATTAGATTACACACCAACACTGTTATTTACAAAAAAGCTAAAGTATATGTTTGATATTGACAAATGAGATAAAACTTACTTTAGCTTAATAGCTTACTTCAACTTATTATGAATAACGCGGCAATCACATTTTAGACGATAGCGAAGCATTTTAGACGATACGCATACTCTGCTTTCCACTTCGATTGCGAAGAGATTAACAACTATATATCAGGTTAAAAAATCCACTGGAGCGTAGCAAAGCGTTACGTAGTACATATAATGTGTATGTATATATATATAATATTACCTTTATGAACATTCATTCGATTTACATAATATATAAATTATATGCCATTTACAAATTTCACTTAACTAAAATGCGGTATTCGGATCTAATCTGTATATATAAAACTTAAATACCCAATTTGATGAGGTTGGCAGCGTCCTGCTTGGTGGGCACGGAGAGCGTCGCGAAGGAGACATTGAGCACCGTGCGCGAGGTCCACTCGTGGTCGCTCACACGCCGCACCTGCACCAGGTTGTCTTCCAGCGGCATCACCAGGATCCCGCCGACCTGACGACATACCCAAATATAACCAAAGTCAAATCTCAAATTCCGTTCAATAACTAAAAATGATAAATATTATATACATATGTTTTTAGGGCTCCCTAGTAAACAAATACTTGTGTCCGTAATCAGGGTGTCGATTCTGATTCAGATTGAGAAACACACTCACTGTGTACCAATAAACCATCACCGTTTTAATAATCAATAGCTACAAAAGCTAATTAGTCACGATTCTTTTATTGCTAATACGAACTGGTGTCAGATATTATTCAAGTCTTAAAAAAATGTGGTAGAAGTATAGAGGGAACCTTAATGAGCTGTTTGAAGTAGTTCTCGTATTCAGCGGGGCAGCCGGCGCCGCAGTACACGCGGTCGTAGGGTGACAACAGCGGCGCCAGGCACAGCGCGTTCCCTGTAGAAAGATAAAAGTTACAACATTGGTAGGATACAAATTAAAAAAAAAAACCTATTTATTTATTTTCATTGCATTACATAAATATGTGACTTAATACTGTTTATAACAACATAGTCATGAATTATTATTCTTGTAATTATTTAACTATGTAACAGGTATAATAAATTGATAGTTTATTCTTAAAAACTATACCACATATTCTCTCAGCTTCACAGATTAGATAAAATCGCCAAACTTCAAGATCAAACATTTGTTTAATTAGCTGCAAGTGTGTTATAAAACATAATAACCAAAAATAGATCTCTCTTGTACTGTTAACTTAACACTATCTACTTAAGTACAGTGGGGTTGGAAACTTATATTCACATTAACCAACAAATGAAGATAATAAATCCTATTTTGCAGGCTATAAAGTCCAATGTCATTCTATTTTTTATGGTTTTATTCTACTGATGGCCTAGTAGATATGCAATTATTAATCGACATGAATACAAGAAACATACAAACCACAGCAAACCCAGATTGTATGATGTTGCATAATATGGTACCTTGAAGTCATTGACCTTTGACAGGCAATGTTATTTTTATATATATTTATGTAAACAGCTAAGGATTTAAAGATCAATAGTAGTAGTAATAAATATTTATATCCCAAGCAAAATTGTGATCTAAGAAACGCAAGTCAAGCCAAGTGAAAACCCACATCATCATTACACTTACCAACATAAAATTTAGGTTCACAAAAGTTGAACTCATCCACAGCAGCAGAGTTTTCCATGAACTCGCTAAGTCTTTTGTTGGCATACTCCACGACCGAGGGGCGGATCTCCACCCCATGGCTGATGCCCTGCGCACCCAAGATGAGCCCCACCAGCGTGCTGAGGTAACCCGTTCCGGACCCCACATTCAGGAACGTTAGTCCTGGCTTCAGCTCCAGGTTTTCCATTACTTCACTGTAGAACACAAAATTACTGCCTGAAATCTAAATCAATTGACTCTATTTTAGGCATCAAATGAAACATTTCAGTACTTCATAATTTAAATTACTTACATAAATTAGTATCATTTGTATAGAATATGGAGTACACCAATACACAACAGCTAATGGCTACTCATATGCTACAGTTGCTTTATGAACATCTTTCTACTAAATATTCTAATCACAAAAGTATTGGCTGTTCTATTCAATTATTTTTGTCATTTACATAGTAACTTTTGCTCTATTATACTAATAATATTATGTTCATTAATTTTAAAAAATAAAAACATACATCCTCAAAAGTTGCCAAAGTCTTAGCTGTTTATTATGTAGGGGCCTACTAAAGATTTGTTGTTGCAAACAATAATTGACAATTAACCTCGGGCCCATACCTAGACATGAAAAGTGAAAGGCCATTTAAATTGCTGCTGTCAAAATTAAGCTATAAATAAAATAAATTATCATAAAATGTGAATTACATTCTAATAAAAAATTCAGATGTTTTTTTGGCAAAATGAAACAATCACACTTACAAACATGTCCTTACATATTATACAACAAAGTCCTCAGCCACATCTGCCAATCACAATAAACTGAAAAATTTTAATGTGGTTTCCACCAATAGATAATGTGATTCCTGAGGAAAGTTTAGATGTAGCGGAGAGAAGTTGGGATGGGTGGTTAGTGTGTGATAAAAAATAAATAAATTGTCTACTGTACAGGCAAACCATAGAAAGTTTTCATATAAGTAAACAATTTCTTAGTTAAACTGAACTTCTTATCAGATCCTATCTATTTTTAGCATAGACACTTAGACAGGTCAACTTTTGTTTGTCGTTTGTTTGCCTTAGATTCACAATAGCTATACATCACAACAGTAATCACTAAATTCAATTCGAATGATATTTGTATAGTATAAGAGCAATATGAATTACGTAGACATAATAACAAAACTCTGCTTTTGGAGGTAGGCAAATAAAATAAGTTTTTGTTACCTATAGATACAAGGAGCGGACATGTGAAGAAGGCCGCTCCTCCAGGCTAAGTCCTTGTACGCCTGGTCCCTTGCATCGCGCGTCATGTAATCGGCACGATCCAGCGCCCGGAAAACCTGCTCCACAGCCCTTGTTCGGATATAATTGCTACCCATCAAGTTGTCAATGAGTTCATCATTGTCTCGTCCTGAGCTTACCGCACCTCCCATTTTCTTTCGTTGTTTATATTGATCACTATCGTTAAGCCTCGCACTGAACCTCAGCTGATATATATTGTGACGTCACGATTGTTTTTTAACATATTTTAAGAGAACTATGCAGTCCAATGACCGTCAAAAGAGATACTTCAATTTTTAACTTTCACTGACTATTTAAATGTGGTCTCTGTGCGAGCGAATTACGTAAATACACGATTTTCAAACATCCGAGCAAATCCACCATCACAAGAATTTGTGGTTGGTTGTGAGATGTTGTTTTCTTTCTTTCTGTCAAGGAATCAATTTTGCATACAGATAAAAAATAAAGTTAGTCCAATGACTAAAGAAAATCTATTCTCTAAAGGCTAGCCGCACACGTTTGGCTTTCAAATCAATTTTCCTGATGACGTTTCAGGTTCGAAAATTCCGTGGTGCTGCTTTGTGAACATTTTACATGAAATGACCCACAGATAAAACAGTAATTTATAGTAACAGTAAGTAGGTAATATTGTTCATCTGTTTACTTGGCTCGAATAAAATATTCGAAACAGAGCACGCCCGGTCTTTTACTCTATAGTCACACGGTACCAATAATCTATCATTAATCTATGCATGAATTTGACAGCTACAGACAGATCATCAAAATCAAACCACGGGATTTGGGATGTGATTTATGGAATTTCTGTGAATATCAGCAAGTTTTTATTTACTTTTTCCATTACCAGGTGATTGCTTTTATTTATATCTAAGATATATCGTTAAATAGAAGCGTTTTATATGATTCTAGTTAGCTTTGTCGTGTCATTAGACGTCACCTTGGTATTCTACGATAAGGTGTAATTTTTGTGATTATTGACCTAATATAAATAGTGTTTGATGATTAGAGTGTTTTGTGTGGCAGAGCGATGGCTGAGACGAGCGAAGCTCAAGCGAGCGCGTCGGCATCAGCCCCAGGGGGCGACGCAGGCGGCGAAGAAGACAAACATGATGAACGAATGCTAGAGTGCAACATCTGCCTAGACACAGCTCGCGATGCCGTGGTCAGCATGTGTGGCCATCTCTTTTGGTATGTATAAACTCGCGACATCTGGAAACTTACAACAGCAGTACCTATGTAGTTTAATAGAAGATTGTAAATGTATTGTAAAAAAATAAGCATTATATTCCTTGGAATCGTTGAAAGAACAAATCCATTATTTGATTTGAATATAAAAAAGCTTTTTTGTATGTTGAAAATATACTGTGGAGTAGGTACAATATTTGTTTAGTATAAAAAATTTAAATGCTGACCCAAATATTTTTTTTTTAAAACAATATTAAATTATGTAAAATCACTGGATGTAAATAATGTCAAAATTCAGTATATGTCTGGCCATAGAATTTGTTCTTTTGTTGTATGGCTTCTTTTGCCCTGTGTTTCTATAGATTTTATTCTTGCCAGTTGACTGGAGATCCCACAATGGGATACTTATCCCAAATTACTGCTGTTTTTGTTTCTTGTGTTTTTGTATTTCTTATGCAAAAAGTTATTTCATACAAATATTATTCACATTTATACAATTGATTTTATGCAAAAGGTAAAACATAGAAAATATATGCTTTCTTTTATCACTTTTATAATAGAATTAGATTATAAAAAACTTTTATTTAGAATCTGTAATTATTGAATAAAATGTGGGCATTAAATAAAAAGGATCTGCTTATATCCAGCTGGCCATGCCTGCACCAGTGGCTGGAGACTCGGCCGAGCAGACAGGTGTGTCCGGTGTGCAAGGCGGCCATCAGCCGGGACAAGGTCATCCCGCTGTACGGCCGCGGCAACACCAAGCAGGAGGACCCCAGGAATAAGGTGTGTTATTCCTGCCACAATCTACAACTATACTGATAATAAAGGGGTTTATATAATATACAAACCAATTTTAGTCCTATTTGTTTATCAGGTCCCTGTTATTATAATATGTTGCAAAGTCATCCAATTTACTGATTTACATGTATCAGAAATATTTATTTTGGCTGTGGCACATCCCTTATCAAAGTAAAACTACTCAAATTGGTTGCTACCTAATGAATAGACCACTAAGTACTTAAGAAGGTTAAATATATTGCATGGAGTATAGAAGGTGAGAGATGGCATTAAATATTTTACTTACTAAAGGCGATGTCTCCAACATCATTAAATAAAAAATGTTAATGTACTGATCCATTGTCTATGTTCCAGGTGCCCCCACGACCGGCTGGCCAGCGCACAGAGCCAGAGAACAACATTGGGTTCCCAGGCTTCGGGTTTGGTGAAGGGTTCCATATGTCATTTGGCATTGGAGCATTCCCTTTTGGAGTGTTCACATCAACATTCAACTTTGGAGACCCAAGACCTAGTGCAGGTAAGAGAGTACATTGCATATGACTTTCATAAATTTGAATAGCAGATAAATGCCCTATGGTAAAATTCAGCTACCTATTGATTTTTTTCTAACAATGAAACCCTTTCACCTCAACCAATCCTGTATAGATGCATGGAATGGATAATCAATCTAAAACATGAAGTAAACATATTCTGATGAGAGTCCTAAAGACATTTTAAATTATATTTTCTTAGTTGTGGTCACAATGGTGTGCCTCCAAATTAAAACAAATTACTGATAATGAATTATTTCATCTAAAACCCTTTGCAGCGCCCCGCGGCACGGCCCAGTATGAAGAAGAGCAGTTCCTATCTAAAATATTCCTGTGGGTTGCGATACTGTTCGTGCTCTGGCTCATATTCGCATGACCGGGTCGGAGCGCCCCCGCCGCCCCCGCCGGCTCCGGACCAGTCGAACACTTTGCACGACTCGTCGCCCGACGGTATGTGAAGTCGTCGCTAAATTTGACGCGACTGCCTAGAAAAATAGTCATGTTTATTCCGCATTCACCTATGTTTGTGAGTTTCCTTACATCTAAAGTATTGTTCCTCAAACCCAAGTAATAGTCACTACGTGAGACTTTTTTGCGGCAGTCGTGTTATATTCAAATTGAAAATGTGTTATAGGCTGATAAAATATTCATGTCTAATCAATCTCACAATATATAAGATCGCCACATATCCCTGATTTTCTTTAACTTCTTAAAGTCCATACTTTTGACCAAGCTTACGGACTTTATCAATATTCAATGAATTATTTTGTAACTACTTTTTATTTCAATATCTGTGTACTTTGTACTTCATTGCACCAATATTGAATCTATCGGCCACATATTGTACTATATCTAGAATCAATACGTCAATGTTTAAGAACAATGAAGATAAGAGTTGTTACTCTTTCTAAACTCAACAATGAAGTGACGTCATTCTTCTATGTCTAGTGTATTTTCGTTCACAATGATACTCTCGGATCGTGTTCACTAATGTAATTATGATTAGCTGCACACTGGGGATCCACACCATCATCCATTGGAATTTCTATATAAAAAGAAACCTATGTTATATTCCAGGCTTTACCTTTCCCACCCATTTACCAAATTTCTTGAAAATCCAGATCCAGCTGTTTTTGGAGAACATGTGTATTGAATAAATGTCGTGACTAAACCGATTTTGTTTTACATATAGATAAATCACACTTGTCAATTGTGCTTAACATATTCCAGTTTAACAACAATTGCACATATAATTTTCAAATCCATACATAATAACTAGCTTTTTGCATTATAAATTAATTAATTTTTATTTATTCAAGTAACAAAGACAAATTTTGTTAGTAATGCTTATGAATTATGTATAGTTTACTAACAACGTTACATAATGGATAAAAGCTTGCAGACTTGTCGCGCTCGAATTTTAATAAGCCAATTGTAATCTGATTAAGAAATCTGTGAAGCCAATCAAAAGCAATGGACGTTTCTGGATGAGTGCAGTAACAGTCTGTCTATAATAACTTGAGACTGTCCTCGTGTACAGTCAACAGCACATAAACCTAGCCAAATTAATTGCAACTCGCTGCTATTACCGCGCCATAGAGTTTCACGCAGGGTAACTTGATGCGCCGTTGACTGTACCTACATACGAAAGTAACTTTCATCTTGAAATTCAATCATGTTCATTATTTTACAGTCTTCTTATACTCTTGCACAAGAGCAAAATGTGTGCGGCCATATGGCGCCCACTCGTTTTATTTTTAGTTAAATTTAAGGTAGATGGAGTTGAAACTGATTTGATTAAGTTGTAATAACGATGAATTCTGAAGCCTAAATTTGTAATTATTGTAAAATACTACAATCGGTACATCTGGTCAAAATTGGGTTGTAGGCATGTAGTTGTATCTATGGTCATTGTTAAAATTGTTATTTATATTGTGTTTGTTTTGTAGAAAATGTATTTGAATATTTAAAACAATTTTTAAACAAAAACGTCGCTGTTTACTACCTCGCTAGATAATTTCGACTTTAATATATTAAGACAAATAGAAGTGTCAAAGACGCATTCTTTGTGCGCATGCACACACACTAAAAGTTGTCATCAGCGCCCCTAGCGGATACCATAGCGTTAGCTCCATTTTCCGTCCGTAAAATCTTTAATTTACGTCTTTCTGTATGTATACGGCCGCGCCCTTTTGTTACTAGTGAGTGTCGTCGAATTGAAGTTACAACATACGACACTTCTATTTGTCTCATTATTACAAATTCTGTTTAGCCAGCGAAACCAGTACATATGTGTTTGTTTTAAAAATGTAGTTTAAGTATTTGATAGTAAGCGATAACTCCAAATGCCGGTAGCCGTAATGTGTAGTGTAGACAGAGAAAGCTATAGATATTGTCAATTTTTGTTAGTTATCCATTTGTAGACACGAGGAGAAACGGGACAGAGCGCCAATATCTTTTGTTCCATAGGCTCAGGCGTAATATTAGTGTGAGCACGTGGCTGCGCTCACACCTTGTCTAAAGTTTTCTCGATCTACACCATAGGACCTTTCTGGAACTTGTGAAAAGTTGTGAATACTAACATTTTGAATTCTCGCGTACTGTACGATATGAACTATTACAAGTATTCGAAAGGTGTGACGAATTGATGAGGGCGTCAAATATAATTTGACGCAGGCAAAGAAGCGAAGTTTCCTAGCCATTAACATTTATTTTATGACGCAAGTGGCGCCCCCACTCAACTTATACTTGAGAGACTGAATATTTAGCTTATTTAAAGGCCTCATTCGCACGAAAGTTCTGTTATCGCATTTAACACAAGTGATATTCTCGAGCGTGGAAATAAACGTTAGGCAATGTAAGTAGGTACAGTCAACAGCACATCAAACTAATTAATTCAAGCAAATTTTCCACTTTTGCCGTGGTATAAAGATCAAGTAGTGTAACTTGTCATGCGGTCGGCTGTACCAACTTGTTTCAATCAATGTCTTTTACATATTTCGTGTGAATGAGGTTTTAGGGCTTTCTGTGAATCAGTATCGAAAAGAATCCGCAATATATCTTGGTGCTTAAATAACAGTTCACAAAGAAATCTTACGCATACATATGTGCAAGTTGTACAGTATTCTGTTACGAGTTATGTAAAAAAAATAAAAATTGTAAGAAAGGTATATTGTTCGAAAAAGCTAATTTTAACTAATGTCAAGATTAAATGCGAGGCCGTTGCATTCGATACGTCGCGTGTATGTGCAAGGATTGTATAGAATTGTAACGCATGCCTGCACGCGTACGCCGCGCAGCCAGCCACAATTCCATTCCATGAACACTGCACACGAGCTGCATACGCATTAGATCTGCACCGGCCCATAGTTTCACTTTTAGTGGCACATTCAGAACTACTTCTTGATTTTTTATATTCCATGATGTGGATTGGTCTGTGTGGAGTATATTATGCCAATTATGAGTTATCCAGTTGAACTGGCACATACTCACTAACCATGGGAGTAATAATAAGCACCTCATATCTATTATTTTTATGATGTCTGGGTATTGTATGGGTGTCTGCATAATCTAATATATTTTTTTAATTTTATCATTTAGTTCTATATCTTTTGTGACACCTAAAGGACTTCAGTTGCACATCCCTCTATAATAGACAAAATGTTTATTTAAAAATTCACCGGACGAGCCAGTGGCTGGTGAACTTATGAGCGACATAAAGGATAAACACGATAAGAAACATAATGGTAGATAGGTTTTATGTTAATATTCCTGTAAGTTAAGTGTATATAATGCCGTATTCTGAAATATGATGTGAGCCGAGGTTATTGGTTAATGTAAATTATAAAAATACATTTATTAAATGCTGTCAAGTATTTTCATTTGTATCCTTATGTATATTTGAGAAAAATCCTTTATAAAATATTCATACTCTTTATTGAAGGAAATTTTGTTTACTTACATAATAAAAAAAAAAAAAGAAAAAATCTGCTGGGAACCACTTAACCGATTCATTGCGGATGGCACGCCTGCCGTGCCATTACTTTCTTTTACGTGTGGCGTAGGGCGCGGGAGCCGTGTCATTTTTAAATCGATGATAACTCCTTCAAATTAGGTTTTAGGGAGATCTACCCAGAACAAAATTGTCGCTATTTTTCATCTAAATCAAGGTCGTAGCCTTCGTTTCTGGTAATTGTATGATTTTATTAAAAGCAGGTGTAACCAACCTTTTCAGATGCTTAAAATTGCAATTTAATAATACCTAGGCTACATGACTCAATTTTGTTTTGTTTAAATATGGAAACACCTCTAAAAATAAGCCCACTAGTAAAAGAAATACCATGATTACTGAAGAACTCTTTGACATAAAGTCACACTTTTTTGGCGAGTCCAAAACGTTCCATAGAGAAGGCTACCTAGGTGTGACGTCACTTCTAAATAATATGTATTTCGTAGGACACGTGCGTGAACTTTATATGATAACTATGTAAAATATTGTGTTTATGGTATAGGCCTCATAATAAAAGTTGCTTTGATTTTAATAAGTTACCTTATGATAATACAATTTTTTGCTTTTTCTATAGTTTTAAAATGGACTTGCCCAACTAACTTCAAATAATCTTTAATATAAAAATAAATCGCTAAATGTGTTGGTAAGCGCATAACTCAAGAACGCCTGGACCAATTTGGCCAATTCTTTTTTTTTAATATTCTTCGTAGCTCAAGGATGGTTTTTACGGCGAGAAAATGTATGTACCTCGGGCGAAGCCGGGGCGAGCAGCTAGTAGTAAATGTCACTTACCTTCCATTTTCAAAAATACACTTGTTATGCCACTTATAATCACTTGAAACAACGTTTCTGTATGTTCGCGTTAGATTTCGAATGTCAACTAAAAGTATGTAAGCCTAAAACATGTAAAAACTGGTTGAAATACTGTATTCTTTTCCACATGGCTGAAGACACAGGAGGCGTGTCATGTAATCGTATGGCGCTTGACCCGGCAGCCGTGTCACATAGTTTTTGTTGAACGCCATTAGTAAAAGTTTGCAAAATTAGGCATCGCAATGAATCGGTTAAACATTTACAAAAACATCATTTATGTTGACTTAGAATAAACAGTTAAAATAAATCTTAATTATAAATTATTACCTAACCTATTAAAACTTACAATTAGTTTTATAAAATAGCTTAATATCCGCATAAATGTGGGTGATGCCCCCATGGGCATCATCCAGCACCATTGCTGGGAGGAAATGGCCAGAGATGGAACAGAGTGGAGACAGCTGGAGGCCTTTGACTATTAGAAAACAGTAATATAGAGGATGCCTAAGCGGCACATCTTGGAAATCATAATGAGATGAAAAAAGATCTGGAATCGAGCGGTAATTTATCTTTAATCTTGTGTCAAAATTTAAAACCATATTGAGGGTCTCGAGTTAAAGGATTTTAGGTGCATGTTATGAAATCTTTGACTGACTTAGTTCTTAAAACCTTAATAGTCTGCCAGTCAGGTCTTTGATCCTCCAAACTATCCCAATGTGAATTTACAAACTGCTTTAAACAATGAAGTATTTTTATTTAATTTCATTACACAATCTGAAACAGGCCATATAGATATACTATGATTGTAAACATTATTATACTTAGTCATTTTTCTTTTTAGACTATTGTCGGCTAACTCAACTAGACACACAAGTAATCGCAAGATAAGTCTCATACTGCCATTAGTCGATTTAAATCAGTACAAGTAAATTCTGAATAATTAAAATGCAATCCTCGGCACATAAGTTGAACCAAAATGGCGGCCGTCAGCGCAGGTTTAATTAGAGATGAAAGTATGTGGGAGAAAAATATTTTTAATCGTTAATATTGTTTTTTTTTTTAATTGAAACGGTTTCTTTATGTTTATTGTTATGACGCCTCAGTCTCCCCCCCCTCCACCCCCCACTACGGTCGTTTGACGTGCGTCACTATAAAAACCCTAACAATAAAAGTGTTTTTGTTATATTTAATGAAATAAACATTGATGATTACTATATCTCGCTAATTTTATTTCTCGCTCCCACAAGTATTAGAAAGGATTTTAGTAGTTAATATTTACGAAAAAATAAACAAGTATTTTGAATTTCGCGGGTAACCAAGAAAAATACCAAATAACATTTATATCTTTAATTAAACCTGCGCTGACGGTCGCCATTTTGCTTCAACTTAAGTGCCGAGGATTGTACATGGAAGTAATAACTACTACTTACTTCCCAGCTATTTGTAATCCACTGCTAGGCAAGAGCCTCCCGTAATTTCTAAGTACAGTCAACATCATGTCAAGTTACCCTGCATGAAGAGTGGCGAGATTGCAATGAATTTGGGTAGGTTGATGTGCTGTTGACTGTACTACTAAAAGTACATATTACTTCCACGCTAAATACAATTGGCATTTGTCAGATTTCCTAACCTAATATTAACAAATATAATGAAACAAGTCAAATACTTACATTAACTTAGAATAACTACTCTATACCATAGAGCTTGAGCGTCCGATCCATGCTCGTGGACGCTATGTACTGCGCATTCTTTCCGAAACGAACTCCTGTAGCCGCAGCGGTGTGGTCATTGAACAACTTTAATTCTTGCCATTGTCTACACAAGTACACTCTAACGTCCGTTCCGGCTATAGCCAGGTATGTTCCACTCTGGTCGAAGCAAAGTTCCTTGATCACATAACCTTCCTCGAGTTGGATCGTCTTGAAGTTCTTCAGTTTCCTCAAATCCCATAATTTGACACAGGCATCTTCAGCAGCTGTTGCCAGGTAGTAACCGTTTTCAGAAAAGGATATAGAAGTGACCGGTCCAACATGTCCGGGGAAGTTAGCAACGTTGCTATGTTCTTTCAAGTCCCAAATCTTGACTTGTGAGTTTTCGGTTCCGGTGCCGAAGATGAGGCCGTCCGGATGGAACTGGGCCGTGGTGAGGCTGACTCCGGAGGCGTCGCTCACTTTGGTCAGGAGAGAACCTGTTCAACGATACACAGTACAAAATATAGAATAATCCAATTTTCAAAATCTACCATATAAATCGTATTTTATAGTATTATTTTGTTTGATATTTTTTTATATAATTGTATGCCATCACAGGCTGAATGATTGGACCTAAATTTGTAAATCAAAGACTATTTGTACCCATTCAATGCAACTTCTATGGATTATTAAAAGTCAGCTTAAGTAAAATTGAGACTGGGCAATAGTGGGGCCAGATCCACACGCACATTCTAGTGATGCGACATGGTGTTAGACAGACTTAAAACTAAAAGTGCATTGTGTTGTGTTAACGTAATCCTATTTAATTACGCATCAAACGACTGAATCAAAAAAGGAATTGAGATTAAAGTCGGGCGTTTGATAAAGTTACTAAAAATATAGTGAGCTAAGGGTATGTATTGGATGGATGGATACCAGTGCGGATGTCGGAGAAGGCCCAGTGCTGGTCAGTGGACGTGGACAGCACGTAGTCGCCGGTGGGGTGCAGCGATAGCCCCGTCACGGGGCCCTCGTGCGAACGTAGCATCACCGTCGTCTGGGAACTGAAACGAACAACACAATTATCATTTTAATATTATAAATGCGAACGATTGTGAGAATGTGTTACTCTTTCACGCAAAATGTACTGGACCGAACTATATAAACAATTTTGTTGCTCATAAAAACAAAATAATAAAAATGCGTCAGGAATTGTGATGTCACCCCGATTGTCAGTAACATTTAGAAAAAAAAATACCTATCTCACTTGACTCAAAAATATAAATATATTAGTACAAAATTACACAGATTGAGCTAGCCCCAAAGTAAGATCGAGACTTGTGTACTAAATACGTATATAGATAAACATCCAAAACCCGGGCCAATCAGAAAAAGATAATTTTCCATCATGACCCGACCGAGGATCGAACCCGGGACCTCTCGGTTCAGAGGCAAGTACTTTACCACTGCGCCACCGAGGTCATCTCTGTGTGATGTGCTTAACTGTACCTTATTTAATCTGTGACTGTACTCATACGTACAGTCACAGCATATCAATCTACCCAAATTCATTGCAAACTCGCCGCTACTACCGCATCATAGCGCTTCATGCAGGGCAACATGATGTACTGTTGACTGTACAACAATGTAGCAAAGCAAGTTTTAAAAACCTGCCATACTCACGTAGGCACATTCCAAACACGAATAGTATGATCGGGCGAAGCTGTGATGACGGTATCCTCGTCGGGATGGTAGATGACCCGGGTGACCTTCTTGGTGTGGCCCTTGAGTATGGCCACCACCTGCTCCGTGTCCTTGTTGAACACTGTGGCGTTGCGGTCGTTGCCCCCCGTCAGCAGCTTGCTGTGGTCCGACGGGTTGATGTCCAGGGACAGGATGCCTGGCACGCTGGCCGAGTGGAGACCCTGGAGTGGACATATTTTGCAGCACATATTACTTTTTGATATTGATGATACAGGACACAGGAAGTAGTACGAAAAATGGAAGGCCCAGCACTGGGTTGATATGAAAAATATTAATATTATTATTTCTTTGCCATTATTTAAAAAAAAAATACAAGATTAATAAGCACTTATGGCGTGACTTATGAGTTTCTTTCGGCATATCTTCGAAATTTTTGATCTTCGCTAAGTTAAAAGAAATTAATCAAAATGTGAAAAAAATTATCGTAAAAAAAATCTTAATATAGATGTTAATGAACATACGGGATGCGATGCGAGCGTGAGGAAGGCGCGTATCTGGTCGGGCGGCAGCAGCCCGTCGGGCACCGTGCGGCCGCGGCGCTTGCGTTCCTGCGTCAGCGCCGTCGCGCGCTCCTGCAGCCGCCCCACCACCTCCGCCGACATGCCCACCGGCGTCGCGCCGTCGCCCGCCGCCGTCTCCGTCTGCACGTGCGACATACATACGATACATTCTGTTTGCTAAATTTACAATTTTCCTTAAAACTTTCGCGCTTTGAACACATAACTGCATTATTTAATGATGGTGTCAGCTGTGCTCATTGAAACGAATGTGTATGGTTGAATGTTGAATATTGTTCAAACAATTAGCCAACCAAATCAAAAAATAAATAAATGAAAATGATACATACATAATATATGTAGTTATGAATTTCCCTTGAAACCAACTAAATCCCTTGTTTTATTCTCTCCATTGCATTGTTTGAGCTTTCCCCAAATTCTTCCAAAGCCAAAGACAAAGCATTGGAGTTGAATAAAAATAGGAAGGAAGAGGTTCCATTTCTGTTGAATTGTTAAATACATGTATTCCTGTAGTTGGTACCTACAGGAATGCAAATTCATGAAGTGACAAAAGTTCTTCAAGTATTAACGCTGAATTTATTGCCCATTCCTCAAATATTGAAACATTGACAACTTTCAGAAGAATCATTTGTAGCTTCTCGTCTCTCCTTGGGAAATTGCTAATTCGCCAAGTGTCCATCGGTAAAACAGTTCTTCACTCAATTCCAATGGATTTAAGAAGTAAGCATAATAGAATACAAGACTCACTGCATGTGTCTGCGGCGCCACGATGCCCACTTGCGGCTTGAGCGTGGCCAGCGCCTCGCGCGCTGCCGTCACTTCCTTCGTGAGGCGCGCGATCACGCGGCACGCCGCATCGTGCTGGTACAGAGCGTGGCTCAGCTCCTGTCAAAACATTCGCATATGTTAACAACAGTCAACATCCTTGTTAGGCGGCTGCCAGCATTGACAACATAAGGTTGACGTGATACTGTTGTATATGTATTTTGCTTTCCAAAAGTTGAGTTAGCTTGCAAGTGTCAATAATTTCCTTCACTGGAAGCATGTGGTCTGCGAAAACTACTATTGATCCACCATCTTCAGCATAAATAAAATAAGCAAATTGTATATTTCAGTTCTCCTTCAACTTCATAAACAGTTACTTTATTTTCATTTATGTATATTAAAAATATATTAGAAGACTTGCCTGTCTAGCTGTCTGCAGCTGCTGTCGCTGTGTGAAGGCATGCAGCATCAGGGCATCCCACTCATCTTGCATGCTCTTGAGTGTCGCCGGGATGGATGTAGCACTAGGCGGCTTTGGCTTTACTATTGCTGGGGCTATAAAATTTATTCATATCATGATTCCAGGCACTATATATTGAATTGAATTAGAATTGTATCCGATTATTTGTTATTCGTATTTAATTAATTGAATTTCTTTTCAATTTAACCTATCAATTACCAATATGATGTGATCCTATTGTTATTCAGTTAATTTTATTATCTATTACAGGATCGAAGGTTTAATTTACTAGCATATTAAAAGTAATTAAATTTTATAAAAATAAAACAGCCTTTACTTACTTTTGATCTCAATAAGATCTTCTACTCGCAGATCTTTGCCATTGATGGGATCCACACCATTTTCTATAATATATTTTTCAATTATGCGCTTTTCAAAGACTGCTCCCGATGTTGGAGATACCACCGGAACTTCTGGCACTTCATTTGATACTGCAAGGGATAAGTTAGGTTATATTTTTAAACTACGCTATTTTCAAGCCATTTTAATCATTTACAATTGAGTCTCACTCCGGTAGCCGAAAATATCAGTTAAATAGATAATTTTGCAAAATATCTATTAAGGAAACACAGAAATAAGCCACCTGTATCGAAAGTTTGGCCAAAATCACCGGTAGCGCGGAGTAATCTTTATAAGAACGCCAAGTTGTAGAATTTAAGGAAATATAGTTTGTCATACTTACTTGCACAATAAAGAGCCATTTTATATGTACTTCCAACTTTATTTTATGGGTGAAATAATGTAAACGCACAACGCTGAAAACAATTTCACGATCACGAAACAAAAAGCTTTACCAGACCACAGACAATGGACAAAACTTTTTTATTGTATCTGACAGTGACATAACATATGACGTTTATTTTTTAAGCCCAAGTCGGCGGGCTCTCCTCTCACTAACATGTAAATTACTTTTACCTACAGTAAAAAAAAGGAGTTATGTAATGAATCAAAATTTCCACGAATATAAGAAATGTAATGTTCATATATCTGTATTTTTTTTTTATTGTAAAATTAAACTACATACATACAAGATTAAATAAGTTTCCCCACAGACATAGCCAACTAAGTACCGACGAACGTTCCACGTGCGCAAGCTTCTCTTCATGAATATCTAGATTTGAGGATAATTTTCAAGTTGTAAATTGCCATTTAGGATGCCTGAGGGCAAGTATCCTATTTATTTAGTTTATAGTTCCTAGTTCAAATATTATTTTGAAATAAAACATCGAATTATATTTCGTTTTCAATTTTATTATTACGGAACAACAGTTTAGAATAATAGTATATGCCGTTAAAATGGCATCTCCTTATTAATACTAGATTTGTGTAAAAACTTACACTATTTACCAATATCTCACTTTGTACATGGCCACAACTTCAATAGCCTGTATGTCCACATTTATTTATATATCTAAATAAATTATGTAACAATTTCATACACAAAATAGCCAGGAACTAAAACATTATGATGCTTAATTAGCAAGGATTAAAAGCACATCTCCACATAGTAAAAAAAATATATTAATTCGATAGTAATAGTTAGCAAAAGTATTAGCTTTGTAAATCAGTGCAAGATTTTTCAATACAATAATTATGATCAAAAAAATGATTGAATAAACTAAAATATTTATTTACTAATATTATTATGAGAGCAGAATGCCAAAACTCATTCACATACATTTGATAAATCCATTCAATTTATAAGAAAATTTCCAAACATGTACTTCTAAACAGAAAATGCAACTTCAAAGTACAAAAATAATAGCTTGATGAGTATAATAAACACTAAATTGCACTAAGATAGGTACCTTATTATTTAAAAAATGATTATTTACAATTTAAGAAATACTACAATCTAACAATACTTATAAGACATAGACAACAATAAACTTTGGCATCCAATGCCTATTTACAAGTGGAGTATATAATATACATTCAATTTGTTTAATATTTTTCCAATGGTTATGGAAACCAATACATTATTTTACTAATATCATATGCCAAATATTTACCAGCCAATACATGAGAAAACTTCCTATTTGTGTAAAAACATACACAAAATAGAATTGCTTAGTCACAACCACAGCATTTAAAGCATGATTTACAGATAACCCATTTTGTGCAAATTCTGATATTGCTTATGCAAATCTTGATCCTCTATAATGTCATTTGTTTAATATTGTCAAGTGTAAATTGACTCCACATATCTTAAATATAATTATGTACATAACAAGTGACTGAACTCTTTTAACTAGAATAAAATAATGTTTCTTGTTCTCTTCTGCGAAGAGTCTACTTAAAACGCAGACATAGAGAAGGGGACATAGGGACTTTAGTGAGCAAAATATACAATTTTACGCAGCACCACAATTTGGGGAAGGTAAGTACAAAACTCGAAGCATAGTCCCACATTTCTTCTACTTTTTACAAATGTCACTTTCATTGTCGAATTAAACTATGTGGCATTAGTATATGTATCTTTTCTAAAACAATAGTCTTCAGTTACGTAACATCACTTTGGCTAGAATGACACTTCAGCCAGTAAATTGCAATATCCACAATGGCACTACACTTTCAACACTTCACACGCGATATGTGGAGACAGTCGGGAACGTGAGCAGAGTCCCCTTAGAGCAAGATGGCCGCGATGGCCACCGCCGACGATCACGTGGCTGTCTCTCTCAGCTGCCGCACTGCTGAGTACACCTGGAGAAACATTCAGTTTTTATTTAATTTCATTCTACAAGCAAGCAAACAGGCTTGCAGAGGTGAACGAGTGTGATGAACTGTGAATGAATGAATAATAACGGATTTTTATGCTTCAGTCTGTAATAGTATGATTTCTAAGTCAATAATGAAGCAATTCGGTTGTGGTCGGCTATGCAGTATACGGGCGGGCTACCTTGATGGCCGGGCCGAGACGCAGCCGCAGACAGGAGACGAGTTCCTCGCAGGAGGCCATCAGCAGCTCCGCGCCGGAGACTCGCGCGCTCAGCGCGGCCGCGCCCGCCGCGGCGCCCGCAACGCGGCCCAGCAGCGCCGCCACGTCCTTCTGCAAATATCAGCTTTATTATTATATCTATACTATTATTATAAAGAGGTAAGCGTTTGGGAGTTTGTATGTTTGAGGCGGGGTTATCTCCGAAACTACCGAACCAATTCTTTCAGCTTTCTTTAGAAAGGTACATTATCCAGTATAGGCTATATTTTATTTTTAAATTCCCACGGGAGCAAAGCCCCGGGCAACATCTAGTAAAGTGTTAATAGTTATACAAAACTAGCTTTTAGCCGCGGCTTCGCCGGCGTATATTTCCCGGGGATGTGTATCTTGACTATACTACTTTTGACTATATGTATGTGAAATGTCAAGATGTAACAATGAAAATTAATATTGCTTTTATAATATTAATTCGATAGATAAATGCCAGTAATACATGAGAACTTTCACTAATAAGTTTGACTACACAAGTCACATGCGAGCACACCGGCGAGTATAAAATATTATAATTATGAAGTTATTGCCAGGTCATAAGGAAAAAATCAGCAAAATATCAAGAAATATCCCAACTATAGTAGGATATCACATATATTTATTTTTTTGTGATTTCTAAATCGAAAAGCGGCGTGTTGGGATTTTATTTTTATGCCTGTATTTGAATATAATATTCTATATATTTGAACATATATATATATATACATCCCTGGCCGTTTTATGGCTATGGTGATTGATCATTACTGTTTCGGCGTTGTATGAGGCTTCGTTGATTTGCCTTAAAATGGCTGATGTATCCTATTTTGGCCCTAAATGTTTTATAGCAGTGAGGACACAATTAATATCAGACTTCAGACCTGCGACCAGAGCGTGGGGTCGGCGGACAGCGCCAGCGCGGCCACGTGCTGCGCCACGTGCGGCCGCTTCCAGCCGCCGCTCGACGCCGACTCCTCGTCCGACGCCTGTGGGGAACTTTAGCTTTAACGGAGAATATGCACATACAAAAAATATATACTTCATTTTTCTCACGCTAGTTCCATTTACAACGATATATCAAGTATCTATTGAATCACTTTTTAGTAATTAAACAAAAAATAGACTATTTCGATTTATTGTTTCTACACCACAGCGAGGAAAAGTACTTTATTTTAGTTTTTTATAATATTAGTTGAGATAGTTGAGATTTACTTACTGGGTCATTCTTGGTAACTTCTTCAACTCTCTTGTGTTTAGGTGGTCTTCCTCGCATTGGTCTGAAATTAATGTCACAAATCAATATTTATGTTTTCTAATATATTTATAAATAATAAATATATATGTATAATAACACTAAGTAAGTGTATATGTATAACACTGGCTATTTCCCAAATCTATAACCACGAAAGAACGAAAAACAATGATTTAATTTTTTTTTTTCGTAGAATGTAAAATCAAATAAGGAAACATGAAAAAATGCCTAGGGGTTCATTTCATACTCAAAACGACATTTCTCCATAGATTCTAAAATCTTCCTACTTCTTCCGGTGAAGGAAAACATCAAGAGGTTTACTACTGGTTTACTATTTAGTTCACTAGTGTGTATGCAACTATGTGCCAATAGATGACTATAGTTGTAAGTCATGTCAGATGCTTGTAAATGCGACTTGAATGCTTTTGGAACGTAAAATGTCAAAGAAAACTTATACTTACTTTGCATTGTCTTTGGCTGAATCACTTGTAGGTGTACTGGTATGCACAGAGTGGGATTTCATCGGTTTTGGTATGGCCCTGAAAAATTATATTGTTAAGTATTTATTTAAATAAAAAATCTTAAGATAAATCATACTGTTACTAGCTTTTTCTAGCGGCTTCACCCGCGTCACTTCTCTGCAAAAGGGAACTGACATGATTTTCATACAAAGATTCATCCACCATTAGTCGCTTGGGGGTTGATTTTTGAGCGCTGCCCGCACCTGGTGAGTGTGAGCACATACCTCCTGCTGGCGCTGGAGCCGTCGTCAGGGTCGGCGAGGCGGTCGGGCGGCGGCGCGGGCCGACGCGGCCGATAGGGACACGCACTCGCGGCCGCGTGCTGCTTGTGAGCGCCGCCGCGCACGGAGCCCAGGCCGCGGCATCCGCCCACACCGCACGGCCCATTGGTTTGCAGCTCCTCTTCCGCTGGAAAATTGAATATTATTAGCATATTGATACCATACAGTTGGGCGTCGAAAGGATTGTATCTTAACGCTCCTGCCTGGTCATCACTCTTGAATCTCACTTGAATACTCACTGAGCGGTGGTTCTAGCGGATGTCCAGTCTTCAAGCACCAGCCGACGGGATGTAGGTCTGGAGAATCATCGTCCATCCAGCTGGCCAGGTCGTCGGGCCAGCCGTCGAACGAGACGCGCACTTGGTGGCCCTTCACTTCGCTGATGGTGGCCACTCGGATCAGGAACGGCACCTGAGGACAACACAATACTCTTTATCGTACCTAAAGTGAAAAGCACAAAAAATAAATATCAACATTTTTACCATTTAAATCATGGCACAACCAGAAGTGTCATAGGAAATAAAATCTATGCCAGAAATGACCATAGCAATTCCATTTAAGGATTTTTAAAAAATTGGTTGCATTTGTAAAAGAAAAATTGTCAATATTCACAATTTTTTTATAATAAAAGAGATCTCACCCTGGGGTCGACCACCTCGAGCTTCATCCCCGGCTTGAAGCCGTTGGGCGGGCGCGGCTTGAAGGCGCGCGGCGGCGCCGGCGACGACCCCGTGTCTGACAGGTAGCTCTCCCACGAGAACTGCTCCGGGTCTTTGTAGACTGAAACAACAATCAATTTAATTTTCCAAATACACCATTACCTATATGTATAAAATGAGATAATAACGAAAAATCCATGGAATTAAATGAGGCTGTCATTGAAAGTTTACTCCACAATATCATCGATTTTAGTGAACAACACGTAACTTAAAATAATTAAAGATACCTTAAAAACAAAATAAAATCATAAATACAGTTATATTTTCCTTACATTTAAAAGTAACTGTGGGAGGATTCGATATTTTGATATTATAACTGACTATTCGGATTTCCAGATGAGCTGAACCATAATGCAACAATTTGCACTATTGCATATGTAACCAGTACACTGTTACATTTTTAACACTTTCACTATAACAATTTAAATGTACAGTCATTTAATAGCACAGCAAGCTACCCAAAATCATTGCATATTACCGTGGCATAATAAAAAAAATTGTCGACTTTAATAAAATACCAACATCCATAACATCATTAGCAAGCCCTTCATACGCCACTGCTGGGTGCAGGCCTCTTTCAATTTAAGCCATTCACCTCTCTTCCGAATGTTTTACTTTAAGAATATACACTACATTTAAAGTATACGAAATACACATTCACATTGCGAGATTGCGACACAGAGGACATAATCAATCTGACTGCACTAGATAAACATGCTGCACAGAGGTAAACAAAATGCGAACGTTCGATTACGAAGATACGAGGAGCATAGCGATATGACGCGAAACAATAACTGCATACAATCGCGTATTTTGATTATGGAAATCAGATGAAAGTCGGCTGTTGCGGTTACGACTCCATTATTCATACAAATTAACGGGCAGACACATCTTACGCGCATATTTTATACATTAAATAAAAATCATATAATAACTGCTTCTTTAAAATGTTTTACACAATAATACATTAAAAATATTACTCATGTATTATATTTTACATTATAAATAGGTATTAAACAAAAACTATTTTAACAATTTGACTTTATTTTTAGATCGGAAGATATATTTTATATATTTATTTTTTATGTAATGTTTACGCGAGCACAGCACCGGAAAACAATTTATATATATGAGAAATTAGACTGAACATCAAAGGCACTTTATCACGTAAATTGTCATGAACATTACAATACCTTGTGTGAGTTACTATCAACTATAATTGTTCTACTTTAATGGATGTACCAATGACACAAGGTATTCCTATGAACGATTTCGTCCAACTGCTGCTAGTAAGATAAATTAAATGTCCTCATTTGTATATGAGGAAATTATCTGTAGAATAATTAAATGCGTCATTCGAATCGACTTGGGAGTTTTTATAACACGCATTGTTAAGTGTAAATATTTTGGACAAAATGTAAATTTTAAATTTATTTTGTTTATTATAGTGAATATGAAAAGAAAAATAATCTAATAGGTAATATGGATTTTTTTATTAGTCTAATAAAAAAATCCGTAAAAAAGAAAAAAACTCTTAAATGGCTGAATTTATTTTGATGAATGGAACATGTAACAAACATCTTGCCCTTGCCCTTTATAAGATAAAACTTATTTTGATTGAAGAGTTGTAACTATGCAAGCAAGTGTAACACTTGCTCGCTCATCAGACAATCGATGTAAAATTAAATATTCAAGTAATCGACGAGAGGTTGTCTTAATTTTGTAATTAATTAGGAAGCAATTAATTTTTTTGAGACAGAAAACAAAAGACAATCAGTACATCAAGATTTTTATATGCAAATGTTCCCGTTAAAAATGTAAGTATGTAAAGTCTGATGACTACAGTCTACACGGCGAAGCAAAAACATAAAAAATATGGCTTATTGCCACTTCCCACTTACTTTTGCCCGACTTTCTCGACTTTTTCGACTTTGACCATCGGACCAGACCACATCTCCACAAACATCTTGTCTTTTGGACGAATTTACTATAGCGCTTAAATTGAAGTGGAGGTTTTGCCCGCGGATCAGTTTTTGAAAAGCCCAATTGTCCCATACCTCGCACCAAAAGACACTTATTTAACAGTTACTTACAGTTAGGCGGTGTGAGCGACATGCCATTATCCTCTGCCCAGCCGACGGGGTGTATGTAGGGGGAAGTGGGGTCGACCCAGAAGTCATACATCTCGTCCCAGCTGTCGAAGTTGATTAGCAGCCGGCCGTCCATCACGTCTGCAACGGACGCCACGCAAACCAGCTCGTTCTTACGGTCTTCTGCTTCCAACTTCATGCCCACGCGGAAACAGTTCGGCTTGAATATCTGCGTAGAACAATACATCTGATGAAATACATATATAGGTACTATATAAATATATTAGGACAAATCACACAGATTGAGCTAGCCCCAAAGTAAGTTCGAGACTTGTGTTATGGAATACTAACTCAACGATACTATATATTATAACAAATATATTATATATAGATAAACATACAAGACTCCGGCCAATCAGAAAAAGATCATTTTCCATCATGACCCGACCGGGGATCGAACCCGGAATCTCTCGGTTCAGAGGCAAACACTTTACCACTGCGCCACCGAGGTCGTCCATGTGTGTACTATAAAACGTATTGTAATTTTTGTCATGGAATCATGTCAAAATATACTTTCTTACTACAAATATATGACTGATATCTACTACAAAAAATATACTACCTATTGAAATTAACGAATTACCATTGAATGGAATCATATTTATTGGTGGACAAAAGATCTGATGAAATACATATATAGTTACTATAAAATTGTATTGTAGTTTTTGTCATGGAATCTTGACAAAATATACTTTCTTACTACAAAAAATATACTACCTATGATTATTTTTTGTAGTAAGAAATTAAATGAATTAATTATATGAAATTAAACCAAAATGTGACATTTACCGTGTTTGTGACATGTAGAAACAAATTCTTCGGCGCGGCGATAGCTCTGATATGCTTCAAGTACAGAGGCCAGGAGAACGAGGCGGCGCTGAAGCCGTTCGGAGGCTTCAGAGTGCGCCCGTTCTTCTCACACCAACTCGCAGGGAAGATGTCTATTGAGTCCGCATTCACCCAGTAATCGTACAGATCCGGGTACCCGTCAAAGTGAAGTCGCATGCGATAGCCCTGGACCTCGGCCACAGACACCACGCAAAACAACGACGGGTGTTGAGGATCTATCGCTTCCATACGCATCCCCACTTTGAAACCATTCTTATTCGGTTGCGGAAAAGGATCTTTGAACAATTTGCACGGCACTGCCTTAGCTTTACAAAAGTCCAGATACCTCATCCAAGAAAACCCGTTTTTACCGCACATCCATGGGTATTTCTCATTTACAACCAAATCGTCAATCTTTACATCGTCGCTCTGAGTCTCGGCGGGGGTCGAGTCGTATTGTTTCAACGGTACTTTCTCATCCTTACTCTCTTGGAGCATGTCAGACTCTGAGAGCTGTTTCCTCATAAACAATCTCTTTAGTTTATTCCTCTTTTTCGTTTGCTCTGCTCGTTCTTTGTCCTTCTTCTTTTGTAAAGCCTTCTCCACTTCAGTTTGGCAAGTCGAACTGCAGAAATTAGGTGTGATAAATTCAGCTGCCATTCCGTGACATCCACAGCCATCACAACGGTACATATCTTCAGGCGATGTGCGTTTCTTCTGAGTATTATTCCTCTCGACCCGCTGCTTCAAAGGAGTCTGGTATTTAACACCCGGATTAGCCGAGTGTTCCTCTTGATCATTGATGTCAACCAAATCAATGAGACCAAATTCATTAGTCTGAAAATGCAAGTTACTGCCGTGCAGCATAGCTACACCATTGTTCCATAGCAACCCTGGAGGCTCTTCTTCTGATGTTCCATCTGACAGTTCCTTTACGTAAGTACTCTCTTTCTTCAAATCGGCCTTTTGGTAATACGCATCATGATCATTAGTTTCAATAGCCTCAGATTTTGCGTCTTTATAATCTTCTATATCTGAATCACCTAGATTAACTTTAGCCTCTAAATCTTTGTCTAACTTTTCATCACAGAACAGCGAGGGGACGCGGTGGTCGTCGTTATTATCAGAGTCATGTAGTTCTTCACGTTTCTCCTTTTTAGGCGGCAAAGTCAACTTCATGCTCTTGTTAGATAAGTTTTCATTGCACAAAGAAATGCGTCGTTTTAAATTAGCATTAGCAGTTTTTCTATCGCTGTTATCAGAGTTTGAGCGCCGCAAAATGGCCGGCGCGGCAATCGGGCCAGGTCCTATATCTCTGTCCTGGATGCTTCTGTTCAATAAACTTTTCCCCTTCTCCGGTATGGAGAGAGTGAAGGACTCATGAGTTTGCCCACTTTCATCATCAGCTATTGATACTGTGTAAACATCTTCATTCATCGAAGCATTTGTTTCTGGTATTGACAAAGTATACTCTCCTTGTGCACCGGTAGGCTCGGCTCTCGAGCCAGATATTGAAAAAGGGAATGCTTTCTCATTCTTAGGGCTCTGAGGTACAGAGCTAATATCTTTACCATTTGAAGTAACTTTACCTAAAGGCTGAAGTGGGGGCATATCTGACGCTTCCAATGGAGTCGGATCCCTCATCACTGTGATGCTGCCTTGTGGATCATTTTGGATCTGCCCGTTGGCAATTTGTAGATTGATAAAAGGGCCTTTCGAGGCCATGGCAGTTGGTAAGGTTACAGGCAAGATAAACTTTGTATTTTGTATCTTTGGCATATTCATAGGAGTTAAAAATAGTTTTTGATTACTTGATTGAACATTAGATTGATTATTAGATATTAGTATTGATTGATTTTCAGGTGTCTTGTTTGTGGATTTTTTTACTGAGCCTAAGTAGGCAATCGCTGGCTTCCCTGATGTTCCGGTACCTAAACTAACTGGCAACATTCTTTTTTCATTCACTTTTGGTTTTTGGATAACTATAGGTTGTGCCGGGTTGACTGGAGCCAAAATTGATGACTTATTTGATGGAGCTTTTGGAGCAATGTTAGGCTTCGATAAAACAATATTGGAGTTGTTGTTCATCTGAAAGAGATATAAAGTAATAAAAAAAAATATATGGATAAAGAGCATGTTTAAAATATTAATTTTTCTATCATATCTTTTTTGAAATCATTTTATCAATACCTATAGCATTGTTAACAACCTATTTTTGATTCCTCTCATAAATTATTACTCTATCTAATAAAATATAATAATAATTCAATTGAAAAGACAACTTCTATTTACATAAGTTAAAATATTATGTTAGTTTTCACTTACAGGTCTCCTCACGATGATTTGTGGTGGATTTCCACTTGTGCTGGCCTGACTGATCACCTCTGTGCTTGTTACCGGTTTCAAGCCTGTTGGCGTCTGGATGTACACCATGTGTGGCATTGTTCTTGTGGCTCCACGCAACTGGACAGTGCCAGAGTTACCTGTGTTCGGCAGAGCCAATTGAATAGAGTTATTGCTTGAGTTAGGAATCTGTACAACAGCCGGATTGGGGCCCATTTGCACTTGGGACACACTTGTTGGATTATTCAACTTAACCTGGACAGAAGAATCAGGCATCTGCAGCTGTGTGGAACTTGACACAGTCATGTCAGATGTCCCATCCATATTAGTAGGTCGGGAATTTGAACCCATGTGAACATGAATTATGGAGCTATGTAGTGGTTGGGTGGGGTTTTGCAAAAGTGGCATAGAGGGTAATGTTGGTCCCGCTAACTGGATATTCTGATTCGCGGGGATTTGAAGGGGAACATTTATGGTTTCCCCTGCTGGTAACTGAACGGGCACTGTGGTGGTCCCCGACACCTGAATAGGGAGACTCACTGGTGCTATTTGTAATGGCACTGTGCTAGTTGGTCCAGATAATTGGACAGGGACATTTATGTTAGAAGTAGAACCTGGGATTTGAACTGGCACATGAACAGTTGATAACAGAGGATAACCTGCATTGTTAGCATGAATTTTCATAGGTGCTATGGAGTGGGTAACCAAATTGTGGGTTATAGGCATGGAGCTCTGAGGGGCCTGCACTGAGGACACGATCATGCTGCTCGATATCGGCGCCTGAAAAACATTTTTTAAGTAAAAATTTATTTTACACTTTATGTAAATGTGTAAAATTTTTGCTATAAAAACTCACGCGTAAAGTATTCAGTAAGACATTGTGCTGCGAACTATTCTGCGAAAGGTTAGTGGTGGCCGAGCCGCTAACAGATTTTAATAATCTTTTCTTCAAAATTTCAGTTTTAGGTTCATCAAAGTTTTGAAGTGAATTAGACTGTTGTCTCTCCATTTCTCGATGTCGAGAATGTTTTTAAATTCATTACAGAAAGTCTTTTAACTTTTATAAATCATTATTGATGACCTGTAATGCAATATACAAAAATAAAATATTGCGAAGTGAATAATCATCTCTACTTACTTTTGTCGTAAAATGTCTTACTTGAGAGATGATTGGAAGTTTCACATTTTTAATACATTCAAATAATTAAACATAGAAAACATAAACATTTATAAACAGTAATTATATAAATAATGTTTGCTACTAATTTTCTTTCCCGAGATCGCACTATCATTTTGTAGCTACTTTTACAGAACACCACAACCTTCTACTAAAAAGTTCATGAAACACCCAAACCAAAATTTCATACCTGCATTTTAATGTATCAAAGGGGAGATAAATTCTTCAGGCGTCGATTTTTGTACTATAACATTATAAACGTATTAAAAATCATTAAAGAAAAATAAATTAATTCACTAAAGCGACGATATTTACCTGCCTAGAACAACTGGTAATAATTTTGACAACATTGCCAAAACGTTATTGGTGCTTGTTATGTTGGTATCGTCAAAAATGTTGACCAATCAAGAACCGGCATTTAGGTAATGATGCTTTCCCGCCCGATTATTCAGCTAAAATGTATACAAAAGAGCAAGTTTTGTTTGATGAATTTTATAACTTTACCACAATTTTAGAATTATTTTGTTTGCTATTTTATTGCCAAATAAATTTTAGTATCCCATTTTTCAGCAGTTGTAACAATGTTAATAATAATTTAACTCAGATGACTAATCCTGGCTTGTCGCTTATCTTTATTTTATCACAATAATGGTCAATTTTGGTTATATTCATATCTAATATGATATTAACAAAGTAAATTGGTTCTAAAATTGGATTGATAAAACTAAACTAGTCTAAACACGTAGATACGAAAATGAAAGTACCTACCTAGAGCATTTTCTCCGATTTCCTCGTTTTTATTTTTTTCCCTCCTTCAGGAATTTCCTTTTTAAATAAAGCTATGTCTCCACTACACTGTACGTTTGGCAGTATAAAAGAAAACCATCAAATATTTTCATTACTGTCACTGTCGTCGAGATTTAGGTTCGACAGTGACAGATCTTGTTTTTGTGTTGACATTATTTTCTTTCTGCGATTTGATTGCAAATTAGCTGGTCTTGGTAAAAGGGACTGGGATTTTAATTGTTGTGATTATTGCGTGAACCCATGGCGATTTTAATATCTAATAAAAATATTGTAAACGAAGGCGAACAACGTGACTAAAATTTCGCAAACACTTCCCATCATTTCTTTTCGTACCAGGTATTTACTCATTGGCGTCTAGAAACTACTACGTATCAGCCTTAGCTTGTCGGTTTTGATATTTTATATATATTCTCTGAACCATTCACTTGTATTATCGATTTCATAGTAGACATTTCCTTAAATATTATATGCTTATTATGGTTTTCGCTATTCATAACAATGGTCAACCAGAAACCGTCTTCATTGCGGCAGATATTGACAATATTACAATTATATTTGAACGATAGTTCCTCTTCATGCGGCGGAATGTAATTTAGAAATAGAAGGAAGGATCTAATTTCACATAACTGAAGTGAAAAATAGACAATAATTATATCTATTACTGTTGGAACAGTCACTTGATATTGTATCTGCAGATTCACATTTTCGTTCAGAAACGATTTATAGGCTAAATTCTTGAAATTTTCCAGTCCCAGGGCTTAGTTTCATTGCAATAAAAATATCCTTTTCTTCTATTTCATTGGTTTTCTATGTGATGTATATTCATGGATATCTCATTTTAATTAGGTCTTATCTGTTCACAGATACAAAAAAAGCATTTGATGTCTGTGGTGGAAGATGAGTAGCCAGCACCAGTATATGACAGTGAACAACACACCTAGTACGAGGGTTGGAGACATTGAGCATATAAGTAAGAATATATAAATCTATACAAAAAATATTTAGTTCTAAAATAGGACATACTTATTCCATACACAAAAACAAACAGAAAAAGCAAACAAAAAATTAATTGCACGGCTTTCTTCACAGTTTTTACTGATAATGTAATACAAAGTAGCCTACTATCAATTTATTTAACATCTAACCTATTTAAGATATAGACATTGGGGTAAATTTTTATTCTTAAAAAAATATCGGAGAAGTTATATTGCACTTCAGAACCTAAAAACTTCTGAAGTATTTTAGAAGTAATAATATTACAATATTAGGGTTACCTGAAATTATATGAGGGCACTTTCTCCAGTTTGCTGGCAACACTGGTTGTTTCTCAACCAATCTTGACCATTCTATTTGGTATTGCAAGGCAAAAAATTTAGTTTTGTACAACTAACACAATGACTGAATTGTTTAAAAAATATATTAAGCGAATATTTCTTATCTTAACAGATCACCTCTCAGAGAAGATAGGGTCACTGTGCCTGTCTTCAGAGTACTCAGATGTGACTCTGATAGTGGAGGGGCAGCGGATCCCCGCTCATAAGGTGATCCTGGCTGCCAGCAGCGACTACTTCAGGGCTTTGCTGTATGGTGGCATGCGGGAGGCCAATCAGGCAAGAGACTATGTTCATAAGCACCTTATGACTCTAATGTACATTGCAGAGAGTGTATATTAATTTCTTATTACTTCAAGGAAAAACCATAATGTACATCGAACCCGCCAAGTTCAATGAACAAGCAACTTTCTGAAGATTAATAAGATTATAGAAGGCAGCTCTGCTTAGTATCAGGACACTCAAATAAAAAAACAGTAAATTTGAAGCATTCAAACATAAAATTAATATTTTTTGTTACAGGCCGAAGTGGAACTGCAAGCCCCTCTTCAAGCCTTCAAGGCCCTCTTGCGATATGTCTACTCAGGTAAGTACCTACTTAAACGATTTTTATTATATGTACTAGATTATACAGCTATTGTCTGCAGCTAGGCCACACACCCAAAATAGCGTATGTTACTCTTCAACTATTTACACACAAAAAAACACCCCAATCAGATGCTCTCCAATGTTAGCTACAACAACTACTTTGTATATCCTTTCGTATTATAAAAATAAATTGGTGTCTAAATGAATGTAATCTTTACCCGTGGGAAAAGCGAAAATCACAAATTAAAGTCAGTGTAACAAGATATGATTCTTGTGTCCAGGTCACATGGGTTTGTCCCTGCTCCGCGAGGACACAGTGCTGGACATGCTGGGCCTGGCGCACCAGTTCAACTTTCAGCAGCTGGAGACTGCCATCTCCGACTACCTGCGGCAGGTGCTGGCGCTGCGGAACGTCTGCGCTGTGCTCGACGCCGCCAGGTATTGTAATTAAGCTTTTAGGGTAATATTAGGATTGCAATGCTAGGGCAAATTGTATCATACACAGTAACCAATTTAATTTTATTGTCCTTTTTTATAAATAAGTAAAGTACTGGTACAATGTTAATTTTATAAATGTTTAATTTTAAAAAAATCTTTATTAAAAAGAAAAATGTCGGACACCAATGAAACACTACACGCCGCGTTCAAACGCTCGTGAATTTCACCCATATAACGATTAGTTTTGTTGATTCCCAGGCTGTACGGGTTGGACGCGTTGATGGATTACTGTTACAATTTCCTGGACAGAAACGCGGCTGAGGTCCTCAAGCATGAGACGTTTTTGCAGTTGTCTGTGGTGAGTTGACAATTGAGAAAAATGAAGGTTTTGTCAAAACAATCTTGTATTGATAGGAAATATTTATCGAGAACTAGAAGCCTTGTTGTCTTCTTTTATGTGTGTCGATGGCAAATCAAAGCTTTATAGCGTGCCAGAACCGAGCCACGAGGATGGCTTCATCGCAAGCTGCCATCAAGTCAGCCCGAGTACAGGGGTTTGGACACTCGGGATAGGCGAGGAGGTGAGCCATCGATTGTGGAGAGATGGCACAATTGCACATGTTTTGAGATTGGTCAAGCATACCCCAATTAGCCAGAAGCCTTGGTAAGACGATTAACTCGATTAACATGCATATTTTCCGTCACTGATATGAAAATCGAATTTTCGGAAAGGGGCGGAGCCATATCAGTACAGTTTCCACACACGTCTGCGTCATCCCCGAGTATCGTCACACAACTTTTGTTTTAGAGTAATTTCAATATGGTGTCTCCTTTTTTGGCTTCGTGGGCAGTAGTTATCATGTATTGATATCCTGTAGGAAGCCCTGCAAGGTCTGCTGGAGAGGGACTCGTTCTTCGCCCCGGAGGCCGACATCTTCAAGGCTGTCTGCAACTGGTTCACCGCAAACCAGATGTGGGTCAAGTCTGAGGGCGGCCAGGCGCAAGTGGTGAGTTGGAACACCGACAAATATTATATAATATAATATTTTTGTTGCCATGCAATGACGTTACAAGGGCAACATGATTCTTTTTATTCTGGATTGTTCGGCACGTGCAATATACCGACACGTTTTAAGAAGCTATATTTTTACAAGAAAATTACTACAGTGTACTATACATTTTATTTTTGTTTTTTTTTATTATAGCGCTAGTAGTATACTATATACGTATAGTATAGTAGTATATATATATATATATATATATATATAGTATACTATATCGTGTACTATATACGTATATACGTCAGAATTACGTATATATACGTACTCTTGCGTTTTTTGACATTGTTAATTCCACGTGCCACACACTGCCGCACGACTTCAGTGGCTTTTGAAAATGAAACACAATTTTGTCAGGAGAAAATCCTCCGGTGCGTGCGGCTGACGCTGATGAGCCTGGAGGAGCTGCTGACGGTGGTGCGGCCGTTCTCGCTGGTGACGCCGGACATGCTGCTCGACGCCATACAGGAGAAGACCAAGACCAGGAGCACGGAGCTGCGCCACCGGGGGCTGTTGTGTGAGTCTATGAAAACTACTATACCTACATGATTATATACTAAACAACAGGTATTAAACACGCACATAACTTTTTTATTTCCCAGACGTATATCGGACCTTGTTTGTCGCCCAGTGACCACGGACCTTTGTAACAAGGTCCGGAACGTCTGGGAATTCGAAATGGGTCTATAATTATGTTAAAGTTACGAAAGTTTAAAAGTAGTTACTGTACATGAGTCAGATTTGTATATATGTGGCATAAGTAGGATTCGAACCTGGAATCTTTCTATCTCAGTGATAACCTCCGCAGCTTCGCTCCGCACCGCTCTTGATATAGTAACAAATATATTCACATTCAAACTTTTAATTATGCAAAATAAATGCGTAATAATAATTCAACAGTGCCAGAAGAAAACGTAGCGTGCGCCAAAAGAGGCGCCCGCGTTCTCACAGGAGACATGAGATCAGCATTACTAGACGGAGACACAGACAACTACGACATGGAGCGGGGGTACACTCGGCACACCATCAGCGACGCCCCGGACAACCCCGGCATACTGGTCAAGCTGGCCACCAGCACCATCATCAACCATATCCGGCTGTTGCTGTGGGACAGAGACAACAGGTATAGTTTGTGAGATCACCATTATTTGACAGAGATACAGACAACAGAATCATCAAGTCATCAGCAAGTCGTCCCATTTAAATAACTTGGCCTGTCCTCTGGTTCAAGATATATTATAATATTCACAACTCAACTCATTCCAAAGTCTGTCTCATTGAGGTTTGCACTATTTCGGGTAGCGTTGATTAATTTAGCCGCTAAACAGCACTACTTGCATTGTTGTGGGTCAGAGCTTCCTCTCACCTCACCATGTGAGACATACGAGTACTGTGGTTAAAGACAACGCGCGTGCGACGCCCCTAGTGTTGCAGGCGTCTATAGGCTGCGGAGACCACTTACCATCAGTTGAGCCGCATGCCTATTTACCTGCTTGATATTATTAAAAAACGTGTTTGTAAAACAGCAATATATTTATAGATCGTACGCGTACTACATAGAAGTGTCAGTGGACCAGAAGGACTGGGTGCGGGTGATCGACCACAGCGAGTACTTCTGCCGCAGCTGGCAGAATCTGTACTTTGAGCCGCGCGTGGTGCAGTACATCAAGCTGGTCGGCACTAGCAACACTGTCAACAAGGTAAATGAGCGGAGCGATGAGCTCCTTGGAGTGGAGAAGGATGTGTGTACCTAAGTCCACTTTTTAGGGTCAGAGACACGAATGGCTAAAAACATAATAAAATATTTCCGGGTTTCGGGAACATTTTTCTTTTGAATACGGCTGCTAGTTGCACCCCAATGAAAGGAAAACACACGTTTCCTAATTGTGTTTACTGTGGAAGCAACAATGTTGACACATTCGTCATTTGTATATATATGGTCAAAACCAAACTAAAGCGCGTTTTAATTTAGGATATTGCCATCTATGATTTGAAATAACTATTAGACCAAAAGACACGACATGGTATTTTAACGAAATAATAATGATTTTCAAAAGCAATAGAAAGAAATTCATAGTATGTAACTATTCTGTCGACGAAGACACAGTTTTTTTTTTTCATCAAATTGACAATCAAAATAGATTCACAAGTTTTTGAGATTTTGACACTCTCAAACTCTTATCTGCGCCATCTAGTGTTTCGATCGTTATTCTGTTTATATGTTTCGCATTGACATAGTTTCGTTTTGTGACCAGGTGTTCCACGCGGTGGCGCTAGAGGCGTACCACACGGCGCGCGTGCCCCCGTTGCAAAACGGGCTCATCAAACCCGTCCACAACGTGGCTACTCTGGACTTGTCTGCGGTTGTCATTGAGGGCATTAGGTAAGGGACACGTACGGTCAGAAGCACACCAAGCCACCTAAAATCATTGTAAATTCGCCGCTATCATCATGGCATAGAAATCCAAGAATAACTTGACATGCGTTTGACTATACATACTCAATGTATTAATTTGTAACTAAGGACGAAGAAACTTTGCGTTAGCGCCTCGTCCCACTTCATCCTTGCCTGCAATACGCATTGAGTGTCTAACATTGGAACGGATAATTAAACGAAAGATTTAATTTTTTATGAGAGTAAAATTAACATCAAAAGTCGTTGTTTATGGTGTTTTTAAATAACTATATGATAAACTTCATCACTTTCTCAATATCAACACACGCGCATATCATACACTTTTCAACACACTCGAGTCGTAAAACGACTATTAACAAACTATAGCTATAAACATTGTTGACAAGTTATACTTTACACTAAATCTGTATTCTATATTACTTTTATATCATCTATACTTTGTATACAGTCGCACGCGCAACGCCCTGCTGAACGGCGACACGGAGCACTACGACTGGGAGCACGGCTACACGTGCCACCAGCTGGGCTCCGGCGCCATCGTGGTGCAGCTGGCGCAGCCCTACCTGCTCAGCTCCATCCGCATGCTGCTGTGGGACTGCGACTACCGACACTACTCCTACTACGTCGAGACCTCGCTCAACTACTGGGACTGGGAGATGGTGTGCGACCGCACCAGGGACACCTGCAGGTACTGACGTGGTGCAGCCGGCGGAGCCCTGCTTCTCCGAGGTCTATTTGGCCTATTGCTGAGTGAGACTGTAGCGGTAGCCAGGTTATCATGCTCGACCGCCACAAAGGGAAGATCTTCCCGCCGCTAGGCGCAGCGCCGGGCACCGCACGCGGCAGACGGTGTCATGTCGGAGGTTGTATATATGCTTCCAATCGTAAACGCACTGTCTGCGCGGTCTAGGCTTGTTAGCTTTTTATAGTAAGTCGACCGTAGTGCCATCTGTCCGTAGAGTCGTGGATCACTTGTGTGGGTGATCACTTGCTATTCGTTGCGTTTGGTCGGCTTTTTACATGTGCGTCGTTGTGCATGTGGCGTGGTAGATGTAGCCACAAGACTTCTGCTTTGTCTCGCCAGTCCTGCTCTGTCAGAAAGCGGAGCATCGCCGATGATGTTCGCTCGTGGTCCTTGCCATTTTTCAGGTACTCTTCTTGATGTAACGCAATGACACTCCAAAAGGAGGTACCTTGCAGTTTTTTCAGCATCTTGCTCTGCATAGTTGGCTGTCTGTCTGCAGGTACTGGTCGGTAGAGGGGGTAGGTATGATCAGTTGATCTCTCTCTCTCTTACTCATTTTCACTAAGTTTACTTTCAGGGCTGTGACGTGACGCCGCGAAATCTGCGTCAGAGAAAAATTTAAACGAAATAAATGTTAAAAACTAATAATTTTGAGGATTTTAAGAAATAATATTTATCAAAACTATAAACTATTATGTATGTCCAGGCTTGGATTGTGGGATAATATGTGATATTAACTCAATACTGTGTTGTTGCAGGTCGTGGCAAGTGATATATTTCCCGCCGCGGCCCGTCTCCATCATCCGCATCGTCGGGACGAACAACTCTGTTAACGAGGTGATTATATTTCATTTTCATTGACTTTTGTCTATCTCATTATTTTTCTTATGCAGCATCACGTCATGACATGATTTACGACAACCAATGGCTGGAAACAAAAGTATTTTAAATTATTATGTTTATTTTCTAGGTATTTCATCTAGTACACCTGGAGTGTCCAGCTCAGGTGCCGGAGGACCAGCGCGAGGAGACCACCACCTCTAAGAAGAGGCAGGGCATAGACAAACAACCTTCATCCACTGGTGAGAATATTTTCTATCTGATAATTTTAGTGTTACCAATGTACGGTAAATAATGTAAAGGTAAAAAATAAATATATCAATATAATTTTTATTTTAATTATTATTATACAAAATCTTACGAATTTGTCTTATTTCTCTAAAAATGTGACGTCACCTCTACTCATTCTGATATAAGCCCTATATTCTGATATAAATTATTGTTTTTGACATTTAGAAAAAGTCTGATATATTTAACAGCTAGTAAACATACAAACACAAATAAATAAAAATGTTTTTTTTATTCAAGGATCAGCCGGAAACAGCAGCACGGAAGGTCAAGCGAACCAGCGCTCAATCTCCCCAAACTCGGACGCGTCAAGCGCTTCAAGCGCTGAGGGGCCTTCGCGAGCGCTGCCGCCCGCGGAGACCGCCACTGAGGCCCACGAGCGGTTCGACGAGTGAGTGAGTGAGTGAGTGTACACACTGCCTTCGCTAGGAACTATTGCGGTTACTGAACACTGGCTTAGCTAGGGACTACTTGGCGCTAAGCTCAGTTACAATGCGAATCAATAAAGTAAGAACATGTTGAAAAGATTTTTGCAGGAATTTTGCAAAAAAATATTGACATATATTGTAAATTAGTTATATATATATATATATCTCATTATTTTCTACCGATTTTGTTTTGTAGAAATAGTTACGTCATTCCCTATTTGCGTACATAAACAAATCTTTTAGTTATTTAGTATGTAAGCTATTTCTAGTCTATGTCTTAGTAGTTTAACTTCTGTGTACTTATAACTGTTCGAATAAACTGTTGGTGAACAATATTAGAGCAAGATGTAGATTTATATGATTTTTATTGCGTTTAAAATGGTTTGGTATAGTTTTTCTTTGGGGAATAATAAATATTGATTGTCTATTCGACGGTGTCGCGTTTCCCACCCACCTGCCTTCCACCCCGCGTATCGTCACAACTTTTGTTTGAGAAATTGCAAGAAGACATCTCCTTTGTCATGACTTTGAAACATTCTTAAAGTGGCTATAATACATGGTCGCAAAAGGTTAATTTACACCTTATTTAAAATGAATCATATTCCCCAATGTTTTTACGAAATATAGTAAGTTGACTCAATGTAAATAAATTTGACGACCTCGGTGACTTAATGGTCTTTATGCCGAACTGACGACGAAGGTCCCGAGACCTTCGCCGTCAGTTCGGCATCGAATCCGAATTCGGTCCCCGGTCAGGTGAACATGGAAAATTATATTTTTCCGATTGACCTGGGTCTCGGATGTTTATCTTATTATACGTGTTTATTTTTAAGCTAATAAGTATAGTATTATTGATGTAATCTCCCATAACACAAGTCCCTAACTTACTTTGGGGCTAACTCAATCTGTGTGATTTGTCCGTATATATTTATCTAAAACTATATTCATCAAAGGGAAAAAAATTAAGTATATTATAAGGTATAGAAATCTAAATAAGTGTTATTTCTGTCTTATTAATAGAATTTAACTAGTGCCTATCATCATTTTTTAAATCGATAAACACAGCTTTGTAATTATGACACTTGTCCCATTAAACAATGTAGTGTACCTAATAATAAAATCAAATACTTTGTTTAACATTGAAAACAACAATTTGTTACTGTTGATGATTTATAATAAGAACTAATATTGACTGTGAAAAATATCAAATAATTGGACTGAAACTGTGAATAAAATATATTTTATGGCAAATTCTATATTTTGTATGTTAGCAATTTCATAATTTGTTTTTAAGCTAAGCTACTGTAGCGAGATACTGTGATAATGGATTGAAATTAATTTGGTGCGTCGACTTCGTGATTGGTCCATGAAAATAATAGTATTTTTTTTATTTTGGATATATTTTGTAATTTTCTTAAATGAAATCTTTTTTATAGTCCTAAATGTGACAGATACGCGCTATTAAGAATGACACCTGGGCATGAATATAGGCAAGACTGGAGCCAGTACCTTCAACAACTTTTTAATCCAAAGTATCAAATAATTGCTATCCTTTTCATTAGTAGCCTAACGCGCTGATAGGTATAACTATACCGTGATTAAACGTTATACATATGTATATACCTAGCAGTGCGTAAGAAAGAGATCGGGGCTATCAATGGACGAGATAGCAATATATGCATGTTCCTTGCTTCAAAAATTACTTGGGAGTATTGGCTCAAGTATTATCTATCGCTTCATGGGCTTGGCGTATCTATGACTTGCCTGCAAATCGTCTGCTCATGGGAACCATAGATACGCCTGGTCTCATCTTTCGTGGCGCGCATTGCATAATGATCATGAACCAAGACGAAGACACCATATACTTTTGGGCTGTTTAATGTATTGTGGTATGTAAGGCAATGTAAACTGTAGGTTGTTGAAAATTGAAATTATTATGTATAGTGCTTTAATGATAAATAAATAAATCATTTACTTGATGACAATGATTTTCATTTTATGGGAAAATATACTTTATTACCTACATGTCTATCTAATATTTCTACCATACAAGCTAAACTCTTGTAATGAAGTATTTTTTTTAAAGAAATATAATCAATTAATAAATTGGATTTATGGTCCAGCCTGAGCTGAATATGTTGTGTTTAATATAGTACGAAGAAGCCAAAAATAAAAACAATAATATTTTATTATACTTAAATTTAATTATGTGACTTGTGGTCCTCTCTCTTTAATCATTGCTTTATGTCTTTTGTACACTCTTTGAGAGTCTTCAATATCTGGATTATTTTCTTCAGCAAACTGGTCTAATCTCTTCCGCAAGATCAGTTTCAATTCTTGTATACTTTGGGAATTGGTCAAGGCAGAAATCCCAACAATATCTTGAAATGAGATAATATTTTTTGGCCGCAGCTCCTCTGGTATAGTATTCAATACTTGGTCAATATTTGACAGAGACTCTCTCACTTCCTTGAAAATATCTGTAGATCCAGGCAAATCCATCTTATTGATAGCTAGAAGTGCAGGTTTCTCGAGCAATTCCGGGTCATATAATTCTAGTTCTTTGTTTAGAAGTAAAACAGTTTCTAAGCAGGACCTCTTGGGATATTTGGGACTCAACTGGAACCCTTGAACATCTGCTATAAATAACAACAATTTTGTTCTCTCTACATGTCTTAGAAATGTGTGCCCTAACCCTATATTTACATGAGCCCCTTCAATGAGACCAGGTAAATCTGCTATAGATATTTGTCTATGATCTTCATAATGTATTACACCTTTATTTGGTTTGATTGTTGTAAAAGGGTAGTTAGCTATTCTTGGCTTTGCTCTAGAAATGGCTTTCAACAGTGAGCTTTTTCCAGCATTAGGGAATCCCACCAGCCCTATATCTGCAATCAATTTAAGATCAAGCCGGACATGATGGGCTTGTCCAAAGTGTCCAAGGAAATTGTTTTCTTTGGTACCACCGGGGCCACCCCTGGCTAATATCACACTTTGTCCTTCAGTGTCTATAGAGCCTAGTTCCTTCCCGTCTTCTCTATATACAGTAACTCCTAGGGGGACTTCCAATTTGATATCTGGACCAGGGTTGCCAACAATTTTTGTTTTTCTGCTGTCTTCTCCGTGGCCAGCAACTAGGGTTTTTCCGCGATGCATGTTCATAATATTCTTTAGATTTGCATCTTCCTTGCCGACGCAGTAGACGCAGCCCCCTTGGCCCCCAAGACCACCATACTTCGGAAGGCCAGTGCCTCCGGTACCTCCTTTAACATGAAGTCTCACTGAATCAATGAATTTGTTGCGCAGATAACTACGTGGTTTCTTAAACGCTTTGGAAAACAGTGTCCTTAGAATAAATACCATTTTGCACTTTTATTGTCATGTAAATTTATTAACTTTTAGTGGTTTTTAGGTTAAACAATGACATGTTTACAAAATACAATGTCAATGTCAAACTTGCAAGTGTAATGTCAAACGTGCGTGGAATTAGGGTGGAAATCCATTCCACGAATGGAATTATTAGGTACCTACTCCGGTTGTACAAGGGTTGTACGAAGATTATTCCACGCACGTTTGACATTTGCACCTATCTTTGACTGGGGTTGTCAAAACGTTGTCAATGTCATAACTTGGTGTCATATCTATCGATTACCCTGCCCCCCGGCTCGCTCACCGCTGATATTGCCGCTGATTCAAAATAAAAGTACCTATAAAAAAAAACACAACACAAAATCATATTACACCAAAACGTTGTCCAAATATTATAATGAAACCTATAGATTTATCGATATTTGTTTTATTTATAATTATCCAAAACTTTGGTTTTATTTCTACGAGCGATGGGGACCGGTCGCCGTTTTACCAGAAATGTTTGAAAAGTTGTAAAAGTGCTAATTGTACGAAAGGTGAGTTTTGTTAGTAGGTAAGCATTTAATTTAATTCCATAATGTGCTTACTTCCAAATCAATAATTAATGTTAGTATGTAAGTATGTTAGTTTCTCCTTCATACTCATCAAAATTATTTTTCTGTGAATAGATACTGATAAAATTAATTTAATAATTTCTATATCCATACTAATATTATAAAGAGAAAAGATTTGTATTTTTGTTTTTAATCAATAAACTTATAAACAGATTTTGATGAAATTTGGCACAGAGGTTAACGAAACGTTCAGGGGTAATATACATAACTTTTTTATTATGGTTTTACCTGAGCGAAGCCGGGACATTAGTAATATTATAAAAGCAAAAGTAAGTTTAGTTATCTCAAACCCTTTATCTACTAAACCAATTTTCTTTTAATTTTTCAAACATGTAATGCTGTTCCGTGTATTTCTAGATGGCTCATCCTTGTCACCAAAAGCGTTAAAATTGCAAGATTTAGGAAGCCGCCTGTTAAGATGGGGCTGTCAGGCTGAGTGTCAATATCAGTGCATGTGGAAGACCGTGGAGGGCTTTCAGGAAAGAGGCTATGAGACGCCCAAGTTTCATGGAAAGGTAATTCTGTTTGCTTCTGGTAGACCATTGTTCCATTTAATATTGGTTAAGCAACCACCTTACACTAAAAGCAATACACCTTGTGTACCTTGTGTATGCTACAAATTAAAGCATATATCCAAAATAATAGATAATCCAAATATAAAATTGATTTATCTACATTATAATAGATAATTGTTTCAACATGAGTTACTGTGGTGCTAAAAACGAAATTTATTTTTTTTCATCATTATTATGGCACTGTTATGTTTTGTTGCTCACTTTTAATGCAGAGCAGAGTGTAGCACTGATAATTGCTACACTTTGTAGGATGTTAGTCATTACTTACTACTGTAAAATATGTATTTCTTCATAGTTTAGACACAATGTAATAAAAAAAATATTGTTGTCCTTGTAACTACCAATCTTACTACCAATAGAATTTTTATTATCTCTAGAATGTGCCACTGATAACTATAGAATGTAAAATTGACTTATAGTGATAAGTTCGACTTTGTTTCTCGATGATCTAGAAATAGAATATAAAATTATTTGTGTGCCTTGACACTCAATTTCAGGACGACCATATAACTAGTAGTATTATACCTCCTGACCTCAAATTAACTGACCTTAATCAAAATGAAATATATCATTATATTTATTAAGTACAATTATGAAGCCTACATTTATAAAGTGGGTCAATACTCTATATTATTTTGCGTTCCATAAAGATGACATGTTGTGTCACAGAGGGATATTTATTTATTGAATAAGTAGTTGTTGTGTTCTGATGCATCTATATCAGGCAGTGATGAAAGATGTTACCTTTGATCACTTATAAATTCAGTTTTGAAATAATGTTCACTTCTATCCACTAGTCAATTTTATGTTTTAAGGAATTTGTTGATGATGCTAATAGTATTTCTTTAAATTAATAATTAATGTCATTTGTCCAGTTATGTTAGTCATTACTAATTAATTTATTAATTGATTTAAAAATTCGGTTGTGAACTTGCAACCGCCGCCGCTTGCCATCGACCCTCTTTGGGATGCTGTTGTTCCTTAGTCGCTTTATACATAGGACCACCAAATTATTTATTTTATAACACACTTACTAGCAGTTTAATAAAAATAAAATAAAATAAATAAATAACCATGAGGGGATGTGGAGTGGTCGTATTCCAGGGCGGGACCATATGCCTCCATCATATTTCTCATTAGCGTTTACCCAGTTACATCCTCAGTCGTTACATACCAGAGCCCAGATAATAGTAACCATGTCTGAATAACATCATCAGATAACAATCTTCTTCTTCATAATCGTATTCCTCATGGCTGAAGGTCGTGGTCTTTACGAGGATTGATACACTCGATACAAGTTTCTTGGCATTATATAGGAGTGGTTTGCCATTGCCTTTTTCATTTCACACACAAGTTAATAATCAACCAGTGTGCAGGTTTCCTCACGATGTTTTCCTTCACCGGAAGCAAGTGGTGGTCGATGAAAACTACTATAAATAAATGTGGCACGAGTAGGATTCGAACCTGTGATCTTTCGATCCACAGGCGGGCGTCTTAACCATTACACCACCAGCGCTTCAACCACATAACAATCATTACTTACTAATTAAGTTTGTCGTATGTTTTCAGTGGCCATTTGTTCGTGTGTTCGGAGTGCAGGAGCCGGCCTCAGCATTCGCATCGCTGCTGAACCTGGCTACTCACGTGTACATGTACAGGGAGATCGCTTCGCAGTTCAACGTCAAAACAATGCCAGTGGTTATTTTTTGGAATGCATTTATTGCGGTAAATATAGTTTCATAAGACTCAACATTGTCAAATGCCACTTATATAAAAGCGAAAGTTTGTATGTTTGTCACTGTTCGCGCTCAAACGGCGGAGTTTTATTTTGGAAATTTGGTATTGAGGTAGCTGATACCTTGGATTAACACCTCAAAAGTTTCTCGAGCCGAATTCCATGGCGGCATGCTTTTCCGCGCTCGAATTTATCAGTTTAAATTAGAAATCGTTTTTAAGTCTTACATCGGTTTAATATAATTGACATAAAAATTCGAATTGTTCATTGCGAGGATTGATTTAAAACAGTTTTTAAGAGGAGATAATACCCTAATTTAGCCTACTCTGTATTGTTCTCCATAGGTCTGCGTACACGCTTGGGCCTGGTCAACAATATTCCACACCCGAGACACTCCGTTTACAGAGTTCATGGACTATGCCTGCGCCTTGTCTATGGTGCTAGCACTTTTTGTGGCGGCCATATTAAGGTACAACTTAAATTAGCACGAGTGGTTTACAAGGCCCGCACTCAACGTACCGACGTCAAACGTTACGATTCTAAGCAACATATCGCGTTGAAACTTATTCTGCTGTACATATAACTGTGAAAACTGCATTAAATTCCATTCAGTAGTTTTTGCGTGATATGCGAATAAACGTACAGACAGTAGGACAGACAGACAAAAATTCTGAATATGTTTTGGCTCTGTTAGTCCCATATCTTCTATATACAGACACAGCCAACTTACAGTGTTATAATGTATAGACTAGCTTTTGTACGTGAGTAAAAATCCCGCTTCCCGTGGGAATTTCAGGAAATCCCTTCTTAGTGCTCCCCTACACTGTCCTAGGAACCTACATGCCAAATTTCAGCTCTCCACGCCCAGTAGTTTCGGCTGTGCGTTGTCTGTCAGTCAGTCACTCAGTAACGCAAGAGTTTTATATATGCATAGATTTTTTTTATATTCGCAGAGTGTTTCACAGAAGCAAGAGGCTGACAATCTCGGTGCTATCTCTGCCGCTGCTCTATTACATTGAGCACGTCAGGTACCTGTACTCCGGGAGTGTTGACTATGACTACAACATGAAAGTCAATATATTCTTTGGTGAGTTTACTTTAAATGGGTATTGGTTTTGAACGGAAAAATACTTTTTATTGCATAAAGATGGTAATGCTCGTTTTCGCTAACAAATCGAACCTACAGACTTTGACGCAATGATATCATCATACATTGTAAATTGTGCACCTGTTGAGTCGCGGAGAGACACGGTGAGTCGCGGTGAATCGCGGAGAGACACGGTGAGTCGCGGTGAGTCGCGGTGAGTCGCGGAGAGACACGGTGAGTCGCGGTGAGCCGCGGAGAGGCACGGTGAGTCGCGGACACACGAGTTGTGAATCGTACTTCCGTGAATGCATAAAACCCACGATACAAGCTCAGCGTGTTCATATCCTACTCATTTTATAAATGAGAAAGTTTGTGATGATGTATGTGTGTACGTATGTTTGTTACTCTTTCACGCAAAATCTACTGGACCAATAGTGGAATACATGGGTAGAATATAACCTGGAATAACACATGGGTTACTTTTTATCCCGAAAATCCCACGGGAGCCAAGCCCAGGTGCTAGTAAAAAAAAAATAGACAGAAAACTCAAAACTAGTTTTTTGTCCTTTAGGTGTGATTGGCTCACTAATCTGGCTGGTATGGTCCATCATCCAGTACCTGGGTGGAAGGAAATATACGTGGCGTATGATCGCCTTCACGCTACTGTCGGGGGCGGCCTTGACTTTGGAGTTGTTTGATTTCCCGCCGAAATACTACGCGTGGGACGCGCATGCGCTGTGGCATCTTAGCACCGCGCCTCTACCACTGCTATTTTATGGGTAAAGTTTTTAAATATTGATGTAAAAGTATGTATGGTGAGGCTAACCCTTTCAAAGGACTTCTCATATGATATGGCTAACTCTTTCGAACGGGTAACCCGTTCGTTATAGCGCTTACCCCGTTTGGCTTTCCCCTTAAATGCCTGTGAGGGGAGAGGGGTGTAGTTTTCATCACACCCCGCTCCTGTGCAAATTTGCGTAGCTCCGTGTGTAAAGAGCCTAAAAGACACGAAACGACAATCGTGTAAATAATAACGCACCGCTTTACCGCACGTGCTTAGTATGTATTTTTTGTGCAATGCAATTTATTCAAATTAAGACCGTATGGTCTGAGCTTAAAGCATAAATTGGCCTGCTATCTGAACGGGTAACCCCTTCGTATTACTTACTTCAAAGAAAGGGTTTTGTAGTCGTTGATATAGCGCTTACCAAAGCAAATTGAACGGGTTACAGCACCAAACGGCTTTCGAAAGCAAACCCATTCAAAAAACCCCTTCTAAACCCGTGAAAGGGATAGCGGTCCGGTCCCTGGTTGAATGTGATTTTTTTTTTGTTTATTCTTTAGGTGATAAGTGATTATGTAGCTTATGATTCCGTAATAAGGTGCACCAATTTGAATAAAATTCCGATTTATATATTCAGAATGTGAGAAGTTCCACTTGACCTAAAAATATTGCATTGTAATTTTGACAATGCAATACTTTCAGGTCTATAAAGTAAGTATCTACTTTGTGTTTTTGTTTGACAAAAATCGGGTTAAGAGCGGTATTTTGATATGTAGTCGCTACGGTTTTCAGATTTATTGCTTGACTTGCGCTGTAAGACAACGCTTCTCGCTAAATTTCATGGTTCTAAATCAAAGAAAAGTATCTCATAGTAACACATTTTGATTCCCCTGTGAAATAGCAAAATGTATGTCACGCAATCGCGACAAAAATGGTCATATCTTTTAATCGCTTTGACTTACAAGGTTGAGTTTTTCACAGCGGTAATAGACCCTATCCTTACATATTACAAAACAACCCCTCTACCGCATCTGTCTGTTCGCGATAAATTCTAACTACTGCACGGATTTTCATGAGGTTTTCACCAATAGATATTGTTATATCTGAGGAAGGCATAGTTGTAAAATATATTATGTTTTTACCCGAGCCGGAAAGGGCCACTAGTTTGACAAATTCATAATTTTAACCTTCATTATAATTCCAGGTTCGTGATGGACGACCTCCGCTTCCACTCCGGCTTTAAGCTGTCCTAGTTAGGTAACTAATTCTAGTCGTCGTGTTGTGTACCAATATGTACCTTAATCTACAATTTTATAATGCATTTAATATTATTAAGAAATAATAAATGAACATATGAAAATTGTTTTGTCTTTTCACTAGCTTTTGGCTGCGGTTTTGCCAACTTTAATTTCCTATCGACCCTAAATCTAAAACTTTTGTCAATTTTCAAGAAGTTAACGTGTAGAGGTAACGTATTAACTTACTTTCACATTTGTTTGGTTTTATGTCAAATTGAAACAGGGCGGCGTATTACTCGCGTTAGCCCTCTGGCGTTATGTGCAATAGTAGGGCTCTGGAATTTCCAAGGTTTTCCTAAATAATACCTCTATTAAAAACAAAACTACTTCCAATTGTTTTGGCTATTGACCGTAATTAGTCCTCTCCTTTTTATATAAGTATTTACGATAAAAATAGGTATCTCCTATGTACAGACATAGTCCAGTTATTTTTATTATCAAGTATAGAAATAAAAATCATGAAAAAAATAATAAAATATGACAGACATTTTATTTATAGTTTCCAATAATTCCTGTATTACACAAACAATTTAAAACATATAAAACACGAAGGAAGAAATTCATACACGAGCAAAGGCAATTTCAATTTAATAGAATACATTAACTGCACAAGAGCTAATTATAACAAATTTTATGATACATGACAATATATAAATAATATACACAACATTCATAATCGTCGGACTATTGCCACAAAACTGAATATGACAGATTAAAAAAAAGCTTATTCTAGTCATATAACATAGCAACCATAGACAATGAATTTTCTCAGTCAACATAATCCGGAAACTATACCAAACCTAACCATATCATGTACCATTTCTTCCTTCCTGGCATTGCCCGCGATATTTTTTTATTAACACAGAAACTGGGTGTTGATTCTGCTAATGTTCAAAATCGTATCTGAATAGCTTGTAAACAACAACTACTATAGATAGAGGCGATTTTGAATTCACTTTAACCAAATCTACACCCATTGTGTACTGTGACATTTCGAAATGGCACAAAGTTGGAACGTTGTATGCCTGGTGACGAACATTTATTTGGAACCCGGAACGAATCTTTCCAACAAAAGTTAGCACACACGTTTTTGACGGATTCCTTGTTAATACCACAAATGTATGATGCATAGGAGCGCAGTAGTAGTCTCATTTGAACCTATGACCAGACACCAGGCACTGCCATTTCGACTTGTCCCTGCACCCTCAATTGTTGACAATCAAACTCTTGACAATATTTTCGCCGCAACGCATTCGTTTCTGGAACCAGGACATTCCTTTAGGCGGCCCGGGACCCATGCGCTGCGGCGGCGGGACGTAGGGCTTCTGCTTCGACATGGTCGACAAAATGTCTTGGAACATTGTATTCTGCACTGGTATACCTTGCTCCACCATCACTGGTTTCGGCATGTACGGCGAGTTGTATGGTTTGTCATAGGTCCTGGTGTAAAATTGGTTAGTGTGCGTTATGATGATGACCAACGAAGGCCCAGACAGACAAAGAATAGTTGCACCAGCTGTGTACTTTGTGCAGGTATAATGATAGATTTATCCATGTTGCTTTGCAACGGGCAAGCTCGCTTGTTCTGGGAATAATTTGTTTAAATAGTGGTAGTGTAAATGGGTAAGTATATACTGGAATCTACATTGTAGACTTCAATAAGACTGTTCTTCGAAAAGGGCATGAAACATATAGTTATTATGGAAAGCACACGTAACACCATAGGCGGTGAGGTGGATGGTAGGGAGACGTCGGCCGGATGTCAGTTTGCCTACTATTATTATAAAGAGGTAAGCGTTTGTTGAGACTGTGACTTTGTGAGCTTGTAGGTTTGGGGCGGGTAATCACTGAAACTGCCTGAGTTCAAAAATTCTTTCACCATTAGAAAGGTACATTATTCAAGACTATATATTATCTCAAAATTCCCACGGGAGCGAAGCTCCGGGCAACATCTAGTAGTTAATAAAAAAGCAATTGGGGTAGGTACCTGATTACCTCTGTGAGCCTTTATAGCTGCGCTCTGATTGGTCGGTAGAGCGAGGAGGCCTCCGCTGATACATCAGCCGTTCGTTCCATTGTCTCCGATACTCTTGCTCCATGGGCGAGCGCCGCTGCTTTTCCTGGTTTCGGCCTCTCATTTGCCTCGAATACGACACCTGAAAGATTTCATTCATCATTAGTAGCAACAATTTTAAATGTCTTCAATGCTGGGAACTCACCTTAGAGTGGGGAAGCTTGCGAGGTGGCACATGTATCTGTATGAGGGGTCTTCTGGGCTGTTGCACTTGCTGACTGTAAATAGTTTGGTAATCGTCAGAGTCGCTTTCTTCTTCTTCAGAGTCTATTTTGGATTTCTGACTCCTCCTCCTTCTGTTCTTAAACAGTTTCACCGACTGGATCATCTTAGAGAATAGATTTGCACCTTTTTTCTTCTGCAATTAAATAATTATTTGAAAGCTAATAAATTACACTACCTGCGCTGAAATGTAAACCGTATTTATCAAATAATCCGAAATTAAGAGTTACAAATTGTGGAAACAAACACGAGGCTTAGATTTAATGGCGAAGTAATTTAAAAGTTACCTCGTTAATTGCTTCATCCGGAAGGATCGTTTGTACGGACCCGTCAGATTCTTCTTCGGCTGTTTCGGCTGTGACGCCTGTGCTCGTGGTTGGTGGCCGACGGTCTGACACCACGACTTTCTTTTTAGGCTCCCTGATCTCGATCTCGTTTTCGGACGGCAGCTCCTGCGTTGTGTCCAGGTAGTGCCGGTTGCTTTTCATTCGTCCTTCATTGGTGGAACTCATCGTGTTAGACTGCACAGTTAAACTATTCGATGTCAACTTATTATTGAACGTGTTCGAACTGTACGGAGTCGACTGCACTGAACTCCTCCCATCCCTTTTCCTACTTATCTGTGAATTCGAACCTAATTGACTGAATGTTACAGGATTATTTGCGTGTCTTCCGTTGCTTACGTGACTTGGTGGGCCCAAGGGAAACACTTGTCTCGCAGTTTTATCGTGTTTAAAGCTGGATTTAGTAGAGGTGCGACTTGAACGCTGCTTCCAAACGCTACTGCAGTTGCTTGTGGAAGTGTCTTTTTTCGGCATGTCTATGTTAAGAGCTATGGACTTGTAAATTTCTTTGATCAATGTGTCAGTTTCGTAATTATGGTCGTCTCGCCTTTCGTGATTAGTATTGGTAGCTGCACTTGCTCTGCATGCAGTATGTGCGGATTGTTTAATCACATGCGGGGTATTTTTAAAACAAGCGCCGTAGGGCAGCCGACCAGGTGATTGGATGAAGACGGGATAATTGTGCATACATCTAGGTGGAAAGGGCACACCTGACCACTGTTGGCCAGAGTTTATTGGGTGTGAACACGACGCCCCATAAGGCCCCGTGTTGTAAGCTCCATATGAGAAGCTATTTAAAAGACGCGAGCTTCCTGGCATTGTACCGAAAGAAGTGCCGTTTTGTATAACAGCATCTTTCTTTAATTTTACTTCGACACCTACCTTTGGTTTATTTAATTTACTGTTTGTTTTTACTTCTGTCAGCACAGATTGTAGTATAGATTTTATTTGGTTTAAGGTTATTTCAGTTTTGTCGTCAGATGGGATTGAGTCGTTTTCCACGTTTTGTATTGTAGTCACAGTTTGGCATTCAGTATTGTTGATTGTGGCTGTCTCGGCATCATTGTAAGTAACTGTTTTTTTTCTTTCCTCTGTCTTTTTTGATGGTTCAGGTATACAAGTTGTTTTTTTGTACACGTCTCCGCACTCAATGCGACAGCTATATGAAGTGGCTTCACCTATGTCATCATTGTAAATGCTTATTCGTCGTGTTACTGGTTTTCTTCTACATGTTTTACGAGTAGGTGCTTTGGTCCTGGGTGTAGTCTGCACGACTCTAGGTGCCGGTGCTAGAGTATTATAATTAACATACATTGAGCGATCATATGGTCTATCACCATAATGATCCATGTAGTGCGAAAAGTCAATTTCATATCTTTGGTTCTTTTTAGTTTTATACAGTTCCAAGTTTTTCTTAGGTTTAATTAAAGCTTCTTTGACGGGGGCTGTCATTTTTTTAGGTTTAACTGGAGCTTCTTTAACAGGCACTAAATCATAGAGGCTCGAGTCGTAGTACATGTTTTGACTGTTTATTTGTTCCTGGAACTTACTACTGAATCCAAACTCTTGACTGACTTCACCGTTATCGATGTTGACGAAGTCCTTATGACAACACGAACATAAATCAGATCCATAGGCTGCAGTCGAGCAATTGTACTCTATGTCTCTGCAGATTGGCGATGAAAAGTCGCTTTCAACATAAGTCGCTCCTGACAACTGGTGCATTAAAGGCTCGTACTGGCGTACCATATCACTCAGATAATAATTATTCGTATAAAGTTTCGTAGTCTTTTTCTCTTTCTTGCTCTTACCCAATTTCTTATCAACAACATTAGTGGCTCTCTTCTCAACTTGATTGTGAATTTTAAACGGTGAATCGTCTGTTTGTGCGTAGAACACCAGGTGGCTCTTTGGTTTGCTGTTCCTCCTCTTCTCTAGCTTTCTCCTCAATTTTTTGGAAAAGTTATTTTTAATAATGTTATTTTTCTCATTGTTTCCATTTAAAAAAGTGATTAGACTGGAGCTAATAGTGTTCCCTCTATTCTTTTCTGCAATATTGTCTATGACTGTAGTATTCGGTACAGGTGTAAGAGTACTGAATTCACGTGCATTATTACTTATTTTCAATACTGAGGGTTTTTTTTCGCTGAGATATTTAACGTCCTTTAAAATATTGTCACAAGCGGGACTTTCCGGGAGGTTTGTTTGCTGAAGTTCCCTCTCTTGGAAGGCAGGCGGTTCGGCCTCACAGCGGGTAGGCTCGCACAGAGCAGTGTGCACTATTGCAGGCGGCTTGTGCAAGCGTGTCACTACTCTCTCCAAATCACATATTTTTTGTTGAAGGTCAGTGACGTCTATGGGAATGCAGGAGATAATTTTGACTTCAGTTTGTGATGGTGAATTTCCTGAAATATTAAAAAGATTTTTACTATCCTTTTACGTTAAAAATAGAGGTGTTTTGGATTTTGTAATAAACTTGCGTACTAACCTAAATTGAAAGCGATTCTGCGAAGAAAGTTTTCAACCCCCTTAAAACGTTGCTTCAGACTATTTGGGACTTCATCGGCCATTTCGACGGGCCTTCTCGCTGTAACGAAGATGTTAGGTATTTTATCGAAGAGTGAGATAATAAAGCAATACTATAGCTGAGTGATTCTCAAATTCCTTTAATATCTTCTCTAAGGCAACCTCACTTTTTAGGGAGTTGTGTAAAAAAATTTGCTCACCTAATGGAAAAGAGGTATAGTCACGTCTGCATATAACTCCAGGGGCAACTTGCTACTATTTTTTTTACTGTCTTTCAAATCATAGTTTATAATTTACGTAACTTATACCTACTTAATAACTAACAAAGTAAGATACAAAAATTTTAATTTTTGAGTTTCACATTAGATGTTTGATTTGAAATAGAAAAAAAAAATGATATATTCATTAACATTCTGGCAGATATACGTCAATATGCCAAAACTTTGCAACCAGCATGCTTTGAAATGTTATGGAAGTAGGTGGAAGAATATTTGAGAAGGTTAATATGTATCGATATATATTTTGATAATCATTAGAGTAAAACAATATTATTAATTAATGATGATCCTCTAACTTGATCGTATTATATATTAGTCACGTTTAAAAACAGATTGTTGTGTGGTTACCTTACAGGTATAAAAACATATAAGTAATATCTGTGGGTTACCTAGACCACTCGAATTCCTCGAAGAGTACTATTTCGATTTAGAAAGCCCCCTTAGAAAGATTTAGAGCCCCGCGCGCGGGATCCTTGGAATGTGATAGAAAACTTTGACAGCTGATAGGCAACTAGACCATAGATTTAGAAGAGCGTGCGCGGGTCCGTTCTAAATCAACTAAATATAGCATTCCCAAAGAGTTGCAGGGATTTACTGAGGTTGACGTCAGTGGGCGGTCGTCAATTGTGGACACTCACGCAGACAAGTCACAGCAGCTGGGAGTCAAAAATATAAATAGGATTTCTCTATATCTTATGTATAGGCATCTATATCTTGTTATGGGTCACTCATCAACAGTGACTAGTTAGGAGTGAGGATAGTTGTTATCTTTTTAACGATCATCCACACAAATACAGAGTAACATAGTACGTCAGTGGTATAATAGAATGGGCGACGAAGTAAATTAATAAATTGGTACACTGGCAATTCTTTCAAAACTTTTCTTAAGAACAACACATAAAATGACAAATCAAAACATCACAAACCCTACAATATTTTTCAACCACAATACAATTTAGACAAACTAGACTGGCAAGGCTTTATAGGAACATCTTGGGTCGTTGCATCACCGGTGCATCTCCAAAGCTGGACGGATCTCTTCCCATTAGAGTCTTCACGATCAGATTATTCGGTGAAAAAGGATTCCTTTTATGGAACAACTTTTTTAACATAGCGTTTTTAAGTTTTGCGTCGCCTGCTAAGAGCTCTTTTTGTTTTCTAAAAGAAAACATTCGAGGGTCAGACTCTGTCATGGGTTTCGGTGTGTTTAGTTTCTGCCAAAAGCTTGGTTTATTTTGCTTTGTTTGAGTGGAAATAGTTTTCGGCGGCGGCATTGGGTGGTGGTGTATCAGGGGCGCCATTTCCTGTGAACGTCTGCCGAATTTTCCAAAAAATGGTAATTTCCTATCGCTCTGCGTCGCAGTACTCTTCACCTCTATTTCTTTGAGGCACAAAGGCACTTCGGGCTGTCTATTTTGTGGATTATAGTAGTTTTGTTGATGGTTGTAATGTGGATTATGATGGCTTTTTGAATGATGATGATATTGTGGTTCTCCATGTGGGCTTACGCAAGGGCATGGTGGAGCTGTAGGCTGAATTAATGAGCTTGGATATCCTGGATATGCGCTGTAATGGTGATGAAGCAAGTTCGGTTGGTGGGCTAGATACTCGTGGTGAAGATGCGGCGGCGGTATTGGAGGGAGGTGGAAAAATTCTTGACCGTGCATCGCGTAATTGATTATTTCTTGAGGAAATTCTGGACCTCTCCGTTTCTTCCTTATTTCAACTTCGGTGGAACTTTCACTTTCGCTCTCGTCTTCATCCTCTTCCTCGATTACGTCTTTTTTCTTCTTTTTTATGAGCCCAAAAGAATGAAGCACTTTAGAAATTCGACCATGATCCTGTGAATATGAAAAGTGATAAGTTTAATTAATTGTAAAGATTTGAGAATTTATTAAAAAAAAAAAGATATATAGAAGCACAATTTTCAGGATAAAAATACCTTCTTTTCTGTAGAAGTAGTAAGAACTGTGCTGATTTCGGTTTCCGTAGACGTTGATTCTGCAGCTGTCGCTTCTAGACTTAGCTTGCCTATAACTGTGTCCGAATAGCTGGCAGTAGTTCTGGCGGTGTGTTCCTCATCTAACGGAGAACCAATTGCTTCGCAGCTTTTGGAATATAATTTCAATTTCGGAGTTCCAACTTTGACATCATGTCTTGTTAGTTTAATACTGTCACCTACACTTCTCGTGACTACTGGCTTCGGTTTCTCTTTTCTACTAGAAATATTTTTGTCGTCTTTTTTACGTGCAGTTCGAGGAGATTGTGTCACTAAATTATATATTTCCTTGATTAGTTTATCTGTTTCGGTATTATTGTTGATCTTCTTAATATTAGTGTTGGGTGAAGTATCTTTGTCAGTGGTGAGGGGTTTCTCGGGCTTATTAGTGCAAGCACAAGTGCAACTAGGACTCGGTACGACAAAGCTATTTTGCATGCAATTTATTGGATATGTAGGAAATACAGGATAACAACAAGGATTTAAATAATGTGGGCTCAAGAATGGCTGTGGTAAAGGCAGCGGACCCAAGCTGCAGTTATTAGTATCACTCTGAGAACTAGGGTCGTCGAAGGTTGTGTTTGCTTTTACAGTATTTTGTTTAATCTCAGCCGATGGAACTGGTTCGCTTTTGCTGCTAGAGTCTAGAGAAACACTTTCTTTCTTTATTTCTTGTAGGAAATGTTGAAGAATATCTTTGATTTCACATAATGCTTTATCCGTTTTATCAGTTGTACTCTCTATATCCTGTAATTTGTTTATAGTTGTGTTGATGGCTTGAGCTTGATTAGTATTTGTAGCTTCGTTATTTAATTGAGGGGATTGTATTGACTCCCGATAACTAGTTGTACCCATTATTTGTTGATTGATTTCTCGTTTGTTAGTTTCCATATTATAGGGATAGTCCAGATTCCTTAATGATGAAGACTTGTTACTACAGCAATCACTGTAATGTCGGGGTCTGTCATTTCTATTTCTAGTATGTCTCCTGCTATTATAGTACTCAACTTCATCCATATCCATGTTACTAAAATTTTGCGCTTTCAAATTCAACCGTGGCCGGAGAGTCCTAGGCGATGGAGGAACTTCTTTATGATTAGAATAACACATTAAATCCTCTATGATTTTTCTCTGCATTTTAGGACTATATTTTTCCCTAACAGGAACTACGTCGTACATTGAAGTATCATTATAATTGTAATTAGACTGTCGTCTACAGGTCTTGTGTCTAATGTTCTTTTTTGAGCTATAGAGTCTTGTATCACAAATGCTTCTCATATCACTCACATCATTATACTTAGCGGTTCTATGTTTCCGATCTGTATAACAACAAGAACATAAATCTGATCCTAGTAAAATATTTTCAGGACTTTTAAATTCTTGGTCGCGGCAAATGGGGGCAGAAAATTGACTGACATTTGATTCTCTTCTGCCAAACATCGTGACCGGTCTATATTGTCTTTGTATAATGTTATCGATAAAATCTGGATCTAATTCACGGCGTTCTCGCGAAGTTTTATCTTTTCGTCTTCTTTCACGCTTGTCTTCGTTCCTAACAATTCTTTTTGCTGAGACTTCTTTGGATTCAATATAGGGGATATGCTTTGAATGTTGATGTGCAGCTCTTTCATGTGTACGATGTCTGTGGTATCCCGACTCGTTACGCGCTGTGTGATGATGTGCATCGTAATCAGCACGCAAAGTGCGCTCATATCTCGGGTCAATCAACGAATGGTAACTTGTTGAGAACGATGAAGAGAAACGTCCATAAGTTGATTTCGATTTTTGTTTTCCATAATAGAGTTGACTTTCTTCCATTTCTGGCCTTTGTCTGTGTTTGCTTTCTTTCGACTTGGTGTCAATTTTGGGACTTGTTTTTGTCTTCCTACACGATTCGACATGTTTCAAGTAATTACGATCAGATTCTGAATGTTCTACTAAATCACTTTCATCTGAGACTTTTCTATCGTTTAATTTCTGGAACAGGAATTTAGTTTTACTTTCACGCGAATTCCTTTCAGTTGACGTATCAGCTTTTAGTGTAACTGTTCGAGCGGCGATAGATCTTTCCCTTCCAATGGAAGAAGTTGACTCGTTTGAGTCAACACAGTCTGTGCACAAAAAATGTTTGCTCACTTCATTGAGTTGACGTTCAATGCCTACTATTTGATGTTTTAAGTTTGTTACATTGACAGCAATACTTGAATTAATTTTGATATCCGGTTGCGATGAGCTTCCTGAAATAATATATTTGATAATAACAATAATATAATTAACAATAATATCCAAAAGATTAATGGGAAAATTTAGGTGAGGCCTGTGCTTGAAAATTTGGAACCTCCTTTTATGCATTGAAATAAGATTTAGTTGAGAAGTAAGGCTATGTGCTAGCATCCTGTCACTATATCTTAATAAGCATATGATACAGCTAAACGTGGCTTTCGAGTTTCGCAACTCTTGGCTCTGTCTACCCCATAAGGGATGAAGATGTAAAGACGAGACACTATCGGTAAGAAAATTACCAATCGCTCGTCGTAAGAAGTCCTTGATGGCTCGGTACCGTCGCTTGGTCCGAGGCGAGATGCGGCGTCGTGGTGTGCGCAGCGTCATCACAGACGCCGGCGCTACCACACTCTGGAAACATGTCTATAATGTACTTGCTCCGTAATTTAATGGCTGGCTCCTGCACCGGCTGCGCGAGCACTGAGCAGCAGCACGCCCTGAGTCATGTTCGGGCGAATCAGCGCGTAAGATTGATTCGGAGGCACTTCCTGACTGAGGCAAATGCGGAGCCAGAACTTTCTTAAAATATATATTGTAAATGGTCCAGTAGTCTTCTTCTGGGCGGGAAAATAATCTTAAAAATAATAAAATCTAAAATGTGGGAATTTTGGAATAACGCAGGGTGTCAAATCCGTTGAGTTGAATTCTACTTACACGTTCGCCGCGCACTTATTCAAGAGTTTAAATTCAAACTGGTTTTTCTCCATTTTTCATTCGAAATATCCATAGTTTGAAATTAGATTATATTTATCTAAAATAGTGTGCTTAAAGTTAATTTTTATAAAATTTATAAAAGAAATGAAATAAAAAAAATATCGATTGACTTTTAAATTTCTAATGACAAGGTCATATGACGAAGTCAAAGGTGTTTATTTATTTTTTTCTGCTAGACATAAAATTAAAAGCCAGCGTTATTTTCACGGAAAAATAAACACAGGGTTATTTATTTTTGTTTCATAAATGCTGAATGATCGGTCATACCCCATGGACGTACCTTACATCATTCAATTGTTGCCTATGTGTGAGATTGTTTCGGTTTGAACCCGGCAGACCACGGTAGACGTGGGGTGGGACTTGAAACCATAGATAGAAGGGCCCCGCGCGCTTGACACGCTGGCGATGATGATAATGATTACAGAAGAAAGTTTCGTAGAAAATTAGCATAGACATTTAATTTATCCAGTGAGGATATAGCTGATGCAATGTTATGAAACGTTATAACCATGGAATTATTAGGTACTCCGTACAACACAACACAGTAAATCTTTATGGTTATAATATTCTTGAATTTTTCTGACTTTATGGTAACATATTGAATGTTTTCATTCAGCCCATCATGGTTCAAATATATTTTAAAAAATACATATTCAAATGTGGAATATTATTCTCATTCTGTTAACTAATTGGTAATCTGTGTCTGTTATAATCAGTGCCAAATTAGAAATCTCCCCATAATCTAAAGAAATGTAAAAATATAGATCAATAAATGTGAAATTTCGACGAAAATTACGGACTTGATCTCAGATCTATTCTGAGATCCATATTAGTCCAATTCTTTTACTTTAAAGCTGATGATAGCTCCGTAAAAACTATTGAGACTTTCGTGGGGATTCTTTCAAAAAGACCAAGGACGCAACTAAATGCATGATGCTGTCGAAGTTTCTGCGAGAAGCGGGTCGATGTACGTCTGCGTTGAGGATTAATTTCCTACAGGTGTCATTCAAGGGGCAAAAGATAGCAGTCCCTATGAAACCCCTAGTGGTCCCTGCCCGGGTCATGTCCCAATTGATCCCCCCCAGCCAATACGACATGCCGTGGTCCAAGAAGTTGCAAATCTTGTATGTGATGCGGACGTACTGGGAGACTATACCGCTGTTCTTAACTACTTTCTTCGCCCTTTTTGTTCTGTTCTGTGCTATCAGTTGGGCTTGCAACAATAAGGTGAGTGGTACAGTCAGTGATAGATTTTTGACACTCAAAGTCTTATTGAATGGTTTTGTTATACATGTCACACATGCTTTTTACATCATTAAATATCATCATTATTTAATTAAATCAAAAAAATCTGAATTGGAGCGGCAATTGAATTCCGTCCCATCTATCCGAGACAGTGCTCATAACCACTGAGCTATCGAGATCATGCCCGTTTGGCCGAATTAATTCATCTCTTTACATATTACGCCGACATGATTCCAAATTATTTTCGGCTTATTATTTTCAAAACGTGCAATGTGTGTCATATGTACTTTGATGTGATAACTGGAGTGAGTGACACATATACATAATTGATAAAGGTTTAGAATTTATGCTATTCATGACTTATACAGCATTGCCAGAATGAAAAATATAATCTTGATTGTACATTGCCTATATTGAGTATCTGTGTAATATTTGTGAATAAACAATCTACCATCCTTGACGCTGCCAACCCGTCTAAACCATTGCATCTCCACGGCAGGTGGACATAGTTTTTTCGGCCAACAGCCGTGCCAACATCTCCCGCACCATGGACCTGCGGAACCCCAGCATCCACAAGATGCGTATCATCAACCAGCGATACCCGCCCTGGCCGGAACTGCAAGATACCCTGGACAAGATGAAGGAAGCTGAGAAGAGGGCGTTGACCCGCGCGCAGACCTGTGCTACGCCTTGAAGATTTTTCAGTGTCGTCTGTTTTGTGTGAGTAAATTTGTTCATGTACCTAATTAAACGTTTTGTATTCGCTTACGCATTTCGTGAAGTTTCCTCTCTCTCTTTCTCTAATCCTGGCGTGTGCCAACTTTTCGTGCAAACAATTCTTGGCTACGCCCCGAAGGCCAAATCTACACATATAAACAATTTTTGAAAATTTGGTTGTGATTTTTAGGCTTGTCGTCGTCGTCAAAATTGGCCTGTTTTTGCTTATTAGCTCTCTCTCTAATCTGAGCGTTTTCCTGGTTTATTCCTGGGCCGTTGAGCATCGGAGCCCAGGGTCCGCTTTATTGATTGCAGGTCAGGTTGAACTCTGTAGATAGACCTTGTGGCTACGTTGACTTAAAATTTTTTCATTTAACAGCGGACTGTATTTTCAATTTTATACGTCCAGCATTCCTAAGAAAAAGCGTCTTAACAGACAAACTATGAGTTTCCAAAGTAGTTTTTGAAATTTTATTATGGGTAGCCTGAATGCTGTGTCTTTTTTACACATAACAGGTGTCGTAGTACGAGTGTATCTAACATTTGTTTTATAACTGAATGTTTCATAGAGAGACAAACTGACCACTCCTATAACGTTTCCTTATGTCCCTTTTAGATGCGGAACCCTAAAAAGTGAATAAAACAAGTCGTATCGTTTCCAATATTTTTATTTTTAAATTAGTGGCAGTGAAGTTGTGTCGGGTACGTCGCTTAGTATGAACAGAATCCGGGACTGCCTCAGTCGCACAATGTAATCCGAATACAAAAATAACTCTCCGATTATACCGATTATGTAACCGATTGGTTTCCGATTAGATAGATGAACTTAGGTCTACAGCCGGTTGTCCATCAAAGTTAGCTTAGCTTTATATATTTTCACTTTAGAACTGAGAACATGACTTTGATAGTTATATAGAAACAATTGCTGAACCCAACGTGGTGAAGTGTATTAACAGGCCGTTAACAATTTGCAATGTACAGTCGTGGGTGTATATTTGAATATAATTGTATTGACAACATTATAATAATGTACTACCGTAATGGCTTCGTCACTAGTTAAGTACTTTGATAAATGTATCGAGCCAAGCGGAACTAATAAAAAAATAACAAATACTAGATGCATTGCACTGCATCTGCACCAAATATAATGCATATATTATTCTTATTAGCCTATCGATTCTGACGATTAAATTATTTATTATTATTGTGGTTAATTGATAGTCTGTTATTTTGATAATCCCATGTTATGCGAATAAAGGTTAAAAAAAAAACAAAACTATAGAAATAGCCAGCGTAGCTTGAGATGGACAACCAGCTTATATGAAGTCTCTGAAATTATACTCGACAGTGAACCACGTGCACGATGATCGATCACTATCTTCGATACAATTTACTAATAAATTTTATTTATTATCCAATTTCATTTAATTTTGTAACCAGACGAGTTCTGCCATCAAATAATTTGTTTTACTAAATTCGATTTTTATATTAGTGATTAACTGTATGCGATTAAGTATATTTTTCAATTTATTTTTTTTATTTATTAGATTATAACATCGTGAATTATAACGCTAATTTTAATTCAAAGTCGAGTTATAGAAATAAGCTAACGTTAAATCATGTTCGCTCTCGATTATTGGAATTTTAAACAAAATATATTTTCATATATTTTTACTGCAGTTGATGTTTAGGTTATATCAGTTACTTTATAGTATCGGTTTATGAATTGGGTTCAAATTATGCGATTCTTGGCTGTCTATCCTGTAAGGAAAGGACTTGACACTTGTATCTGTACTGTAATCAATATTATCATTTCGTCTCATACACAAAATGTTGTTTGCTTGAACGGTTAACCGTAACATTTATTTATTGTTACCTTTAAAGTAACATTTGTAAAATCCCAATAAACTGATGCGATCTAGTTGACCATAGCAGAGACTTCAGTATGTGGGGAACGACGTTCTGATGAACATGTGGGTGGATAAACACTAGCACTGGAACCGGATTCCCAAATCAACAAATTATGAAACTAACAAATGCTCGAATGAGCATACATCATTATGCATTTCATTTAACATTTGTTGGTTTATTTTAAAATGCATTTTTTGTCATTTTGAAATATTATTTTAATACTTTATATTGAAATATAAAATGTTTTATGAAATACACGATGAAGTATTTACACAAACAATGAATTGTTAATGATAGTGATAAATTAATTTATTTCAGACCAAAGACGTTAATTTAGTATAGCAATTTGGCACATAATTACAAATAAAATGGAATCTTAGTGCTATTTACGCTGTATCGGTTATATTTTATCTAACATCAATATTTACGTATCTGTGGTTCGTGGGGCGATGATTGTTTCGAAACGACTCGGCTATAAAAACGATATTCCAAAACAAATACCATCGAAAAAACATACGTTTTGTTATACTAACTTTATGTAATATTCGAAAGTACCAATGGTAGGTACGTCGCCGTCTCTTTCGATGCTATTCAGAGCTCCGTACTAACAAAACAACGTGCAATCTGTTAAGATACTGAAAAGCAAACAAACTTGATGATAAATCCTTATCCTTGGTTTATCGTTTAACTTTGTCCAATAAATCTTCTTTGGTTAAAATTCATCGATTGAGAGCATTCGACACTTTTGAGATTCATAAGCGAATAATAATCAAATGGGAACACCGGAATATTCTGAAGCCGTTGTTTTAGATTGTGTATTTATCACTCGTTTCACGTTGTACGGAACTCTGGAATTGACGGCGAGTGGCGGTTCGGCATATCTTAATATTAGTTCAGTCATGAACTCGTGCTACCGGCGCACACGAGGCAACGTATTCTAGCGGCAGAGCGAATCTGGAACTGGCAACATTCATCCGGGGCTATGCTACACAGTTTGCTAGCTTAAAACGTCAAGCTAAATGTTTTTTTTATGATTGAGAGCCCAAGTAGCCTGAAGTTGTAAATTAGCAATCGATAGCGCAAGCAACTTCGGAGTAAAGTCCCAGACTAACAATGTCATACGTACACACGTCCGGGGTGTTTGTTTAGTGACGAGTTTTGGAAATATATCAATGATCATATTGCTATTATTACCGGAATAAGGACAAGAACGATTCATTCCCGATTCATCAAATAAGAATGCACTATCAGGTACCTACATATATTAAATATTTCAGCAAAAAAAAAAAAAAAACTGGCGCGAACTGAGACCCCGGACGCTCAAACCGCACGGCCACATTCCAGTTATACAATTTACCTCATATTACTTATATACACATAAAAATATTAAAACTGAACACTTTAACTAGATATAATGTGCGTAACGGACCGTAACACCATAGACTCACCATTAGCTGTACAAACGAATTAAACAACAATGAATTGATACATTGGAAGGAAAACCACCGGATACCACACGAGCCTCAACCTCGCCTCAAACATACACGTTATTTATTCTAGCAACATTTGTTAGATAAATTTATCAAAAATGCATTTAAGTACGTACAATTTGATCCACATCGAAGGAAGAGCGATATTATATTCTCTAGTCATTGAAGAGTTTCATCGCATAACAAACATCTTTTAAAGAAATTATTACTCAATTGTTTTGACACATTTAATAAATTAAATGTATTTGGTTGATTATAAGGAGGATGTAATTTTGAGATTTGTCTGTATGCATTTTAATTGAAAATAGTTAATGGTCGATAAAGTATTATCGATTAACCGTACTCAGTAATGACACTCACCACAGCAGTTATAACTGTATATAATTTCTGTGACATTATTTTGTCATTATTTTCAACATACAATGTCAAAATATTATTAGTTTTCGGGTTCATTTAAACACATAACCAGTTTAATTAATATTATTATGCGTAATTCCCATCGCAGTGGATCAGTTTAATACCTCGCAGGTGATGACGGCGCATTAAAATTTTTATAAACAAAGATATAAAAAAGTACCCGAATCGTTTAAGTTTCTGATGCGTTAAGAAAGACAAAGTGCTATAAATTTGAAAATTCTTTACTTATTCTTGCGATAGATATTCTCACAACTTCTTCACCAAAGACTTTTCGAGTTGCGCCGCGCAACGTTTGCCACATGTCTCGAATAGTTAACGAAAGTTACAGCTAACCTTAATAGCGAGAATAATTTGAAAACCCAATTAATTTTACGACAAGTCACAATATCAAACCTTACAACCAAACGGTCTATAAATACAAATGTAGGAAAACATCAAAACACGTGATAACCGGCTCACGAAAAATATTGAAATGTCATCTCGAGGCGATGAACACAGCAGTTGATGCTTTCCATAAATACCTAATTTTCATTTGAGCAAATATTTTAAAGTTTTTCATATTTTAAAGCTGTTGTTTAATAGTATAACCTTTTTCAAAAATCTTCAATTTACCGCTTTACACATTGTTACCCGATGCTCACATGAAAATTACGTCTTCACGAATCAAACCAAATTATTTTCGAACAAGAATAAACTATGAGGTAGTATAGTTGAGACTAGTTTCCACAAACCATCAAGAACATATCGACCAGAAAGAAATAGTAACATGTAAGCAAAACACGTATGAAGAACACCAAAAAATATCACCGCTTTCTGACGGCCACAATGCGCCTCCAACGGCCAAACCGCGTGTAAGTTCTTTATCCACGTATTCAATAATAATGTAATAATAATAATAGTTAATATTACATCTTAAATAACTTTACAATTTATGAAACCCCCGTGAGGATGTAAAACTTATTAATACTTCATTATATCATACAATAGTGCGTGAGACGCTCACGTTTCGGTACTATACAAAAATTAAAAACATTATACAATATTACTACCATACCATATAGCTAATAAATACAAGAATCAACTTACGACTACCAATACCCCATTTGGCACGATGACAATGCGGTGACGATATATTCGTATTGTAGTTACAACCTCTTTTATAACATTCAATTTATTAATTAATATAATTTTAATATATCTATTATATAAATGTTATGTGCTCTCTCTGAATGATCGTCTGACGTCCGACACTCCGGCGTGTTCCTATATAGTATATAATATCGCTTACATCGTAACAGCCTCACAGTTATTCGCTGTCAAACCCTACCTCATATAACTTCTCGCGAATACATACATATATTATAATATATAACGGAATATATGAGCAAAATTATTTGCCGCCAAATACTTAGGTACGCTTATGCCGAATACCATGTGTATAATCGATGGCCTAATTTTGTATATTATTTGTTTCATGGAGTCTTACTGACGATTGTGGTGTTATTAAAATTTAGACCTTGATGGCACCCTTCGCAGGTGCCGGTACCGCAATCGTTATACCCAGAACATTAACAAATATTAGGCCGAGTGTGCGGGATCCCACAAGGGGAGATGTTTTGCCGCTACCGGCACTGATACACGTATGGATTGGTATTGTAATCGTCGCTAACACGTGTATAATATTAATTACCTAAGAACATTGACGATTTCGATGACATTTGTGCGGCTGTAGTCCGGCGTGCGGAGCGTGAGCACCGGCGCGAGCGTCTTGCCGCCGGATAGTACACTTAATAAATCATCTTAGAAATCGATAGGAAGTCTGTTTTACTTACAATAATTCCGCTATTAATAACTAGGGTTGGCGGCGCGCCTCGCAACGCGAATTGACGTGTGTGTCGACGAGCGAGGTTGGCCGCTACAAAATTTCATAAAAGTCTCTAATCGTTCACTGCGTGCCTTCAATTCTGAGCATCGATGACTGTCTCCTGACCTACTGACCTTAAGTTAGCATCGTGCACCAATGTAAACCGACGAATCCCATTTGATTTTGGGCTGAATGCCGGCGGGTTATATAGGTAATGTGGTTACTAAATCAATGCAGGATTACTACACAGCCTTGGCAACCAAGTGACCTCTCTGCGGCTTCCACGCTCTTTCTTTCAATTTACAGCCCTCCATCGTGGCGATTTATCGCATTATTCAAACGATGAAGAGAGCGTGTAACAGACGCGACCTTTCCCGGGTTAGGGAAGTGGTGATTTTAGTGCGGGCGAGAGTAGTGCGGCGCTAGCGCTGCGCCCGCTCAGCGTGCGGCGATGCGGCACAGCGCGTGGCGCACAGCGGCTGCGGCGGCGGGCACGGCGGCGCCGCACAGGCCCGATCAGAGCCGGTCCTCCTCCTCTTCCTCCTCGCCTTCGTCACCCGCTTCCTCGTTCTCTTCCCGATAGCCCGGATGTTCACTGATCGCATAGTAATTCCCGTTGTATATCACCCCCAATTCCCTTAACGCGTCACCTCGTATTGTCGCCTTGATCGTCCAGTTGTAGCAGTCATCCGATTCGGACTCTCGGTCGAGTCTCTCCACGTCTAGAATTTTAGAACTGAGTCTTTCTAGAATGATGCCTATATCTTTGATAGTGAGATGTCTTTTCTGATCGACACTCAGTTGGTCTATTAGAAGCAGAAACTTTTCAGAGGTGACGGCCTCGTCCTCTACTAGCGTGTTCTCTGTTTCGCTCTCGGATGAGTCTCTATCTCCGCGTCGTGCGGATTCAGCATCTAGAAATCGAACATGTCCTTTAGGTCGACCCTGGGGTGAAGCTCTCGGCTGTGCGTCTTGAATGGGTGATGTGGCGACGCTTTTGTGAACGGCGATCCGTCTTCCTTCTTCATGAAGCGCGCAACAATGAAAGTCGCACTCATCGGGCGGCGGGCGGGTGATAGGAACGGGCGCGGGCGAGGCGGAGCCGGCACGGCACTCGGAGGTGTGGATGTGCACGGCGCCCGGCGGGTGATCCAGTGACCCCGACGCGCGGGAGAGGCGTCCGCGCGGCGCAGGGCCCGGCTCGTCATGGTTGACGACGGTGATGTGCGGCGGCGGCGGCTGCGGCCGGTCCAGTGACGTCTGGATCACGAGTGAGGGCCGCCGGTCGGGCTTGGCTTGCCGCGAGGGCGAGCGCGCGGCTGGCGAGGCTTGCGGCCGCTGGTCCCAGTGCAGCACCACTGTGACACGCCCCTTGTTGTCCATGATCTTCCATGAAGGCGTTTCATCGTGCAACTCGAGCGCGTGGATCGTCTCGCATACTATTTTCGGGATCGCTGATATAGCTGGAAATCATGAAGACTTAATTTTATATGTAAAAATAATAATATACAATTTTTCTTTATAAATTTAATACAATCATTAAAAACATACTAAGTCTAAACAGATAGTATAGTTATTTTTATAGAACCCGTAGTTTATTTTCTGTAGTTGCTTTACAACTACTATTGCATTCAGTATTCAAATAGGGAAATTTAGTGGCTTGGCAGTCCTTGTGTTCTAGGGATAGCCTTACCGCTTACTTTTCTTGAGTAGCTTTCGAGACGTTTAGAACTAATCTTATGAAGAAAGAAGAGCTTTAATACTGACCCGCCTTGATGACGTCGACGCCGGTGGGGTACCATCTCTCGCCCTGCCTCAGCAATAAGAGGACAGTGTTGGGGGGGAGCGTCCTCCAGTAGTCCCCGTCTTCCACTTGCGTGCCGTCACTCTCAAGAACCAGCCGCACGGGCTCGCCTGCCGCTACTGATAACTTCTCCTTGCCTACGGACAAATAATTGTTCTCAATCTCTTAACTACGCCTTCGTAAAATTAGACGAAGTTTGTTATACGTGTAAGAAATTAATTAATTCGTTACAATTAATTTTAAAGTGTATTTTAGTGGAATAATTATTTATAATTTTTTTAAATCAAGTAGGTATTTTTACCATGCGAGTTTCACTATCATTTTTGGAAGTAAACGGTAAACATAAAATTAATATTTAGAAATCACTTTTCGCAGTAAAATATTAAATAATAAATTCGTAAGCACTATCATAGATATTAAAAGTTACAATTTCATTGAACGCTGAAATTAAAATGTCCTGCAAAGCACGTCAATCCTGCAACGTGTTACCCGATCAACTACCGTCAAACTTGACATGATGTACCTAATAGCAATTCACCTCCCGGTGTGAATACAGGTCAGGCGCGAACTGCAAACCTCATTGACCTGGAGCGGGACGGCTGAACGGTTAACCGGTTTAGAGCCGGACGGTAACTCGATCGCGAACTTCTGAGCTAATTAGAGTTAGCATTGGTTTATGCAGAGAGTCTGTCGAATATAGGATTCAGTTAGCGCTAACTCCACTATGCTTCAGCTTCTGGTCGTATAAGTAGCTACTAATTACTTCTTATAAGATTTACGTGCAATCATGGAATTCAGAGAACAATACGTGGAGTATCTATTAATTCAATGTGTATATTTTTATACGTCACGTCCTGACGGTTTCAAAACGGTTAACCGATTTTGCTCAATAAAAATGTTTAATATTATAAAAGAGGTGGGAAGTAAAACATGTGTGTGAAGGTATTGATAAATGCGTGTGTTGTATAATATATTTAACACACTAAAATTGACTATTGATACGTTAAATATTGATTAATTCACTAGTGCTGTAATATTTAGATTGTGTTAAAATATAATTGGATCATTTTAGTTTCAACTTTAACATAATGGAAATGATAAAGTTCCTAACAGACGGTACGTGACGGATGTGGGTCGGCTAATTATATTTAACTAAGTTTCATTCTATTTTGCATCGAGGCCGACACACTTTTAGGTCATCAATTAATGGCTTATTTTTAATTTCTAGATTCAATTAATCTCGACTTAGCTAAATCTGCTGATTATCATTATCCATGAGTATATTGTTAGTCCCTTTTTACTACAGCAAACCTGATGGGAAGCGGTCACCGTAGCGCAACATCATGTGTGACATGACTCACGCGTTTGTCGGCTCTTGTGTTACTAAAAAGCCTTTAAGAGTTTTATTGTCTGCGCGCATATGCCTGTGTGTGTACAGTTAGGTTAAAAAGGAATAACAAAAACAATAGATCCTGACACATTGAGAACCTCCTCTCTTTTTGAAGTCATAACTGATTTCAAATGCATTTTTCGGCTTAAGAGTACCATTTCGGCTATATTAATAATTTGCTATTTTTAAAATTTTATATTTTAAGAAGTTATTTGTGTTTTTTATACACCTGCAACCCGTTGCTAATGCAGCAGGAGTACAGGTAGTGGGTTGTATTCGCATGGGGTACTATATTTATTCATCTATATGTTGGCGCTTAGTAATTGTGTGATCGGAAGGTCCCAGGTTCAAATACTATTGGATTTTTTTTGGCATTCTCTATAAGTTCGATGTCGATAGCATTAATTTGTACACCAATCTGATTCATGTATAGTGGTTTTCATAGAATTACTGAACATGATGAATAAGGAAGACATGCTTTAACACTCTAGTAATATTGCCCAGATTATTTTGTGTGTGTTATATTCGACATAATGGACATAACCCTCAGTCATGAGGAATACGATTAGTTAAAAGAAAATATTTGTGGACTAAGTTGAAATTTCCTGGCTTTAAATCCAGTAGGGTAAGGGAAAAGTCAGTGACTCCTGACGGCCTCGTCTTCCAGTTTGTCCGCCCTTTCCCTTACAATCGATTGGGCGTCTGGAGGGCGCGAAGGACGAAAATAAAAATAGATATAAAGAACAACATACACGTAAAAACCGCTATAAACCAGATCTCACGTGTCTACTGGAAGAGATTTCTCTTAAAATAAGTAGTATGTAATGTACTTGTTTTTATTGAATATTGTTTCCTGTAATGTACACAAAAACTTATTAATAAATATATAGGAGAATGAGCTGTTACCAGGTAAACCTAGTAAGAAGATAACATGAGGACATTTTGTAATTACCATCTCTATGTGGGGAAATCGAGGATGGAAGTCTATAGAAAGTCAACTCTGAAGTGAGACGGAGATACGTTGTGGGAAACGTGATGGAATATGTTGTTGGTAACATGACAACGGGATACGCAGGGGAAGCGGGATGAGATACGTTGCGGGAAACGAGACTCGACACATCGCGGGACAGGGGGTGGGAAACAACAAAAAACGGGAAATTGAATAGGAGACGAGAAACGATTACTGCATATTACGTGATAAAAGAATGGATTTTGTCAAATGACGCGGGCGAAACCGCTGAAAAAGATAGTTTATCATAATGTTACATTATTTCAACGATTCCAGGCGTTGTCACGACACCTATTCTTGAAATCGTAATTCGTTCTATATTTATCTGGAGTTCACCCGAGGTCAAGTTCAAGGTGACTCATGTGACCGATGGGAGAGGTTGTTGGTGTAATTTGTTTGTTCTTTTTACTGATTAATTGGAACATTACAAAAATGAACTCGTGTCCATAGATTTACATTGTCTACGTAGTAGTGGCGCGACCACTGAAGACTGTATTTCGATTAGTAAGACTGCACGGCAGGAGCACTGGGAACGGTGATCGAAAATGTTGGCAGGACAGAGCATTTGAATTCAATTGTTCTTTTACCATTTCCCCTTAATAGAGTTGTTACCCTAAATATTTGTAGTTTGGTTAAAAGACTACAAGTTAACAAGAGTGGTTTGTAGTGTGGTTAAAAGACATGAAAAATGCTAGTTTATGTAAGTGACGTAACATATACAGAGAAAAGACTACCTCGGTGGCGCAGTGGTAAAGTGCTTGCCACTGAACCGAGAGGTCCCGGGTTCGATCCCCGGTCGGGTCATGATGGAAAATGATCTTTTTCGGATTGGTCCGGGTCTTGGATATTTTTCTATATATGTATTTGTTATAAAATATAGTATCGTTGAGTTAGTATCCCGTAACACAAGTCTCGAACTTACTTTGGGGCAATCTGTGTGATTTGTCCTAAAATTTATTTATTATAATAATAATCAATTTTTAGTTTATAAAATCAAGTTGTGACAATTTTTTGTAGTAATCTTTAACGTTCGTGTCGTAGCAAGCAGTGCTACGAAAACTTTACACGATGTAGACGAGAATTATGCTACCAATTTATCGGCTACGACCATTCGTAGCTACATTTTTTTCGGATACGAAGGAAATCGATCAAAACGCAACGATTTTTAATCCATAATAAGTCAAAATATGTATGCTATAGATAAAATAGAATTGTGATAACACATATACTGTAACAATGGTGCTGGATCATTATACGAACATTTACAATACTGACCTCTATGTATCAACTCCTCGAAGCTAGTGACCACTAACCCCTTCCTCACATTCCGCGAACTGTCCCATATCTTGAAAGGCCTCTTTCCTCTAACCTCCTGGAAACATAAAAATATGTGAATTAATTGCTATTTAATAATAAGATTTTACAAAAATTAAATTTTTAACACAAACATTTATTGTTGTCAGGGAGATCTTATTGCATTAAATGTGTGACAAAAGATCATGTTCGAGTAAACCATTAAGGAGTTCCCTCGTCGGGAGTAATTTCTGGGTGCGCCATGTTCATCATAATAATGCTTTCGTGTGAACTAAACGTGTGTATGAAATTTCAGCTCAATAGTTTGAAATTATCTACTTTAAAATTGTACGGTGTGGTAAATCGGTGGCGATTTAGTGGTCAAGAGCCTCCCTGTGATCGAAAGGTCCCAGGTTCAAAAGGTTTCAGTCTCACCTAACTTGTGGTACTTGACTTGTGACACAGATTGTAATATGACGCTGTTAGCAATAACAGTAGTTGTGAAAGTGATGCTTTTAGGCACACTCACACACTCGATAAGAAGGAGAAACAATAACAGAGTGTGTTATAAGAAAAGTATCGGTGAATTTGGTCCCGGATCGTGTCCACGTCAAACCAGAACCCTAAATTAGCTCTTAAGCTATTTTCTGTCCATAAATTTACAAGAGGGTTGTATCTTAAAATATTACTGGGTTGTTTTTAAAGGGTTTCCTATGTGTTTGAAAAATTTTCAATAAACATAAATACGCGTAGTAATTTTACAGTTACACATACTTGCATTAGCATTAATAACCTAATTAAAAGTTAGTTTTGCGAAGGTTATCTTGTGTCAACGTTAGAACTTGCCTTATTTGAAGGCCTTACGTAATAACTATTACGTTATTAATTTTGTTGTTGCTACTCGCTCGCGTACCCTGAATCTGGCCAAGTGATAGAAAGAATCTAATCCTATAATCTAAATATAGAACGCGAGCGAGTTTTCACGTCATAATTGAATTATGTTTTATACAATAATTTTGTAATAAAATGTTAGTTTGAAGTGATATTGATTTATTTGTATCTTGCATTAAGAAATAATTAAAAGTGATTAAACTTTCAATAAGAAATAAACATACCGGTATACAATATTCATATGTAGGTACATAAGATAACGAACGTAACACAATAATATAAACAATTTTATCAAAATACTCGTATAACAATATCAAAGGGGATATAATATAGAGTGTATCTGTGTATGTTTTTTACTCTTCCACACAGACTCAACTGGACAGATTGTTATGAAATGTGATACATGGATAGAATATAACCTGGAATAATACATAGGGTACTTTTTATCCCAAAATTCCTACAGGAGCGACGCCCCGGGGCCCGCTTTTTAATTAAAATGCATTCCAATCAAATGACAACTTGACCCAATAACCGGAAAACTGATTACAATATCACACGAAAATCGCCCCTATCGACATCATGTCACGTGTACTAATTAATATGCAATCACAGATGATATTTAATGTAGTTTAGTTGATTCCGGCCGGGGCGTACGGCGCGACGGCTACGAGTGCTACGGCGTAGCTCGTAGCGCGCTCGTGCGGCCTGCACTGGCTGCAGCGGTGCAACGCCCGTGCGAGGTCTCTCCTCCGCCCCGCGCAGCCCGCCCTTCGCCCCCTCACTTGCCCGCTCGCTCTAGCACGCACTGTGCGTTGACCCACTGACATCGCCGCCCTACGATCTTTAATCTAGACTGGGACTTCTGTGTTTAATTATTATTTTTTTGATCATTTTCCTACTAAGTATCAGTGTATCAAAAGACGATCAATCCGAACGCATTTATCAGCTCGTAAACGGCGAAAAACCCTCCAGAATTCGTCACAACACTGGAACCGTTTGCGCCATAATTCACATCACGATATTAAGATAACATTTACTGCGTCCGGTGCACCATTTCTATCGATATTCGCGCCGTAAAAACATTCATTAACACATTTTATAGTCTACTTATCAAAATGACGTACCTCCTGAATTTCGACTATCATCTTTTCGCGGAGTTTAATAATTGATAGTTATAAGGGTGTAAAAGTGCAGTTGGGGTGAAGTAGGGGTTGAGTTTCGCTACGGCGCGATGCGCGCCGGCAAAAGGCCGGGCCGCACTGTCGTCGTGACCGGGTCGCGCCCCTCCCCCCGGGCCCTCCTGGTGCCCGCCCCCGTCCCCGCCCGCGCAGCCCTACCTCGCCCCTGGGCCCCGCACTGCAGCGCGCCGTAATCTTTTGATGCCGTAAGATGTTGAAATTAGCGACTTCGTGATGCACTTTTACCCGATGCGCCCGCATCCAATCATTCTGTTGTCATATTACTTTATATAAAAGTGTAAAATAGCTTTTAGGTAGTGTTTGATAGGTACAAAACATTGAAAATTTTATTATCTCTCTTTTAAGAAGACGTCGTTAATGGCGATTAGGGAAAACAGTGGTCAAACATTTCGTGTTTCGTTTGCGACAGGTGGCGGATTGGTTTAACATTTATCTCTCAAGTAGAAACAGCGTAATATGTATATAACCAAGATTATAAAAATACATAAGTATTTTGTTGAGAGTGATAGCTTAATATTATATAAACTTGGTAATATAGTGTATAGTCACTTCAAATACTTAAATATATATATTTTTTATTATACTGTACTCCACACCAAAAATCACTTCGATTCAATGCTTCGTTTTGACGTGAAATAGGAACAAACACACTTTCACATTTATAATATTAGTATGGAACTATGGATCGACTAAATGAAAATGGATGGAAAGACTTGGAGACAATAATATCCTCGGTTACAGACATTATAAATAAGAATACTATAAAATACATGCCTTCGCGCAGTAAAAGAAATCTTAAGCCATGGATTACCCCAGGGCTTATTCGTTGCATGAAAAATCGGGACAAAATGCATATGAGTTTAAAACGAGATCCAAATAATATGACGCTAAAAATTACATACTCAAGATATAGAAATTATTTAAATAAACTCTTGAAAGGACTAAAGAACGAGTACAACAAAAATCTTCTCCTGAGTGCGAAAAATTCTAAATCCAAATGGAAAGCAATTAAAGACATCACAAATATCGCACCTTCCCCTGAAACCTCAAAAGATCTCCTGAAATCTTCACCAGACCCTATAAATTCTGTAAATGAAGTGAATAGATTTTTCGTTGGAATAGGGAAAAACTTAGCTAATAAGATATCACAAAATAATAAAGGTCATTCTACGTCGACTACACTAACATCTCCTCTCAATTCCTTTGTGCTTTTCAATGTTGATAGTGATGAAATAGATAGCTTAATAATGAATTTGCGACGGGATTGCGCTGTTGGATGGGACAACATCTCTGCCCGTATTCTCCAATCATCGAGGGCAGTATTTGTTCCTATACTCACACATATTTGTCAGCTGTCACTCTCAACCGGAGTATTCCCAAAAGCCTTTAAAAAAGCTATTGTTTTCCCTGTTTTTAAAAATGGTGATAGACACGATGTCTCAAACTATCGCCCAATATCAGTGCTTACCGCTATGTCTAAAATTCTAGAAAAAGTCATAAATTCTCGTCTAGTAAAGTTCTTAAATACTAACAACATTCTTTCTAATAACCAATTCGGATTTAGAGAAGGCAAATCCACCGAAGACGCTGTGATAGCTTTGGTTGATGACATTGTTGTCTGCTTGGAGAAAAAAGAGAAATGCCTGGGTTTGTTCTTAGATTTGTCAAAAGCCTTTGACACGGTCTCGATCCCCAAACTTATCTCTAAATTGGAAGCAGTAGGTGTTAGAGGAATAGCGCTTGATCTTTTTCGTGACTACTTATCTGACCGGACGCAGACAGTTAAGATCGATGAATATACCAGTGAGGAGGAATGCATTACTACAGGTGTCCCTCAAGGGAGCATCCTTGGCCCTACTTTATTCATAATATATATTAACGAACTCTGCAAATTAAATCTTCCTCACTGCAATGTCTTTACCTATGCCGATGACACAGCACTTTTTGTTCATGGCAAGACTTGGTCGGAGGTACAGAATCATGCAGAGTTGGCTCTCTCAGTGGTAATGACGTGGTTATCTGATAATTTACTCACCTTAAACTTATCAAAAACAAACTATATGACCTTTGGACTACAATCTGCGACCTTGCCTGCACCCGACAACTTCATTATAAAGGCTCATACATGCCAAAACATTACTCCAAACTGCACTTGCTCTGCTATCACTCCAGCTACTACTACTAAATACCTTGGCATTATCCTAGACAGAACACTAGACTGGAAAGCACATATTAAGGCTCTAACTTCACGCATTCGTAAATTCATATATGTTTTTAAAAATCTCCGTGAAGTTGCAGATTTGGATACACTAAAAACTACCTATTTTGCCTTATGCCAGTCTCTTATAATGTATGGTGTCGGAATCTGGGGCTCAGCCCCAAAAACAACTATGCTTCCACTCGAACGTGCGCAAAGAGCTGTTCTCAAAGTTATTACACGAAAACCATATCGCCACCCTACTACACTACTATATTCTGACACCAAAGTACTAACAGTGAGACAGCTATTTGTACTAAAGACAATATTAAGGAAGCACTCCCAAGTAGTGTATGACCCTAATCTGAATTCAAATCGTAGAATGCAACACCGCTATAAAGTATGTCCCATATTACCACATAGAACCTCCTTAGCCAAACGAAACTTCAAAATCTTGAGCTCAAAATTGTACAATAAAATAAATAAAGAGACAAATATTTACCAGTGCACAAAGTTCTTATGTAAAAAACGAGTTCAATTATATCTGACCAACCTTGATTACTCTCAAACGGAAAATCTTCTACTGTGATTTTATTGCCTTTCGCACTTTTATGTTACTTGATGGCACTTGATGGTCTTTTGTTATATTTTATAATTACACAAATAAATAAAAAAAACTGATAAACCTTTCATGCAAACACACTCAATCCTAACTCACAAACTATTTACTCATATACACGAAACACTCCACATTCTCACATAAAAATATATTATATACATATACCCATATATATATTCATACTATTATAGCTTAGTCATTCGTTTATTTTTAAATTGTTAAATATAAATAGATTTCCCAAAGAAACAGATTGCTCTAGTTTGGGAAATCTAAAACAAAATGTTATCACTCGTAAATCAGCCTTTTATATCTGTTACCTAAATTACCTTTAGCACCTATACGTATATTCCCCATGCCAACCCGGTGGCAAGCCGACTCCGAGATACAGACTTACGTCTAGTTCGGAGATGGTCTGTTGCCGATTGGTAGAGGGAACAATATACTATACAAATGTGTTTTTATTTTTGTTTCTTGTTTACTTGTTTGGTTGAAATAAAGAAATTTATTTATTTATTATTTATTTAGACACAGCATTGGCACCTGTCCCTGGCATAAAGAATGTCCATTGTCCAGTAGAGAAAACACAGCGAGGGTAATGAGTATGATTCGGGGTGGCATTTTTGATTATTTTATTTTTATTTTAAATTTAAATGTCGACGAGATGGTCAAATGGACCTAAGAGCGCGGCTCCATTGATCAATCGTGCTCCGTTGGTTTGACGTCCGTCGACCATCAACGCAGATATTGTAGATTCTACGTACGTCAGTGTCAAAACCTTTGAATGACAACGGAGCCGTAACATGCCGACGCAACGTATCAATTTGGCATTCTGGTCTACGTAGCTGTCTACGATGGTGCTACGACTTCGTAGAGCTTCGTAGCTCTAGTGCTACACGCTGTCTCTGTGCGTTTCATATTCATAAATTATACCAAAACAATGCATTTTTTTTTAATTTGTGAGAACGACCCTGCGTATGTCAACTTTTTCTATAGTAAATTTCTATCGTTATACTTTTATTTTTTTAAAAATTATAACTTTTTATAAGATAAAATGCAATAGGGAGTATTACTGCACATTAACATACAGGTACACAAAAGCTTCTTGGACTTCATACAGGTAAGATCTTCAGTCAAAATCAAGTTTTTATCAGTTTATGACCACAGTTGACCAAATAATGCAGAACATAACATAAAATATTATTATTTTCAGGATAATCCATTCCTTTTTTCCTTTAAACTCGCACCAGAAGGTATTTTTGGTCGTAAATCTGCAACAATATTGAAAATTGGCGCTTTTTGCCTCCATTGGTAATGTTTGTGTACCTTACTTGTACCAGTATCGCCATCTGCGCTGAGCTTTGCGTAATATGCCCTATTCCTTTTTTATTCCACGTGAGTTTAGAATTAATTATGGAGCAAGCGACAGTACAAAGTGACTTTATTTAAAGATTATTAATATTGCTTTTATATTTGTGAAATACGAACACATATACAATCGATTCATTAGTAAGGGGGTCGCGATTTTATTGGTTCCGATTGATACTTTTCTTATTTGCCCAAATAAGGTTTCCGTAACAAAAATAGTTGAAAATAGTAAAGTTATATCCTAAATCTGTGACAATAATACGAATTTCTTGAAGTTCTGTAAAATACAAGGCATATAAAAATACATACAAACTTATCCTTACATATTATAAAACAAAGTCCTCTGCCGAATCTGTCTGTCTGTTCGCAATAAAATCAAAAACGACTGCTCGGATTCATGCAATTTTCATCAATAGATAGTGTGGTTCCTGAGGAAGGTTTAGGTGTATAATTTATTATGTTTTTAACCGAGCGAAGCCGGGACGGGCCGCTAGTAAAACATAAATAGTACCTTTACATTCTTTATGCGAAGTTTTAAATTTAATACTCATAATATACTTAATAAGCTTAACACTAATAAAGGTTGCTTGTAAGGAGGTTTTGGTATTCGTTACAGTGGACCCGACTGACTGACGCCAACTTTTTAGGGTGTTATTAACTTGAAATTACGCATAAAGGACATATAAATGACGTTCCAAGTTAATACCAACATTTTGACTAGACTCAGTACCATTTCCTAATTCAAATTCAAATTCAAAATTCTTTATTCAATTTAGGATGATATACATCACTTATTGACGTCAAAAAAATTACTTAAACTAAGTCTACTGTGGGCTTCCAAATAAAAATATAAAGAGTTATAATAATAGTACAGATGTTATAAAAACATATTTTCAATGTCTGTTATCCACGATCTTCTTCTAAGACTTCAACTCTTCTTCTTAGATGGTTATCCTAGCAACTGATCTACGTTCGACCTGAATCTATACTTGCCCTAATACTTAAATCTACATGATTATCTTTAGCCACTATTTTACTACTTTAAACTACTGCCCATAAATGATTCGACTAGCAACTTGACATTATTTATTTCATAAATTTACATTTATTTAAATTCCACTAATATGTCCACCATACAGCTCACGTGACCTATAACCTGGAGAGTGGATCTGTATAATTTTTAAAACTTATTCAATTTCTCGCATAGAACTGTAAAATATGCTTTTTATTAAATAGGATGCAATTAATACGTATATTTAACGTTTCAAAAACAACACAGAATATAGCAAATCCAGTATTTTCTAATCCAAACTGAATTAAAACGAAGGCTGTTATCTCAACATCCCGCCGCCGGCGCGAAGGGAGATGATAAATAAGCGATAAATAGAATTTAAGCTGTCGCTGATAACAGATTGAATTTCCCGCGGTTTTGCCCGTGTCTGATAAATTGACTGTCTTCTTACGTCCTCAAGATCCGGGATATATGGGATCGAAATGGGATAAAACATATACACTTCATTTACCAAGTTTAATACAAAATAGTATAGTACACATTATTACACCTTTAAAGATCTGAGTCGATCTTTGTTATCTGAAAATTATTTCATAAATTTCAATATGTCTATAAGTATACAAAATAAGTAGTAATATATGTTGACGAAAATGTGCTCAAATTAGTTTCTAGTTCACATTTGCCACCAGCGCCTGAAACTAACTTTAAAAAAGTTTAAGTACGCACTCGTCACTAGTGACGAAAGTGAATTAAAGTCATACAAGTGTTTACTTTCGACAACACCTGCCTCAAAGGTGGCCTAAATCGTATAGGAGTATTTTTTAATATATATATAAGACCTATATTTGTTAATTGACGTCCTTGGAGAAAAGGCTGCGGTGAAGTTTGTTGCGCCGCTTCTTCTTCACTTGCGCTTTGGAGTTGCGTTTGTGAGTTACCATGTTTGAGGCGGGTACTCTCCGAAACTACCGAAACGATTTCAAAAATTATGTCACCATCAGAAAGGTACATTATACCAGATTGCTTTAGGCTACATTTTATCTCAAAATTCCCACGGGAGCGAAGCCCCAGGCAACATCTAGTAGATGATAAATTTATGAAAATGTAAATTTTTAATTTTTCCAAAACTGATTTAATATATATTTTTTTACTTATTTCCCGATCGGACTATGCATACATATTTTTAAATTGTCAATGATTCATGTTCATTCGGCTTTTTTATTTTAGCAGAACTTGCCCCCACAATCCGAGAGGACTTTGATCACAGCATCGATAACTCATAACAGTAATTGAAGGAAGTGGCAATCGAGGGATTCCACGACTTTATGGCGGCGGATTAATGGCTAAAAGGAATTAAATCCCCCCTTTAATTCGCTTCTCAATCAATACTTCGGCTGCCCCCTGAGCAAAATGGTCGAAATGATAAGCTATTCGAAGATCCGAGTTTTTATACATTTCAAAATCCATTAAGAGAATTGTGACTTTAAGGCGGCTTGTAAGCGGTTTCATGAATGATAAAGATACTCTATTCTCTTGTAATAATTATACGATAGCAGCAGCGACTGACCTATTTGTACATTCATAATGGATGCTGATGCTGTGTATTTTGAGACATAGGAATATTTACGTATCATATTTAGTTAATTCTAGGGAATACACGGATTTTAATATAAAAATTCGCAGGCATTGTTTAGATTTCTAATTAAGTTTTTTTTAGTCGTCATTAAATTATTAATTTTCTTTTTATCTTATGGTTTTACTCATTTAGATACGACATTATTAGCTCCAACCCGAGGCTACATGTCCTTGTTTATTTCGGCACAATATGTTTAATTACTCATCTAAACAATTTTCATCAAAATTAACAGTTTCTTTTTAAGAACTAACAACATCCACCCACATCCATATTTCGACAAATTTACGAAATCAGTTGGGTACGATTAGTGCTGGCATTTAAAGGTCAAAGCGGCTCAACGTATCAACAATCCATCTAATTTTGATACAAAAATTCGCAGGCATTGTTTAGATTTCTAATTAAGTTTATTTTAGTCGTGATTAAATCATTAATTTTCTTTTTATCTTATGGTTTTACTCATACTATTTATCTAGTGTTTATGATATAACAGCGATCACACTTGGCGCTGATCAGTTAACTCGAAGTTTTGGGCGTGTACATTAGCCATACATCAGTCACCCATATCATAAGTTGCCTCCCAGCCACCCCTGGTGTCAAATCTAAAGTGTAGGTTGTCGTGTAGGTGTGTGCAATTTGTGTACGTTTAATATAAATTAGAAATGAAAAGTTATGTCATAACAACATTGATATTTTGATAAAACCCACGATGTTTACATTAAGAACCCATTAAACCAGACGCAAACAGAGGAGTGTTATAAGTTTAACCTGTACAGACACGTTAAACTCATAACATTCCTCTGTTTGCGTCTGTAACTGATCTAGACCGAATTTATTATTTCATTTTGAAAGATCACTTAATCGAGGGCGTTCATCGCGTAATTGAACAAGAAAAACAAAAATACCTTAAATAAAAAATTGATAAAACAATGCTTGTGTAAAAATTACTACTTATGATATTGTGAAAATTCCGTATGTTTTTAACCGTCTTCATTTTAAATACATGTACATTACGAATTCGCATTGTTCTAGAATTGTTTGTGTGTCCAATTAATAATTACGAATCACGTTGGTACTTTTTATTTATCATACTCGTATCAGGGTGGATGCCACGGGGCTCAGCTAGTTTTGTAAACAATATTATGTAATTTTGAACTGGAAAAGTTCTCTGATTTAACTGAAAAAAAATGAGAAGGAGCGATAAAATAGAATAAAACAATATGTCCTAATATAGACTCATGTGACTTCAGTCCCAAAATTATGTTAATAAATATTAGAAAAAAAAACATATAGACTAGGTATTATTGATTAAAATTACTACTATTATTTAAAGATAGTCAAAACGGAGCATTGGATCGGGTGATTTTTGGTGTGGAGAGCTGAAGAGTGATACTAGCTACTTTTTAAAACAATAGCTAGTTGTTTGTATATCAGTACAGTTCCACACAGTGTCATGTAAAAGAGCTGCGCGACATTCATTACGTGTGAAAGGTTTTTTTTAATGTATCTGTTTTTTTTATTCGTTTCGAGAAAACCCAAAGAAATGCTTGTAAACTTTTTCATCTTCATAAAGTTATGTGCAAAGAACTTAAATGTTGTAATTTATTCTGAGCTATTAAAACGGTTATTAATGTAATTACTAGTCATAGTTTCTGTTCTATTTTGAATAATAAAAACATTTTTGAATTAAAATATGAGCCTGAGTCAAGACAGAGTCTATCATACTATAGCTTGCTCCATGGTACCTACTCACTCCATGGACAGATCAATGTGAAATGAAAGCATTTTTTTTTTAATTTCTTTCTATTCCTTATTTTATAATTCTTACTAAAGATGTCCATAAAATGTATGTATATTTCAGTTTTTTTTTTTGGCTGTTTTCTTAAAAAAAGGTTCTATGGTGCTTATCTTAAAAACTAGAGAATTTAGTCTTATTTAGGAATTTACATCAGTATGTCATGGCGCGAAATTACCTGTGAATTTATATAGAAACTTCCTATTTGTCTACTCTACGTACTGCTAGTGGCTACGAGGCTACGGTCGCTACGCGCGGTGCTACGGACGTGCTACGCATGTGCTACGAACCGCTACGAGTACTTGTTACTTTGCTACGAAATCTTGCCTTCATATATTTTATGATTCTAGTGATGTAACTATTTGATACATAAAAAAACTTAAAGTTTGAAACAAATAATAAAAATGAATTTACAAATATTTTTGGTGACTATGATAAAACGTTTTGCAAAAACTAAAATAGCATTCGCTAAAACATTAGACAAGAACCAATCAATAGTGTCCATCCAAAAATACCCTACAGTTCTAAATTGGCACAGATTTGGTACACAATGCAGGTTGCATGTGCAGCGCCGGTCTACGGCAGAGTGAGCGAGACAGACATATCCATGAACGGGGCGCGCGAGCGGGACCGCGGCTGCGGCAACTGAAAGCCCATCTACTGGCACCATCACTGATGGGGAACCACTTATAGCACTGGTCGGGTTGAAGCTAGGGTTGTCCCAAGCGCACGGGAAGCTAGTATCGCTAGCGGATAATAACCATATCTGCGGGCGTGTCGTGGTCGGTTACATAAGACGGCGTCGCCGGCCCCTCACGCGGATTACCTCTCTCGCCATCGCGGCATGCTCGCCGGAGGCCGCGGGCGGCGCGTCTCACGCCGCCATCGTCGTGGGGCGAAGCCCGGGAACTCGCGTCGCGTCTCGCGGACCACTTGGGCGACGCTGCCGCGTGGGCGGCGATCGATGCCACCTCCGCGTCTGCGTGCCCGAACCTGCACGAAGTCGGCCGAACGTTGCCGAGCGGAGGTGCATCCGAATACGCCCTGACCTAGTTCGCGCGCACACTGACCTCGTTCCCGCCTTGTACAGCTCCGATGCGGTACATACAGCTTGGGAATAAGGAGGACCTAGACTTCTCATTGAGCCTAGAATTCTAAAAAAAAGCGCAAAATTAGTACATTTTAGGTAATACCCAAAAGTTAGATACGAACTGAAAATTAACCAAATAACTAATGATTGAAAGATATTGTATTTTGGAATTTAAGTAACACGTATCTGTGACCATTATTTCTGTCCTACAGCTATGCGATTCGGAACCTGAGGGAAAATCTTACTAATAACACACTTATAGTGAAATACATCTCGTAAAATAAATCTTCTGTTTTATCTTTATTTTAGGAACAGCGATTGCACTATTTAGATAACGGGCAATATGAACTGTAGGTACGATATGATTACAGAGCTCCAGTGGATAACGAACTGTGAAATAAAAGTAAATCCAAGCTCGCCACTCGTGTGAGCTTGCAATTGGGCTGCAAGTGGCGGGGTTTTCAGGTTTTTGTGTTAGCAGAAGGAGGCCTTACGGGCATTTGGACAGCACAGCGGATAAGAGACACGGTTACATGAAGCGGGGGGTGGGGTAAATGTTTAACCGCTCTACATTATTTTATCACGTGTGTTAGAATGATATTTTTCTGATATGGCTTCACGGTGGCTATATCATATCTAGTCTCTCTCACATCTTAGCATTTTCACAGTTTTATTTGGGGGCTGCTTCACGACGCTGCGAATCCCGCGGTCAGCCATTAAAATTAAATTTTCAAAATTCAACTGTATGTGATTTTACACAACATGTTATTATTTCCTAATAGCTGGCAAGGCTATGCCCTTAATCATCTCGTACGACAACCTCGGGAGGGTATGGTGTAGGGACCACACGCCACGCTTTATCCAACATAGTGGTCAATCAGCTTCTTCGTGATGTTTTTCAGTGTTGCAGATATTACAATTTGAAACTACAATTTTAATTTTATTTTCGTCCAAGAACCTTATAAAATCTTTATGTATTATATATATTAGGTACACATATAGTTCCTTAAGATAAATACTTCTGTGGTACGTTGTTACTTCTACACGTATATCCATATACGTTATATTATATCCGTAACGGTCTACTATTTCCTTACTGTTTTATAAACTTTCGTTGAAACGTCAGCAACATTAAATAAATATGTTGTAAATATGGTAAAGTCAGGTTAATATACGTAGAAATAATATCAGTTCCATCTTTTATGGATATTTTCGAAAGGGTTCACCGAAATTGATAAACCGTACGCCGTATCCATTGAATAGATCGTTAAAGTACAGCTTTAACGATCTATTCAATTGATTTCTCTTGAAAATGTGGAGTCGCATGTGCAACCAGTGCACAAACGCAATACCTATACATGTAAATACACAGTAACACTCGATATTATAGTATTGGCAGATAGTTACTTTTTATCTTTGCTTTCAAATCAAAATGTTATTATGTCATATCGGATAAATAAAATGAAAAAAAAAAAAAAACGAAACAAACATGTCAACGTCAGATTGTCAGCAGCGCACGGCAACTGGAGATCGTAGATTTGTGCTGTACAGTTTTTTATGAAAATAAAATTCTTTCAGGCTAAGTATTTCGTGAAAGTTGCAATGTTATTGTGAGTTTTTATATTCTAGTGCATCAGCAATGTGATACAAGCGAGTTTCATATGAAAAGTGTTCAATTTGTGCGTTTAGAACGGCGACGGTACGGATGGAATGTCGCTGTATACAAAGTAAGTATGCTCTAATTTAAAATGTATGAGTGCTATAAGTCTACCTGTTACTTAGAATTTGAGTAGTAAATAGCAACAGTAGGCTGGGTATTGTTGTCCGCCGTGGCGTCTCTTCGCAAGCTTGTTTTTCTCGCCCACGCACATTCCAAAGGGCCTGTTTGGGTACAATACACTTGCGCTATAATTAACCTGATTTGTGGGGACAGTTTTAGACAATTATGTACATACAATTATGGATTTAGGCCTCTGTACGGTCAGTAAAAGTTATTGCCCGTTTTATGTGTTTCCAAGATGCTTTAATTAATGTTATCAATTGTATAAAAAAAAATTACCGATCATAACTGGTATGTTTCTAGCATATATATTTTTTGGATAAATTAAAATTTTATTTGTATCAAATTCAAATCATTTATTCAGAAATTAGACCTTCTCAGGCACTTTTTCTTGTCAATCTTTATATTTATAGTTATTTCTCACAAGCTACAAACTACTGATCAATCACTTCCAAGTCATTGCTGAGTTTCAGTTGAACAGAGAAAATATAAGACTTCTTCCAATTAATTGAATTGGTAAGCATTTAAGTTTATTTTCATCTCTTTTGATCACACCAAATTGAGACACAACAGATAAACAATTGCGCATTTGCACCAGTTTGTAAGGAAGATGTTAAACATAATTATGCTTGTATTATGTGTGACAAACATACTCAATGATGACTGGACATGGACAATATAAATATTGCATCTCTCAACCCAAAACATCTTGGTTATCAGTAAAGTAATTTGCAAATAAAATATTTCAATTTGTATAGCCATTATTTGCAATAATAAAAAATACACTTTTTATAATAGGATGCCCATACATATGTTATCCTATTATGAACATTGTGGCATTGTGGAAATCTTGCCTAGTAAGCATAAAGTCTCGAGGTAAAACAGACTACTGTATGTGGAGTGCTGGCAACAGCTAGTCAATCATAATCAGAAGCTGATTCAAAATACATGGTCAGTCAAGAGTTCGTGACAGATCAGTGGAAACATTATTGTCAAATTGTTACATACCATTTCATACATATATTTAGTATATAACACAGCTAATTAAGGTGAGGCATGTATCTTGTCTTTGTTTCATTGTCTAAAGACTTTCATAAAAGTTGAAAGAGTCAGCAATAATTTTCTATATATGTGAAAGAAAGAAAGAAAAATTGTTTATTTGATATCACAAACTTAAATCTAAATTATTATACAGGGATTATAGATTATATAATAATAACGATGACCTTTGACGACCTCGGTGGCGCAGTGGTAAGGTTCTAGCGACTGAACCGAGAGGTCCCGGGTTCGATCCCCGGTCGGGTCATGATGGAAAATGATCTTTTTCTGATTGGCCCGGGTCTTGGATGTTTATCTATATATGTATTTGTTATAAAATATAGTATCGTTGAGTTAGTATCCCATAACACAAGTCTCGAACTTAGCTAGCTCAATCTGTGTGATTTGTTCTAATATATTTATTTATATTTATTTATTATTTGCTAACAGTAACTGTACATATTTATTCTGCAGGCGTTAGACATGATGGTGGGGCGCATCAACCTGCGGGCGGCGCTGGGCGCGCTCTGTGTGCTTGTGATATTGCTCATGCTGTTTTGGAGCCGCTGCGGGGAGCTCTCCCATCGGCCCAGTGAGTATATATATTTTTGAACACACTATCACAAGAATATGGTTTCCATTTGTAAAATAAGACTTGTATTTTGCACATTTGGGAAGCAATTAATAATTTCAATTTGAAAAAACAAGTAAACATACCTGAATGGGTACAAAATGAGAATAAGTAGTATTTATCTCTCTTGTCAATTTTAATACAAATCCAGAATTATGGCCAAAATAAAAAGATGTCAAGCCGAGTTAATAAACTGTAATTTTCTTTGCTTCTTATGTCTGTATTATAAATGTAATAGTGTCCTTTTTTGATTGTCCTTATTTCACGTTCTACTTTGTAGAGCATTTAATTAAATATTTATTTATTTGTTGGGAGACAAAACTAAGCAGACTATATCGGCAGAGCCACAGTATGAGTAACAGTTAGCTTTTTATATATTTTATTTATATATACATATATACTTTATCCTAATATCTAAGGTATTTGTCCTCTGCTAGTAGGCACAAACCCCCTATCAGAGCGCACCACAGCGTTAGACGTCATCGAGTGTTCTATCAACACCGAGTACTCCGTCGCGTGCAAGCGGGACCGGGACGAAGTATATATACCTTTCTCATTCATCCACAAGTACTTTGAGGTGGGTCAAATTTTATTTACAGGGATCTCTTGCTCTTTAATTTTGATGTCAATACTCAGGCGATATCTTAAAATTTTGCTGGTTCTCTCTGGTATAAATAAACACGAAATAAGTTGGATTTGCATTGAATCATTTTAGAAATTCCACCCTAGAAGTTGAAATAGATATATTTTTCACAAGTTTGTATGAAAAAGTTGTGAAATATATATATATAGTCTTGTAGGCACAAACTACAGACCATTACCCTTAATGGTTTGTGGTATAGCACTTTCCAATTCCAACAAATAAAACCAGTTGCTATCTAAACCGTCTGCATAGTTATATTTATGTTGCCTGTTCTAAATTCAAATACAAGATAATGCATGTGGCCAGTATATGCAGGCCTACAACATTGAAAACATACTGCATTTTAGATTAACCTATTGCTGACATCATCCTTAATGTGACCTCATTTTCGGTTCTGTTATTATATTTGTAATATATAGGTACATACAGTATGTAATAGAGTAGATGACGAACTCTTGACATGAAAAGAAACTTTGACAATAATGGCAATTCTTTAAAAGTTATGAAAAAATAAAACCTTGTTGGCAAAAAAGCTATGTTTGTTAGAAAATATTGCGTTTATGGAGTTGACATGTTATAAAATAGTTATCATGACATGTCATGTTAAAATAGTTACAATAGTTTTTATTTTGACGGCATTGAGTTGTTTTCAGTGGGCTACCATGAAACACTAAGCACGACATGGCATCCATACGTTCTATCTTTTTTCCACGATGCGTACACTTCTTACTTCCCCCAAGGATTATTTTTCCGCAGGTAGGACTCTTGTCTGGGTCTTTCCGTGTACGATGCATACATGTTTGTATGTTCCGTAGTAGGCCCCCAGTAGTAAAATGTTTATTAAGACTTTCCAATGAAACTTAAATCAATCAGAAAATGCTGCATTGTTTTAGTATGCATTCTCAAAATATTCCTAAATATATATATTCTATCTTCATGATATTATATACAATATCCTCTGACCTTGTCATCTTGATCACCAATTCACGTGGACGATGCCACGGACAAAAGTAACAATACGAGTAAGCGATGTAATGACTTTAATGATAGCTTACAGATTACCTTATACTCCCTGTGGAATGAATAATTCCACTGACATCAGTATTGGTATTCCCACATTAATATTTAAGTAGTGAAACTTTATTTTAGTTACTATCACGCCATGCGCCAGTTCTCAGTAAATCTAGGCAAACAGGAAATAACATGAAATTACTTGTATCGTATTTGTTCATATAATGTTACCTGAGCTTGTTATTAACATGTGCAACTCACCATGCCACAGTAAATAAGGCCTTAATTATAGTTATAATTATTATATGTACCAAAAAAAGTAAAACATAAAAGTATTGTATGTATGGCACCTAAAATTTATAACAAAATTCCACAACAACAAGTTAAAGGTCTGAATATAAATTTATTTAAAAAGCACCTCAGGTCCTTGCTGATTGATAAATGTTATTATAATTTGAACGATTTTTTTAATGATAGACTCAGATAAAAATTTAGTTAATTTGGTTACTTTTATTTATTCGATTTTGTTTTGGAATGATGATTTGGGCACTCCATTTAAATTTGCACACCCGTGGACGGTGAAATATGTGGGATTAAGTTTTTCTTTTAACACCACATTGTAAAAAATGTGAACTCCTGTTTTTGCAAATAATCTTTGTCTTTGTCTTTGAAAAACAGAAACAGTGTAAAATTCTGTCTGTTATGCGTTCACGGGTAATCCGCTAGACCGATTTTGATGTGTATTTTAATTAAAATCTACGCCCTAAATTGAAAGAGAGATGATGAAAGTTTACATGAAAAATAACTTTATATTCTTTTTGCCGCGGTTGGAGCCGCAGGCAACAGCTAGTTATCCGTAATTATGTAACTAAACTTATGACGTTAATAAAGTATCGCTTTGTCGTTCTTGAAAAAAAATAAAACAAAACCAATCTTGTATACGAAATCGGTGTACACGATGAATGTCGACGATATTTTAACGGTCGTCACTTCAAATATAAAAGGGGAACCCTTATAGCATTGCTTCGTTGTCTATCTGTCCGTCTGTCAATACCCATTATATTCCATCAGGTATATGGCAAAATAACAGCGACAGATGGCGTGGAAAAATTCGAATGGTCCCATAGCTATAGCAAGATCTACCATCCTAAGAAGAAATACGACCCTCGAGGCACCTTCACCACTTTCGAAAACTACAATGTCGAGGTGCGGGACAGGGTGAAGTGTATCAGCGGGGTCGAGGGCGTCCCAGTGTCTGTCCAGTGGGAGCCGAGAGGGTTTTTCTACGCTACACAGATTGCTCAATTCGGATTGGCCCATTACAGGTTTTTTTTTTCACTACAACATCTATACTATTATTATAAAGAGGTATGCGGTTGTGTGTTTGTGACTATGTGAGCTTGTATGTTTGGGGCGGGTAATCTCCGGAACTACCGAACCGATTTCAAGAAATATTTCACCATTAGAAAGGTACATCATCCAAGATTGCTATAGGCTACATTTTATCTCAAAATTCCCACGGGAGCGAAGCCCCGGGCAACATCTAGTTAACTATAAAAACATTTTTCTATATGTAGTACTTATGTAATAGAGTTAGAATCAGAGAGGTGCTAAAAGAGGTAAACATTATTATTTTGTGACAGCTGGAGCTTGTGCTGTGTGTATGTTGGCGACATTTGTGATCCTCCCTCTCTTTCTCTCATCCTCACGCGTTTACAGCATCGTTCCCTGGTTCATTCGGGTCTGTGACGCCGCGACGCCTGGCGTCAGCGTAGAAAACTAACCGAAAAGTTTTGAAGGTTTGGATGTGATTTTACAAAATGCCTGATGTCAACCATTTTATGGAATGTTATTGTTACCAATCTGAAACAATAAAAAACAAAAACTGTACGTTTTTAATAGGGGTTAGTGCGGGTTTGTATTTCACTTCACACCTTCGAATCGACTCGAAGTGAGACGCAGCGAACCAATCACATTGCGCCATTTTGACGCAACGACAACCATACTGCAATGTGAATGGCTCGCCGCGTCTCACTTCTAGTCGATTCGATGGTGAGAAGTGAAATGCAAACCGGCACTTCGTCCTGACTGACTAGTTTTTTAAATCATATTCTTCCACAACCGTTTGTATTATTTTGGTATTTTCATATTACACGACTACAAAATCATTTTTAGCAAAATTACTCTTTGACAATATGTTTTCCTTCCGACACATAAATAGTGCAATCTCCGCTCCGAAGGTTGACTCACTCAATTAACAATCGTTTGTTAATGTAACAACCGTGAGATTTGTTTCCTGTGTAGATCTGTATGGCTCTAGTCTTCAATTACATCTCACCACTCTGTCGTTTTGGATGATATCTTGTGATAGGTGGGTAGATAGGACCTGGCTGCGTTGGCAGCAGTGAGAGAGATTCTGTTATTAGTTACAAGAAATGTGTAAGTTCTGTTGTTATTTCATGTTATTTTCTATACAAGATGACAAGATTGTGAAGTCAGTTAAAACATGGACAATCTTTAGACAGCTATTTATAGTGCTAGTACACAAACACAATGGTCAATCAATATATTCTTGCATAGATTCCCTCAAGGCCAAGGTCAAGATGGAAAATGTTGTTTTCATACAGAATAATATATATATATATATATATATATATATATATATATATATATATATACCTTAGGGCTAACACAATCGGTGTGATTAAATAAATAAATATAATAGGACAAATTACACAGATTCAGTAAGTTTTAGACTTGTGTTATGGGATACTAACTCAACGATACTATATTTTATAACAAATACATATATAGATAAACATCCAAGACCCGGGCCAATCAGAAAAAGATCATTTTCCATCATGACCCGGCCGGGGATCGAACCCGCGACCTCTCGGTTCAGAGGCAAGCACTTTACCACTGCGCCACCGAGGTCGACAAGTGATTTGTCCTTATATATTTATTTATATTCTTTATTATCCCAATTATCTTTCACAGCAAAAACGTAACGGAACCGGAGCCGAGGCGAAGGGTGCTGGACGACGGAGAAAAGTACATAGAAGACTGGATCGTGAGTAAGGACGCGTACATGGCGCGCGACTTCGACGCGGAGCTCCACACTAACGTCATGCGGTTCTCGACGTCTGACCACCCGACCAGCCAAATCTGGTTGAAGGTTAGTTTATTTATTCACTTACCAGCCAAAGATTATTTATTTGCAAAAACATGAGTTCACGTTTTTATTACAATGTGGTGTTAAAAGAAAAACTTAATCCAACATATTTCACAGTCCACGGGTGTGCGAATATAAATGGAGAGCCCAAATCATCATCCCCAAACAAAATCGAATAAATAAAAGTGACTAAAGTTAACTAAATTTTTATATGAGTGTATCATTAAAAAAAATCGTTTAAATTATAAAAATACTAGATGTTGCCCGGGGCTTCGCTCCCGTGGGAATTTTGGGATAAAATATAGCCTATAGCAATCTTGGTTAATGTACCTTTATAATGGTGAAAGAATTTTTAAAATCTGTTCGGTAGTTTCGGAGATTACCCGCTTCAAACATACAAAGTCACAAACTCATAAACGCTTACCTCTTTATAATAATAGTATAGATTTACCATGGGCTTGGGTTAGTTGATACTACAGCCTAGTAAAACAATGTTTTAATTAATATCTAAAATTGATCCTTATTATTTTAATCATAGGTGAACGTGTCCCAAGACTTCGTGCTGAGCTTAGACCTGGTGATGAAGAAGAATTCCTCGCTGACCGTTGTCCTTCAGAACAAGGAGAAGAAGGAGACCTTCTACCTGCATTATGTCACCTCTCCGCATCTGATAAAAGCCAAGGTGATTTTGGTAATTTTTTTTTTACAATTTTGCAACTTATTCTGAATTTATTTAGCCAAACTAGTATTTATCGATATGGTACATAGAGTTTTGATAAAAAAAATACTGCTAACTATCAGTTTTGCTCGAAACATTCGCGTTTCACAACCTTTGGCTCTGTCCGCCCCGTAGCGATAAAGACGTGATGCGTCAGAATTTTTTAAGTTTCATATTTTCTCTTTGCCTAACACAATCAAAGTCAATTCCAACTAAGTACTCATTGATATCTGTGAAGTAAACCTCAAGTTTCCACTTAGGGTGAACACATTTACTACGGTGTCGGCGCGGAGCCACAGTGGCGGCGCGTGACGCGCGACCTGATCGTGGACGTGCAGAAAGGCTGGGCGCTGCTGGACCGGCCCAAGCGGAAGGCGCCTAGGAATAAGTTCAAGGTATGTTGGTTCCTGAATGCGGCGGATCCTGGGCTCCGACGCTCAACGGCTGGGGGAAAAAACCGGGAAATTCTCAAGTGAAAAATAGATGCTGGTTTCTGAATACGGCGGACCTATGGACTAGAAGTATGCCAGTAGTTTGTAGCTTGTGAGAAATAACTATTTAATATAAAAATGACGTCAAAAAGTACCTGTGAAGTTCTAATTTATGAATAAATGATTTGAATTTGAAAGTATAGAATAGAAATTAGTTTCGTAGTGATAAATATCTGTTATTCATGAAAATAGTTCAAGAAAACTTTTCAGCTAAAGTATGTTTTGTCTCTGTCAATGTCAAATATTATAAAGCGCGATGGTAACAAAACATATTTTAGATTAAGGTATGCTTTAACGTTTTTATGAATAACGCGGTATTGCTGGAAATTAAGAAATAGTAAACAACTTTATCGGCCGACGGTCATTATGTAATTTGAGAGCGAGGCTCTTGTCGGTGGAGTCCCTTCCATTGTTCTCTCTCCAAAGCCGACTCCTTCACTTCTTGATACGACTCGACATCCACTTTTTCTTTAATTTGCTTGGTGTAACCATCTCTTGGTCTTCCTGGGCCCCTTCTTCCTTCCAACTTTCCTTCTATAATAATTCTGAGGAAGGCATCGTGTCGTATCAAGTGTCCTAACATTTTCACTCTTCTGTTTTCAAGATGTTTCTTTTTTCTCCAATTCGGTTAAGAACCTACCCGTTGCTGATTCTTTCTTTCCAGCTAATAACACAAATTCAAATTATTCAGAAATTAGACCTTCACAGGCACTTTTTCTCGTCAATTTTTATATTTATAGTTATTTCTCACAAGCTACAAACTACTGGCATTTCGGAACGACCACTGCTGAGAAGAAATGCCGAAAGAAACTCATTTGAACAGTGTTGGTCCCTATCATGCCAGATCGGCTTACCATTATTGTTTCTTACAATGTTTTTTTTTCTAAAAATATATAAAAGTACATAATGTATATAGTAAAGGTATATCAAAACAGGTTATGATTGTGATCCGAGTGCTATACACACCTATAATATGTTTCATAACACACCAAAATATAACCTTAATAGATTGCGAGTATAATACTGAGCGGCGTGGGAGCCATAGACAATATAACCGTGTCGTCGAGCGAACACATGTCACATTTCTTCGCGGCTGCAAGATGGCTGACGCGCCACCAGAGCGTAACTTCCGGCGGGTGGCCCATACCTGTGCGCAGGCGCATCGCGTCCCTGGAGCTCAAGCCTGGCTGGTAAGCAATATTTAATTTTAGGAGTATAAATAATACGTATATATTTTTCGGAACAAAATATCCTAATCAGAATTTGGGTTGGCTTGTTTATTGTAATAGCTTTTTTTTTTAATTTCAACAATTGTATTTCTACTAATTTTGTTAGTAAATTATTAGATGTTGTTTGAAGTCGACTATTTTTTTTTATTTCAATGGAAATACCAAAAATGTGACAGTAAAATGAGCATAACTGATTGAAATTCTAAATTAGACAAAGAGGGCGATACGGACACGAAGTCACGCATTCTCATATATGGCGTCCATACAAAACTGCGAGAGACAAATGTATAAATAAATAAATATATTAGGACAAATCACACAGATTGAGCTAGTCCCAAAGTTCTAGACTTGTGTTATAGGATACTAATAACTTAACGATACTATATTTTATAACATACCTATACATATATAGATAAACATCCAAGACCCGGGCCAATCAGAAAAAGATCATTTTCCTTCATGACCCGACCGGGTATCGAACCCGGGACCTCTCGATTCAGAGGCAAGCACTTTACCACTACACCACCGAGATCGTCTAAATTAATTGTTAATTAATTTTTAAATTTAATTTAAAAATGTATAGTTTACTTCTTTTCAGTTTTTTTATTAGCTCCCGTTCCGACTCATATTTTAGCTGTAGCATCGTTAACACTATTTTCATAATTTGTTGTCATTCAGAATCAGTCAACATGCCTATTATATCGACCCATTACGTCGTTAATGCACATATTGCACCACCAAATCACACAAACCATTTGGTTTGAGGCTACTATTAATTTTATTGATATGTTCAATCGTATGACTACTCGATTGCCAAGCAAATTGTTACTTTACTGTACCGTCGACAGCATGTCGAGTTGCGTGTACCTTTACGTCGCGATAATAATGGCTATTTTACAATGAATTTGGGTTGATGTATATGAAATAATATTGATAAATTGATAGTATACTATTCCAACCGGCGTGTAATTGTATTGATGTCGTATGCGGGCTATTGTATTGGTTGTTTTATGTGATTGAATTGAAATACTAACTGCAACGATAATTGATTTATTGTAATATCAATATCATGTACTAGTGTATAGTTCTTTTAGAATTATTACAATGTCCAGAACTAACACACTTTAAATTGTTTACTAATTGTAAATGTATGCCAGTTGCCTGAAATAAACTCTTTGTTTTATTTATTTAGAAGCCTTGGTTAAAGTCATTATGGTAGAATCCGTGTGATATCCCTGATGTTCCATGCGTCATAAGTCATATCCTATCAGATGAGGCGCGTACCTACTCGCCTGCTTCACTATCATCACTACATAGTATAATATAAAAGAAGGTCGCTTTCTGCTCTGTCGTCTATATGTATGTTTAGATCTTTAAAATTAGGTAATGGATTTTAATGCGGGTTTTTAGATAGAGTGATTTAAGACGAAGGTTTAGGCGTATAATTTATTATGGATTACCCGAGGAAAACTGGGACGGGACACTAGTATTTATATAAAACAAAAAATTAATGGAAACCAAATTGATTGTCACCAGGTACTCGGCAATGAGCCAAGGTCACGCGATCTCGGTGCTGTCCCGCGCGTACTCGCGCAGCGGCGACGCGGAGTACGTGCGCGCGGCGCGGCGCGCGCTGCAGCTGCTGGACGTGCCCAGCCGCATGGGGGGCGTCAAGGCGCTCTGGATGAACGAGTATGTGTGGTGAGTGTTACACTTGCACTCTTTGATTCTCGAAGTACGCGATTCACAACACAATTTCAAATCATTGTTCCTTCTGACAGGTATGAGGAGTATCCAACAACGCCATCGCTCTTCGTGCTAAACGGCTTCATATACACGCTACTAGGTTTGTATGACCTCCACATTCTCGAGGGCAAGCCCTCCAGGTCCCAAGCGAAGAAAATGTTCGACGACGGTATGACGTCACTCAAAACTTTACTACCGCTGTTCGACACCGGCAGCGGCAGTTTCTACGACTTAAGACACGTGACGTTAGGTGTGAGCCCTAATATAGCTCGTTGGGACTACCACGCGACGCACGTCAATCAGTTGTATCTTCTGGCAGGCCTAGATGATGACCCTATATTGATTAACACCGCGAAACGGTGGGAAGGATATATGCAAGGGAAGCGCGCTGCGCACAATTGAACTGACAGCAGATGGCGCTGTTGCGCTGACGTTTGGCAGTTCTGACAGATCGATGAATGAAGTCGGTTTCGCATTTTGGATTCGATTCAAAATTGTCGAAAATGGAGCGTTAGCTGAGCTGATATTTGCTCTAATTTAATGGACAGGTTAAGTTTAGAATGTGAATTTGAAGTGATTTTTGCTCCGACATTGTGATTGTTTAAGTTCTCAGGATGAAACCTGCGAATTTGAAGTAAGGCTGATTCTTTTTGCAGTTTGGTGTTGATGGTCAAATGTCGGGTTTGTACATGTACTTAACTGACTAACTTAATAAGTAGTGAAATTTACACCTTGGTGGGTACAGTGAGAATATGTTTTTTGTTATTAGCAAAAGTGCTAAAAGACATCTGTTCTTAGCTTATATAGAATTCATCTCCTAACATGACTGTTATCAGGATGTAGGAGAAAACAGACTTTATTTCAATATATATGTAACGTTGATAATAAAGTGGCTGTTTTTCACATTTAAGTTTCTGTAAATACGTATGTAGTATAATTTTTTGACAGGCCGAATAAAGTTGGGTTTATTTTTCCACTTTATCCTCGAATATGAAGGACGTTTGGTAACTTTTGTATAAATTGAAGTACAAAATAAATAAATTCCTTGGACTACAAAATACATCGGATTTTACCTAATCTTGATTACCTAGTAACAAGTTAGGTAATGTTTATCTACTGTTGTATTTATGGCAGAAGAGAATACATACAATTGAAATATAGTTTGTTCCGATCAAAAAAAAATACTTTATAAACAATCTTGAAAGAACTTTTAAAAATATTTTTTTAAGGCACAATAAATAATTATATATTAAGCATTCTATACATAAATTTAGCTTATACATTTTGATTAGTAAGTAGATAATTTCATATGTTAAAGTTTATTTCCATTTTAAGAATTATATGCATTGGAAATACACTAAAATATTGTTTAAAGGTATTTTTTTTTATTGGAACAGACTAAAGACATTAATAATTTAATATTGTAATCTTTTTATTAGGATTTCTCTTCGTGCATACAGAACTGGATAGTTATTAAGCTACAATGCATCACAACATTTTGTACTTAATTGTGTAGGTAGTAAGAATAATTTTCTTTTAACGACAAAGGAATTCGTCATATCATTGTAAACACATATACATAGATAATTATTTCTCAAACGCTGTATATTTCGAATTAATTTATTTTTTAAATTCTGCCAATTTCGTTATCAACGATTTATTATTGTTTTATTTTTAAATATGCTAATGCCATTTGAAGAACACTTGTTATTTTAAGTGCAAACTGAAAATATTTTATTTATTTATTATTGAGTTCTAATTTCGAATAAAAACCGTAATAAATAGTAAACGTTATGCTTAAGCCATTTTGATCCAATCAGAAGAATCTTTATTTGTTATAATTGTTTGTTAATACATATTTATTAATAGTAATGTGAATGAAAATGATGGTTTACAGGCTTAAACTGTTCTAAAAGACTAATATTAAAACTAACCTTTTTTTGTTATTTGTTCTATTAGTATGTAATATTACATGAATATAGTTAAAACCTTTATTAGCAAACCCTATAATTTTCAGAATATAATCGTGAACATTATAAATTAAACTTTTGTTATAAGGAAATCGAAAAATGCTAATTTGTATAATTTTATAATATTTTTTAAAGCTTAAATCAATGCATTAATTGCAAAATATCCTAATATGTAGATTCCGTTCTGAGATCAAATAACTGTATTTTTTATGTTTTTAAAATCTTGACCGTAAGTAGTATTATCTGTTATACCTGCATATATATTGTGCCAATAACTTCTCTGCTTACATACTCAATAGAATCATATATCTTGCTAATATTTGCACAATTGCCCCAAAATAGATCTTTTTAATAAATTTGTATATATTATTTTCTCGTGGACAGGCTGTGAGCCGAAAGCACAAATTTTATACGCAATTGTCACGTCAATGTCTTAAAGTATTAATCGCACAAAATATAGGTACAGTGGTCATTTTCCATTAGTCATTTCTATTGTAGTACCACATAATTAGGCAATAGGGGGCTAACGTGAGATAATCATGTAATTTTAGAACAAATCAAATGTTATGCTTTTTCAACAGACATTTTGTCTCATTATTCTAAATTAGAACCATGCCCCATTGATCCGTTGCGCTCCGGCGTCCTCCATCACGTTGACATCCGTCGACGGACAACGTAGAAATTGTATGGAGATTCGACGCACAATCATTACATTAATTACATACAAACGCATCTCGTCGAAACCTATAGAAAGTAACGGACGTGTTGCGTCGTCGCAATAGAGCACGACTGTGTATTGGGGTTTGGCTCTTAAGTGATAGTGACTTATTGAATCATTGTGTGTTGCGAACATGTTACATATGTAACATTTAATATTATATAATTTAACATTATACAGTCTAGCCATATATACTCGTACATCGCAAGCTGGCTAAATAGAGTGAATAGTGGTGTAACGACCTTCAATTTGTCATTTGTACTGAATACTGATTTATAATAACAACATGTATATGGCCATGTAAGAGCTGTACAGTACTACCGCATTTATAAGTTACATCGGCAATATTCGACGGCGCAGAATAGCGCGTCCTACCGCCGAATCAAACCGGATACAAACTCAATAAAATAACGATCATATTACTAGGACATAAGTCTTAAAATAAAAAAAAATATTCGTCGACGGCGCGGACTCCAGACATGGCGCGTACGCGTCAGCCAATAGCGGACAGCTCTGTTCGCGGGTAAACATGGCGCGCTCTGATTAGCTAAAATATTTACAAAAATTAGATTTCTGCGCAGGTACATCGCTATCATAACAACAGCGACTATAAAATGAACTAACTTTGGCAAAAGAAATATAAAGATATTATACGTATGGTGGCCCCCTCGACTATGGTCTTGGCCTTTAAGGCTTGTTTGAGTTGAAATCTCGAGTACAAAAATCTATATTAATCTTATTGACAAGACTGTAGTCTGTACATTTGATGAGCGCTTAAGACGATTTACGCGTATCAATATACCCGCAATTATGTTGTATCAGGAGTTATTTGCTTTATGTGTGCAAAGCAAAATGATCTTTGTTATTTCGAAAATAGTCTTTGTCTGGTTGTCAAAGTATTTGCATGTTATCTATGTCGAATAATTCACAATGTTTTTCAATAATAATAATGAATAATGTCATTTTCTTGTTTCTTATACAACATACTATTTCTTTCTATCTGAAAAGTCATTTATACAAAACGCAGGGAAAGTTATAAGAATTTTCTTTTTTATTTTCGAACACAAATCTACAGTGTAATTTGTTAAAAATAAAGACGATTTTGCTTTAGGCGGTAATAAAGCAGATAAATCTTTTGAAATTATATCCTTTATCGTAGGTCTTTTAGAAACTATTAGTGAACATTCCAATATAAATGAGCTTATTAATAAGTAGTTATTGTAAATAGTTCGTTATCGCCTATTTTATTGTTTAATTTATTGTTTTTTTTTGTAATGAAAGCGTGGGAGATTATTGTTAAATGAAATTTTGAGGTGTACTTGAAAATTATGGTTGTTTTTACGTAATCATAAGAAATATACTTATTAATTCATTTCCGACTTTAAAGATGTGATAAAGTAAAAATGCCGTAATTTTCAGGCCCATAACGCCCTCTTCTGAATGTTTATGAATAGAATGTGACTGATAGCTGTATACAAGAATGCTCTGTATCTATAACATGAGTAGTTGTAGAATTAGCGAATGCACTTGTGGATGACAATAAATCGTCTCAAATTAACTTCACGTTTTTTATTTTTATCATTCTTGAAAGCGGATTCCAGAATTAATGACCGTAAAACGCGTCTTGCGCTGCGGCCGTCCATTATCAATCATGTGATGTTTTTTTAGCATTTTTAACTTTTGTACATGAACTGAAAACAGCACTCCTTTTTCTGGCAGTCATTGTCTATACTATTATTATAAAGAGGTAAGCGTTTGTGATTTTGTGAGATTGTATGTTTGAGGCGGGTAATCACCGAAACCGATTTCAAAAATTCTTTCAGCATTAGAAAGGTACATTATCCAAGATTGCTACAGGCTATATATTATCTCAAAGTTCCCACGCGAGCGAAGTCCCGGACAACATCTAGTCGTGTATAAAAATGCTAGATAAATAATATCAGTACCTTGGCAAAAGTAGGACTACTTTTGCCAAGGTACAAAAGAAAAAACAATGCTGTCAATGTCAAATATGAAACTTCTATGATTGACAAAAGAAGTTGTCAAAAATGAAAATGGCAATCGCAGAAATTATTTTGGAAATGATTCGTGGTTTTTGTTGCTGTTTTGTATTTTTTTACTAATCTCACTATCAAATGGTGCCAGATGATTGGGAATATCAAAACATTGATTAGAAGGCCCAATATCTTTTAGCTGATAAGTAAAATGGCTAGTGATTTACAAATTAATAGTATTCCATTGTCATCTCTTAGCTTTGAGTTTCGGAGTATATTATCCTGTTTAGATTCCAAAAAAATATTACCAAGTGATGGACCAGACAGGTTACCAAGGTTGGTGATGTTATTTACTACTCATTTTATTTTGAAAAGTAAACTAATATTTTTTCTGTTCAGCAAGTTTGTTTTTCAAATCTAAACTTTATCTCTGCCACGGAATTCTGCGAAGAAGACCTAAGACCTGTTAGTGAACCATCTATTAACCATAACATTCAAAATATTTCACATCAACTTTCTGTCATTATAATTTCCAGTTTTCTTTTTAGAGAAGATATGTATTTTCACCTTGACTTTTACCTTTCCATATTATTTTTCTATTTTAGTCTAATCAGTATATTTTTGAGGTCAAGGTTTATCCATATTCGTTTTAAATTTCTTTATTTGCGTAAAGTGTCCAAGATTACATACATAGGTACTTATTATATTTAGTAGGTATATGAGTAGTTATTTTGCTTTTATTTTATTTTTATTCCATATTAGTAGAATGATCTCGTGTACAATGCTTCTTTCAAAAATAATTACTACTTTACTCATTTCCTACTAAAAATATAAAATTGGGATTGACTAAAATATTTGTATTGTGTTGATTCAATTTCAGAGACTGGAGAGGCCTAACCTCACTACTGAACATATCAATAGAAATAGTAGGAACCATAAGTGAACACCCAGAGAAAACGGGGAAAGTTCTCGACCTATGGATGCAGAGAAATGATGGGACCGCCACCCTCGGGAAATTGCTGGAATACCTAGAAAGACTGGACCGATTTGATGTGTATGATGATTTACTTGACCTAGTTAAAAGAAGGAACCTCTCACGTAAGTGTTAGAGCTATTTACTTATTATTACAGCTATACACAAGTGTACAGAAATAAAACAGAAAGCTAGCTACAATTCTCTACAGGTAGAAGAAAGGAGAGAATAAACAAATCTAAATAAGTGGACCAGGCATTGGCCAGATGATTAATAGGTACTATACTAGGTATACTATAGAAACAAAACGAAAAACATGTTGAAAAATACTATCACATTATTATAGAATAGATAATAAACTGTGATTCATAAGGCCTGATTTTTTGTTCATTCACATTCCTAATTCAAAGAAAGGCATATATTTAATAGAAAAGGATTGTATTTCACTTATGAGTAAAATATATTTTAATATCTATATATCTGGAAATATCTGCAAAGTATGTCAACATTGTTGTCTAAGATAATAGGCCAAATAAGCTCCAGGCCCACAGAAAGTCCACTTTCTGACATTTTATTGATGTTTTCAGAATTCTTATGCACAAAGATAATATCTTATTAAATAAATAAATATTTCTAAAAGTTGTATACATATAATTGTTTCAGACATCAGATAGATAGTTAAATAAGATTGAAGATGACTACCCTCACAGTCATCTAAGAAATATGGTGTCCCTTCTTTGAGTGTAGAAATACAGTTACATGTTCATACTATTATAGCAACAATAAAAAACTTACTCTACTAGATATAAATCCATTCAAATTTCAGACACTCACTAATTGATAGCTTGATCAAAAATTGTATTATAATTGAGACAACTTTAGAAATTTAGGAGATAATAGGTACTGTACCTTATCAAGTTTAATTGATAGCTATCATTTTAAGAGTATCAACCGAAATATTCACCTTGAAGACTAAGATTCTAATTGAATTTGCTGCGAGTTGATTGATTCAGATGAGTTAGCTCTCTGGGTGTTATCTACACTAGGTACAGTTTTTATGTAGATTTTGTGCTTCAAGATAACTTTTGAAAACAAAAGCTATGCTGGTAGCATTCAATGTGCAAACAGAACAGATTGATTTTTGCTGTATTTCTTCAGTATGGCCTCAGTTTAGTGAGTAAATAACTTATTAATCATTACTTGTAAAACATATTTATTTGAAACCAGTGACCCGACCTGGCTTCGCCTGGTTTAATAGGCTGTTTTGTGACAGCAACAGTGAAAATTGAATCAAAATCCATTGGGTGGTTTAGAAGAAGAAAGTTACAAATCAATGAACCTTTTTTTTTATTGTTTCAAGGGTTTGATTAAAATATGTTGTTATTGAGTCATTTAAATATGATTACTTGTAAGGTGTGTGTATAGTTATTAATTTTCGTATTTTTACGATGTATGAGATAATAACTGATGTCTGAAGCTAAAGCTAATGACTTGTTTATAAATATTTATGATTGTTCAAGTGTAAAAATAACACATTTATTAGCTTTTGCTCGTGTAAAAATAACACATTTATTAGCTTTTGCTCGTGTTACTGCATCTCATGTAAAACTTCCCTTATTTTCCCATTTCACAGGGAATTTTGTAAAATCCTCTTAATGCTACCCTACATAGTGTAGGGATATATAATATTCTACTATGTAAAATATAGTATTACTATGTACAATATATGTAATGTAGTAGTATATAAAATTCTGTATCTATATTTATATACATATTGATACAGCATTCATATTTTAAAAAGAGAATGTGATGATGAAATGAAAATATTTATTAGTACAAATACATACAAATTAACAAAAAATACTCATTACATTAATTATAGCAACAACAAACATAATAACAACAATGCCTGATTAATTAACCAAAACTAATTAATCAAATTCCAGTGTCCAACGCGAACCAAGTGGCCCTGATAAACAGCCAGCCGGCCCCGCAGCCACAGAACGACCTGATCACATTTGAGGATGTCGAAGCAGGCTACCCCCAGTTCTACGACGCGTACGTCCTCTACGCCGCGGAGGACTCCAGCTTTGTCAATGACCTCTTGAACCGGATGAGGACGAAAGGGTTCAAGGTATTATTGTATAAATAAATATAATATATAGGGACAAATAACACTGTTTAAATTAGCCCCAAAAAAGAGTTCGCGACTTGTGTTATGGGATACAATATATTTCAGGACAGGTCAATCTGAAAAAGATAATTTTCCAAACTTGACCTGACCAGGGTTAGAACTCGGAACCTCCAGGTGTCCGACAAGCTGACCATCAGCCCATGGAGGTCGTCTAAAACTTACTAACTTGATCTGTCAGAATCCGATAGAATGTAGGAGCCAAGAGTTGATGAGAAATTCCACCACTGAGTTGGTTCCAATTTGTATCACTGCGACACATATCATTTGTTAACGTCTTATCTATCTATAAAAATGCGATGGTGGCGCTAGTGTGTGTGTTAGCCCAGTCTTGATTCTAAATCGATTTCAAAATCTTTCCTCCAGCTATGCACAATAAACGACTTAGTCCCGGGGCACCAGACGCCGTACGGCCCCGTGGCGCAGCTGATCGAGACCCGCTGCCACCGCATCATCCTGGTGTACTCACCGGAGTTCCTCAACAGCCCGGACAACAAGTTCTTCTCCGACCACGCCCAGGCTGTGGGCATTGGTGAGTTCACAGGCCTACCACGAAATATACGAACACGTACCACATCACTAAAGTCCACATGCTGTCTCTTTTCTCATCTCGTGTAAAGAAAGGACGTGTGGATGCCATGACGTGGTCCGTGTTTTATGTTTCATGGTAACCCCTAGCCAGGCTCTCAGTAAGCCCTTGTGGCATGATAGGGACCAACTTGAATAAGTTTTTATTATCATTTATTTTCAACAGTCATCGTTTTGAAACGCCGTGGCCTTGAGAAACACTGTACAAAATATATTTATATCCCTTAATGGCGGGCTTATTGCTAAGCTATCTCTTCCAGCCAACCTTTGGATAAGAGAGGATGATAGAAGAGGTATAATTTAAAGTAATTTGTCGTGAAAAAGTGTCTGTTAATGTCTAATTTCTGAATTCGACTTAAACTTGAACAATTGTTTGTCAGAATCGAAGAAGCGCAACATTATCCCGATCATCTACCGCGAGTGCCAGGTGCCGGCCAACCTGCGCTACTACCACAAGCTGAAGTACCAGCCGCACGAGCTCTGGTACGACTTCTGGGAGAAGCTCAGCAAGTCGCTCGAGGTGCACAGGTAAAGATAAAGTAAAAAAAAACTGTCTATTAAGTTTCCAATCCTAATAATACTATAAATGTGAATGTTTGTTACGCTTTCACACAATATCTGCTAGACGGATTGTTATGGAATTTGGTACACGGGTAGAATATAACCTAGAATAATACATAGGGTACTTTTTATCTCGAAATTCCCATGGGGGCGAAGCCGCGGGGTGGAGCTAGTAGGCATAAACAAAACTACAAAAATTGGCGGAGACAGATTGTATTGACGTCCGTAGTGGTCACTACGCCTGTCCGCTGTATGAAAATCCAGTTCGAATTTTTGATTGTTTGCTACTTCGTATTTGTGTCCATCGGACCCAACGCCAATTTGCAATCTACTTCATTTGTCTAATGTCAAAAATAATAATGTTTATGACACTTGGGTGAAAATGACAGTGATGTATGAGTATGACCCGACTATTTCGGTGCTTTTGCCCGCGGCTTCGCCCGCGGAAATTTCCCACGGGAACAGTTATTTTTTCGGGATGAAATGTACCCCTATATCCTTCTCCATACTTCAAACTACATGTATGCAAAATTTCAAGAAGATTGGTTGAATAAACAAACTTTCTTTAGCATTTATAATATTTAGGGGTCTTCCTGCAGGATATTATTTGGCACTCTTGTAATCACATATCACCTTTATATCGCAAATTATTTTCTTGTATATTCCCAGAGCCATAGTCAGGTCGTCCCAGTCAGCGGTGAACATCACAGAGTTGATCTCGGACAAGGCTCCGGTGAACAATGGGTATCTGATGAACAACTCTCACAACCTCACTGTCAGTCGGACTACCATTAGTGATATCACTACTGATAAGGTTCCTATTTAGTTCATTTATATGGTAATAGCGATCTGGCCTTCCTTCGTCCGTAGTCGGATGAAGTTCGACGACTTTCGGGAATAAATTGTCTAAAAAATCTGTGATAACTGCGTCAAAATCAGTTGCTGATTTAAAAATAGGAATGTTTGTAATGTTAGCTATTTTACAAGCTTTTATTGAGTTTCCATCTGTCCCGATGTTTGTCTGTCTGTAATCAAATTTTGCAAGTAAAATTTCACCTACCTCCAATTGTTCTACAGAATTGAAATTTCGCACGTTGCTTCAGTTTCCTTGAATGCATTGGCATTATTATGATAAGCGTGACCCGTTGACCCAGCATCGGCTCCCGACAATGGAACTCGTTCTTTACAGCACGGACATTTTTTTTTTGTTACGCATTGAATGCTACAAAGACTATACTGACAACAATAAAAGCTCGTGGCAAAAATGTCGTTTTTGTGACCAAAAACAAACTTGTTTTATTGTGGACAGGTGGACATATCGGACAGCCGGTCGCTGGACAGCATCAGCCAGTCGTCGGGCGCCCTCAAGAGCTCCAAGCGCGGGTCGGTGTCGCGGCTGCTGCGCTTCTTCAAGCCCAACAAGCAGAAGTCCAAGCTCAAGTGCGCCGTCGACGCCTGACCCTCTGGTGTTTGCTGCGCGTGAGTCACGCTTGTGTCGGGGCTGAGCCAAAGAAAACTATAGACAATAAGTTGGCGATGCCAAATGAGATAGAAAATTTCCAGAGATGAGAGACAAAATATATTAACATTCTGTCCCGTTTCTTCATCTTGTTGAAGCTAAATATCTTTCGATGTGACGATGTCTATAGTTTTCTCTGTTTACATGTTGGGTCATACTCGTTGGGGTAGGGTAGCATATTAAACACCAGTCTATTTTTTAATACAAGATAGAGAAGATACATGTTGTGCTCTGCGGCGGAGCCGTTATACCTAACCTCTATAGCAAAAACGAACAGTCGTTTTGCTTCCTCGTACCAATCATGCTCAACAAGGGTTTTTTCATAGAAATATATTTTTTTTATATCACGCAGTACTTCTGTCACATGTCTTTGTAACACAATAATTTTAATGAATCGAATATTTCTGACATTGGTTCACCAAATGTGAAAGTTGGAAGCCGAAGTTAGCCGATTATCTCACAAGCTAAATGGATGTAGTCGCTGGTTACTGTAGCAAAGTAGTACAAATGCTTCAATGAATGATCGCAATCTTGTTACATATATGTCTTGTCCAGTCTTCATCCAACGCAAAGGCCGCTTTTACTATATATTTAATTTATATTGTAAGAAATATTGAAATATTTTATGTTGTATGTATGTTCCTTATTCTAGCATCAGATAATACGTAATTTCATTCTAAGTCCAATTTTCATATGTCATGTGCGTCAGGCCTATATACATCACAAAGATCCATCATCAGCCTTTCCTTGCTATTATCTGTGGTTGTAAATAAATCGCAAACCACGTTATTTTTCAGCTTTATTACATTAAACTTTATAAACAAAAATTACTTTATAAACATTTATAAATAATAGGGTTGATGACATTTTTTTTATTTTTATGACTATTCGAAGGCCCTTGATCATTAGAAACACCAGTGAAAAAAATACTGTGATAATGACAATACTTTCAAAAATAAAATCACACATTTTTGGACTCGTCCACACGCTCCGTACTAGATGATAGACTAACCTGACGTCACGATTGAGCAATATCTTAGCGAAAAAAATAACTGCGTTTGTTCAACAGCTAACTTTATTGTTGGGTTTATGGTGATGATAAGTTGTTACAAAATTTTAGCTTATTACGATGGTTGAGTTTATTTTAATAATTTTATTGTTTTTTTAAATGTGTTCCAACCAACTTGAAACCTTCGCATCCAGCGCCATTACTACTGTCTATAGGTCGGTCGGTATGTACAGAAGTGTACCTAGGTGTATAGTCTATAGAGCACACATATTTCTTACATACAATTTTCTGCCCTTGTCATCTACCCTATTATGTCATGTAATTTCAGTTTTAATGAAATATATATCTCATATATTCCATACTTTCTATTTCGTTCAAAGAATATGCTCTGAACTTCAGAAATTTAAATAAGGTTTATGTAAATTTTTTATGAGATAAGCTTATAAGTAAATGGATTATTTTGTATGAATTGTGTAAAAATATTAGTTACGTAAGGTTGAAACGTATATTCACCAAAAAGTTTTAAGAGAGATTTGTTATATATTTTTATCGTTGTTAAAATAAAAAATTGTTTGAAAATTTTTGTGAATGTGAAACATTCCTGCTAAATAGGCCTTTTTTAGATGGTATTTTTATACTAATAAAAATATTTTTATACTAATAAAAATATTTTTATATATCTAGTGAAGTACCTTATGGACGGTTTTTGTATGTTTTTATTATGAATTCAAACAGTTTTTGTGTCGCAGATTACAGAGATTTACATAGCTAAAAATCGACCTTAAGGTACATATATCATTGGGACTTATATTGATTAAATGTTGTGAAATTATTTTTGTAAAATGTTGATGTATTTATAAGCATTTGTTTTGGAGAAATTTACAATAACAAGAGAAACGTGCCTTCACAATATAAATATTTACAAGCGTCCTCCAGTAGGCGTATCTGTAATTAATTAATCTGTAAATAAACGAGATTAGATTTGTCGTCTGTTTTTTTATTAAAACGCTATCTTGACAGCGATACACTACCTATACTGATTGTTTATAAAATACTTATCTAGTTTCTAAGCTGATTTTGTGTCAGTTTTTCGTCGGTGGCGCCGCTAAGATTACGCCATCAGGCGGTGTAAACTGTTTTTTTTTTATCGTTTCAATGATGACTTTATAAAGAGTTTGTAAGTCTTCAACTAATCATATAAACTAAAAAGTCCTAACCAAACAAAAATAACAGTAATAAAAGTTTATTTATACACATCAAGAGATATCAATTTGGTGTATCCTAACAAAATGGTCTGCGGCCGCGCTCGCCAGCGTCAGTCTGCTTGAGGATGGCCGGAACATCAGCCGCTTGACTGCGAGGTGGTGAGCGGCGCTGGAACGGAAACATGATGGGGTTATTACCGTGTTTTGCTCTACACAATCGACAAAAACATTCTACATTCAACAAAATTGTCTACACAAGAGCCATTCATTACCCATTTTTACTTGCATCAACAATGTTTTGTGTATGTATTTACGTAAACAAAATGCCCCTGCGCGGGTCGAGGGACATCAGGGTCATACCATTCGGCATTTTCACAACTCGCCTTACGTTTTGTTTGCTAGATCAATTGCTTGGCTTCATTTACTTAAAAAAAAACACGTTTCAGACATGTTTTTAAATTTGTTGAATGTTACAAAAATAGTGGATACGCGGTTTCAGACATGCAGAAACATTAAGTTTGTTCTTGATTATGACACAACACGAGAAAATGCAGACTCTGAATGCCACATTCTATAAAAGCGAACTTTTAGTAATGAGATGCAATCACCCAATCACAGCGTGGCATTGTGCCGCAACGACAACCATAACGCAGTGTGATTGGTTGGCTGCATCTGTAGTGATAGTGATTTGCTCCGCGAATTGTGTAGGTGGAAAATATGTGATGGTGGTATGTACCTGTTATTCATCTCGTGAATTAAACTCCAACTTGCACCATCGAACGCGTACAACCTAATTTCTCCGGATTCAACTCCGACGGCGACGATCCTAGCGCCATCTATTATAACCGGCGCGAACGCTAACGCTGTCACTGAAATGTTGACTTCAAGCGGTTTGCCCAACAGTGCGTAGGAGCCTAGCGATGTTGAAGACTGAGTATCGGTTTTTGACCACACACATACCTAGAAAATTTGTAATCTTTAAAAACAGTCTTGTTGTCGAAAGCCCCTACTTATCAGATACCTCCAATTATTTAAAATAGGCGCTAATGGAATCGAAATAAGAGATAAAAAATATTAAAGATATGTATTGATAACTCAAGCTTCAGTGATTAGCTGTAGCTTACATTTTGCTAGTCTATTGATTCTTTCTCTCTCTCTCGTGTGTGTGTGTGAGAGAGAGAGCTCCACATAGATCTATATTAGAGTATGTGTAAAGTAAAGGTATTTCGAGATGAAAATAGATTTTCTGATTGGTTGAAATTTGAAATAAATTTGTGCAGAATCAACTAACCTTCCCATCTCTAGACCCCGTAGCAAACATACTGCTATCATGCGCCCACGCACAACACCAAATTATCCTCGTATGTACTCCATTGGTTTTGTCTGTACTCGCGATCGTTTCGAAGAAATTTGAGCCTTCTTTCCTGCGGTGTAAGGTCCATCTTCGGTCGCGGGAGACTGAGAGGAGGTGTTGACTGTCGGGTGAGAATGCTAGTTGAGTGACGGTCAGTTGGTGGGAGACGAGCTTTTGTATTTGCCGCCAGTTTGATGTGTCCCTGAAAGAAAATAACTGTGTTACGATTTTACCATTGTAGCAGTAAGTTGGTAACACACAGGGCATATTTGCCGATTGTGTTATGTAAAAACACGCGGTGCGTGTTACATTATCACTATCCGCAATGGCCTTTGAGGCCCATCTCTCAAGGTCCATCTTGTCCATTTATAAGGAAGGCCTGTGCCACAATGCTTTTTAAATGATAAGAAATTTGTATTTGTATAAAACTGAAGCGGTGGTGGTGTAATGATTAAGACACCCTTACACAGGTCTCTCGCATCCTACTCGTGCTATATGGAGTTTGGATACCAATCTGACTCATATATTATAGTAGTTTTCATAGGCCACCACTTGCTTCCGGTGAAGGAAAACATCGAGATGTCACAAGCTCACCAGAGCACGGGCGCGGCGTGCGCGACGAGCGCGGCGCGCGCAGCGCTGGCGAGCACGTCGCCGCGCGGCGCCGCGTCCAGCGCGAACACCTCGCTGCCGTGCGCGTACAGCTTCTGGCTCTCCGGCCAGAGAGTGTTCTGCATCAGGGTCTCCTCCGTCGGCGGCTCTTGGGGATTCCATACAACGGGATTTATTCAATACAAACAACAACATTGTTTTTTGTTGTGGTGTTTTCACTTTATGGCAATCGGATGTTCATTCATTACGCATAATTATTAATTACATTACAATAGTGTACGCAACAACTCATTCATTAATAAAATAGTACGTCAACACTCACATAAGCGGATTGCATAAGTTCATAGTGAGTAGCGTAATAAATTCCAATGTAACAGACAGGGAAAGGCTACATCAATGAAAATTCAATGAACTTCTATATTCCTGGTGCAACGAATGTAAAGATGGCCGAAGAATTCGTAGTGAATAGCGTAGTAAATCGTAAAGTAATAGACAAAGACAGATATACAACAGACAGAGAAAGGCTACATCAATGAACTTCTATACTCCTAATATAACGGATGCAAAGATGGCCGAAAACTCTAGAACTACTACAACAAAAGAAAACAGAAGGCAATATATAGATCGCAGCAAGAAGGAACGAGACAGGAATAATCGAATGCTCCAGAACCAATTACAAGCCTTCCTTCCGCACACACACGCAGAACAATAGCCAACATTATAGAAACGCCCATTTTGCAATAGGTGCGAAAGAGAAGTAAATACATCCTTTACGCCGTTTCATTCTTATAGCACCAGACAAACATCATAATCTTCCGCTATAAGTTCGATTTTATTCTAAAATTTTCTTACTGGAATCTTCTACAGTGTTCCAACAGGAAATTGCTCGTCGCTGTCTGGGTATATAAGAATCTCCGAGTCCTTCGACAGCTCAGTTTTTATTTTAACAGTTCCAGTCTACAGTCTCTTGGAAACAGTGGAGTACAGAAGAAATAGTTATAGTGAATAGTGAATACAGTATTCGGTTATAGTAATTAGTTTTCAGTCAGTGTCAGTTTCAGACAGTTTTTGATTTTACCAGTTCCAGTCTACAGTTTCTTGGAGGAGTACAGAAGAAATAGGTATAGTGAATAGTTCCAGTAAACAGTGAATACAGTTTTCAGTTATAGTAGTTATAATAGTTTTCAGTCAGTTTCAGTGATAAACAGTCAGTTTTATTTGAGCACAGAAGAAACAGTGAACAGTTTCGTTAAAGTTAACAGTTATAGTAAACAGTGTTACAGTTTCAGTAAACAGTTTTCAGTTAGTGTTCAGTCAGTCTTTTAGAAACAGTGTTAGACACAGTACAGTGCAGTGATACCAGTACCCAGAGAGTGCACAGTGATTATTAAAAGTGATAGCATAGTTCATCGTATTAATTACAGATAGAGACAGTGTATATCTATAGACAGTAATTGATAGACAGAGATAGATTATAAATAGAATAGTGCATAGACTAAGAATATAGTATAGCATAGTTATAGACAATAAATCCTGGACTGTGAAAAGCCGTGCATTTTCTTACTTCTATTTATTAGTGAACCTATAGTAGTGCTAAAAGACACCTAGGCGAGTCTACGATTAGCCTGTGTCCTGCACAAATAGAAAACAAAATTTATTGGAGTGCGTGCGTCTTCAATACTGTCGTGTCTTCCAATGTTTTTGCAGGTTATATTCCAATGAAATTTATTGAAATCCGTTCAGTAGATTTTGTGTGGTCCTAATTCGCTTATTAAATCTCAGCCCATTTTCCGTGTTCACTCCGACATTAGATCAACTGATCTGATACTTGTATAATCAGCCGGTTTCTTAACCAAGCAAATTTATTTTAAAATTTTACGACGGATTCTGAAATACATTTTCTGAAGAATAAAAAATAATTACCATGCAGGACAACGGGTACGAAATGTCCATCGTTGTCGTCATCGACCTCTGCATCTGCGAATACGGCTTTATTTGATAGACCTAGAGATGGAACTGACGCGCCTTCCGGACCTATAAAAAAACACTACTTAAATAATAGATCTTTTTAAAATGCTTTTGACATCAACTCTGTGGGGTTGAGTTTTCACACAAGGCGTCAACACTAGGTGTCTTTTATCACAGCCCTGTCTTCTCCCAAATCCCAGCGATTTTGAAGCTATCGCATAGTTCTATGGTGGATAGTTTTACGTGCTGTTGACGGTACATCAGAAAAATACAATTGGATTGATTGGAACTCTGAGCACCCTCTAGTCTTTTCATCTGATCAGTTGAAAAGAAAAAGGTTCTTACTTTCTCTTAACCTATGTCCATCTCCGCTTGGTTACATGTCTTAGTCGCGAATATTACTTTTCTGTTTCTTTCTCTGTGTCATTTTATCCCACACCTGTATCTTTAACTATATACCGAGTAATTTGGACGTAAAATACTATGACTAAATAATAATAAAGACGAAACTCTTTTTTCTTTTAATCCTGTCGTGTACTCAACACGCCAGGATGAAAAAAATGTATTTTTGTATTTGAAAATAAAATTTAAAAATTCATTCAATTTCATTTCAAGTTTTAATCCTAGCGTGTTGTGTACACGCCAGGATGAAAAAAACAGATCTCGGTCCTGCTTTTACATAAAAATACAGTAAACTCACTTTTAGAATCTTCAACCTCCAACTCAACACCAGTAATGTTCTTGAAGTTTGTCAGAAAGTTGTTTGGGGCCTTGAAGATCCGGACCACCTTCTCTTCAGCCGAAGACGCGAAGCAGTTGTTTGGCAGCATGGCAAGCGATGACAGGTCGTAGCCGTGGACTTGCGGCCGGGCTATCTCGTGCCATTCTGAGCCGAGACCTTGAAAAAATATGATTTCCATGCAAAAAATGTATGACTATATATAGAATAAAATAAAGTTGCCCGCCTCGTCTGTCTGTTTCTAAGGTTTCTTCTTTCATACCATGTAACGGATTATGATGCAGTTTTCACTGTTATCTATTTATTTAAAGGTTTATACACATACAAAACAGCCCATTAGATCGTCTGAAGCTGGGTCGCTATATAGTTAATAATATACTGAATTTGTATTATATGGATCTAGTAACCTGAAATAAATAAATGTTGTTTTATTTATTTTTATATAGTGTACATTATAAATTATTAATGGGAATCCATATTTAGGATTACGCACAATATGCATATGTACCGCAAAAAAAAAACTATCACATAGGCGCATGCGGCCCAGGACCTACGGAGATGACTGTTGCTGAAGAAAAGTAAAGTTCAGTACCGCCAGGCCTGGCCCAGGGCGCGTGCAGCCGCGTGGTCTGGTCGGCGCTGACGCTGACGAGCTCCCCCCGCGCTCCCCACCGCACGTCCTCCACAGATCCAAAATGGCCGCCGCACACCACCGACGGCTCCCATTGGCCCGATTCCTGTATTTCACATTTGAAGAATATAGCTTCGAAAGGATATAATCCACAAGTTTTGGTGACGCAACAGCTATTATCTATTTGCAAAGCTAGAAATCTCAATACTCAATATTTTTATTGCATGCCATAAAGTTGGTACCATCTCTTTATGTAACAGACCAATTACCCTAATTCATCATCATGAATTTTATCTCTATGCTGTTCAATAGCATATGTATTTTTCAGGATAGGGGAATCACCAGAGTTTATTATTAATACCATAATTAATATTTCAACCGATTTTTTTCGCTATAACTAGCGTATATTAACTTGCGTGTATAAATTTACTATGCCCATGGTGTTGTTATGTATAATTTAAATTTTCAAAATTTTATTTAGAATGGTAAGAATTAAATCTTGCGTGTGTTAAATTACCTTGAATAAGGTCCAAACATGAAAAGATCCATTGTATCCATGGCCAAGGAAACTTTCTCCATTGGGCCCGAATCGGCTGCCATAGAAACCTAGACCGTTTCCCCCCACTTCCCCCACTCGGACCCGTTCGGTCCAAGCGCCTTCACCTTCCCCCTTCAGAGGGGAGGACTCAGGCTCCCAAATTATGAGGGTCTTGTCGAGAGAGGAGGAGAGTAGGCGGAAGACTGGTTGCCTTTTATCTAAAAAGAAAATAACATGTATTCTATAGTAAACAAAGTATGACTGAAATATATAACCCTTGCAATCGGGTGAAAAGAGATCAATTTTGGAACAATTTGTAATTTTACTGAAATTATTGTTTTCAGAGTTCATTTATGTATTTTTTCAGGTGTCTTAATGTTACATACAATTTGTTATGGCTGAAAAATAATTGTCTTTACTAAAATATAATTTCTTTTTTAATGTAAATCAGCTTCACAAAATATAAGTGAGTAAAATAAAATTACCAATTAAAGCATATTATACCTTTATAAACATAAGGATGCCACTGGACCCCATACACCCACCCTTCATGGCCAGCCAATACTGCTTCGAGCTTCACAGACCAATCACAGCCGTATGCATGAAACAGTTTCTCTTCCACTCGGATCTCGCTTGAGGCTTTCTGAGGGGAATGCTGTTGGATGCGCCAGAGTCGAATGTATGTGTCTTGCGATGCTGATGCTAGGAGAATAGCGTTATTTCCTGTAAGAAATCAGGACAGTGTTTTCACTTTTATTTTTCTGTCTCATTTAATATTAGCAGCCTGTCATAAAAAAATCTTGAATCCTTCTTACCCACATCCAGAACATCCATGCCCCTCACCCAATCCTCATGCCCTACCAGTGTATGTACTCTGTGGTACTCCTCTCCAGCAAACACATGTATCTTGTGATCATCTAGTGCACAGAACAGTAAGGGTTGGTTGACAGCGGGCAGCAGGTGAGCGTGGAGGGTGAGGCAGAGGCCAGTGTTCAGGTTAATTGACTGCTTGAGGATTGTGACTCCTGGAAAAATGTCTTGATTAAATAGACACTGCCTTTGACTAAATTTACTTAAAATAAGCAGCTGTTTTGTGTTTCAATTGTTATATATCTTCTATTATATTTTTAATATTAGTTATAAATTGTATCTTGCAATGGTGTCCATTATGGTCGTACATCATACCTTTGGCTCTTTTGTACTATTAATTACTTATTATATCAATATCAAACATACCGTGACATCTCTCCCAGACTTTCACCACGGAATCAATGGCAGCAGTATACACAACCAAATCATTCCTGGTATAAATTCCATAAATACACGTCACACCCTCCTTATGTCCTGTCAAGGTAGCTGTCACCTTCCAAGTTCCCTCCTTCAAGGTCCAGATAGCAGCTGTTTTGTCTGCCGAACATGACACCAGCTCAGTACAGGTTCCGTCTGATTTACGGATCCATTTTACTGAGTTGACGGTAGAGCGGTGATGACTGAGGACTGTGAGAGGGTCTCTGCCTTTTACATTCTGAAATGAACATATAAAATATAAGTACCGAAATATTATTGTATGTAGTTTTAGGAATTGATAGATATCATATTTTGATCCTAGGCAGCAAGAATAAGATTTCAAGCACTCTAGATAGTATTTATATACACTTTTAGGTACAGGCAAATAAATTATGGTATCAATATTACCGTATCGTAAATAACAACAGCGTATGAAGCCCCAAAACAAATTATTCCTCCATTGTTCCAGTCTACAATTTCTGGAGTACGATTGCAAGCAACGGATGTATAAAGCTGGCTTACAGAAACTTTCATTTTTATCACAAATAAATTTAAATCAAATGCAGAAAATTTAATTATCGAGGCAAAGACAAGACAGTTCCAACTAACATGTTTCGCAAGAACAAAAACAAAGTTTGAGGTTAGTTTAGTCAAATAAATGTCATGTAAATATGCGAAATATGCGTTCCGAATTACTTTAGGTTGGTCTGTGGGTTGCCCGTACGCACGCTCCGTCAAATAGGTACCTAATCATGAAAATATTTTTATATATCTGTGTGAAAATTAATAAAATAAAAAAAACTTGGAGACCTGTTATGGGAGAGGCAAAAGTCCAGTTAAATAGGTATTAACTCTTCATGTTACGTTATGCTTATAATACGTCTGTATGATGACAAATTTTCTTTCGTTCTTTCTAATCTAATGTAGTTCGTTGTTTTCAGATTTATTGAACGAATCCATTACTTTGGCGGTAAATGTTATGTCAAATCATCAATCAAATGTCACAACAAAACTAAAATAAAATTAGGTACCTACTTAAATCGAGGTGCAGGTTTACTTAGTAATTTTCTAGTTTTATTATTTTAAAATGCCTGAAATAATGATATCTGGTATACCAGTAACATTCCCCTTTGAACCATATGAAGTGCAAAAAGCATACATGGGAAAGGTTATAGATAGTCTCCAGAACAACACAAATGCTTTATTGGAATCTCCTACAGGGACAGGAAAGACTCTGAGCTTGCTTTGCTCATCACTAGCTTGGTTGTTAGTCAAGAAAGCACAATTACAAATGAATGCACAGGTCGGAAACTTTTCAGATCATAGCAACTCGATGTTGCATGAGAATTTGAAGTCGGGCGCTGGTAAAGCAAAAGATAATGCTTCATGGGGGATGCCGAAAATTATATATTCATCAAGAACCCACTCCCAGTTAACACAAGCCATGCAAGAGTTAAAGAGATCAAGTTACAGACATGTCAAAGCTGCTGTGTTAGGATCAAGAGACCAAATGTGCATTCATCCAGAGGTATCAAAAGAAACTAACAACACAAACAAAGTTCATATGTGTCAACTTAGAGTAAAATCACGGACATGTCATTTTTATAATAATGTTGAGTCAAAGAAAGAAGATAGATCAGTCAAAGGGGATGAAATATTGGATATTGAAGATTTAGTTACTGTAGGTAAGAAATTAAAATGTTGTCCGTATTATTTATCAAAGGAACTGAAGCAGGAAGCAGATATAATTTTTATGCCATACAACTACATATTGGATCCAAAATCTAGGAAAGCTAATGGAGTGGAGTTGATGAATAATATCATTATTTTAGATGAAGCTCATAATGTAGAAAAAATGTGTGAAGAGGCTGCATCATTGCAGATAAGGACCACTGATGTTGCATTGTGTATTGATGAGATCACTCATGTTATGAGGTCTTTTAGTGAAAATTCAGAAGAACAGATGGATATGTCACTTGATAATAATCAACCGAAAGATTTCACATGTGATGACTTGTGTGTCTTGAAAGAAATTATGTTGGCATTTGAAAAAGCAATAGATGAAATTAATGTTGGACCAGAAGGCAGCACATTCACAGGAGGCTACATATTTGATCTTTTAGCTAAAGCTGAAATCAAGGATCATAATCAAATGGCAGTTATTACTTTAATTGGCAACCTGATTCAGTTCTTATCCACAGCTAGTGCATCACCTTTCCAACGTAAAGGAGTTGGATTACAAAAAATGGCTGACTTACTGACTGTGGTGTATAGTGGTACTACTCACTCTTATAAAGAGCGGGTTAAAATGTGTTACAAAGTACATGTTGCTGTTGATGACAAGAAAAACAAGAAAAGTGAAGGATGGGGAGCTTTGAAAGTTAGTAATGCCAAAACAGTTGAGCGGGTTCTCAGCTACTGGTGTTTCAGTCCTGGGTTTGGCATGAAGCAGCTGATGGAACAAAATGTCAGAAGTATAATACTGACCAGTGGAACATTAGCTCCTCTGAAGCCATTGATTTCTGAGCTGGGTATTCCAATTGGGGTCCAACTAGAAAATCCCCATATAGTAAAAGCAAATCAGATTTGTGTAAAAATTATAGGCCAGGGGCCAGATTCTACACAGCTCAATTCAAATTTTCAGAATAGAAATAATCCAAAGTATATTTCTTCTTTAGGCAGGACTATATTAAGTTTTTGCAGGGTGGTGCCAGACGGATTACTAATTTTCTTTCCCTCATATCCTATTATGACAAAATGCCAAGAAAATTGGCAAGCAGAAGGCATTTGGTCCAGTATAAATAATATAAAGCCTATTTTTGTTGAGCCTCAGAGAAAAGATACTTTCAATACAATCATGCATGATTATTATTCTAAAATTAGTGACCCCAGTACAAAAGGAGCCTGTTTCATGGCTGTATGTAGAGGCAAAGTTTCAGAAGGTTTAGACTTTGCTGATATGAATGGCAGGGCTGTTATAATAACAGGATTACCATTTCCACCGTTTAAAGACCCAAGAATTGTTCTCAAGAAAAAATATTTAGAAGAACTCAGGACTAAAGAAAAAGATTTCTTATCAGGAGATGAGTGGTATTCCTTAGAAGCCACAAGAGCAGTAAATCAAGCTATTGGAAGAGTGATAAGACATCAAAATGATTATGGAGCCATTCTACTCTGTGACACTAGATTCAACAGTCCCAAATTGAAAGGCCAGCTGTCAGCTTGGCTAAGAGGTCATATCCAAGTTTCAAATAAGTTTGGTGAAACTGTTAGTGAAATATGTAGATTTTTCAAAAATGCCGAAAGTGCTCTGCCACCTCCTAAATTAAAGCCATTGTTACCCCATGAATCTAATAATATATCTAAAGAGTATACTCCAGTCAACATAGGTGGTGTGTCTTTCCCCACATCTAAGACCAGGGCTGTTCAAAAAAGTACAAGCAAATCAGTGACCCATTATCCCAATTCCAATGAGGTTTATGCAAATTTTTCAATGGATTTCTATAAAAAGGCACAATCTTCTGCATATGTCAATGAGTTTAAACCCAAAGAAACCAAGGATCTGTTCAGTGCTTTAGATTGTAGCAACACTTCAGCAGAAAGTTCTCAACCTTTGGTCAAGATTCACAAAAGGAGTATTGAAGAAACATGCAACATGGTTACTGTTGCAAAGAAGAAAAAATTGAAGATAAAACCTTTTGGTTTTGAAGAGAACCTTGCTAATAGTGAAACTTCACATCCCAGTCTCGTAGAAAAGGAAGCTCCAGTTTCCTTGATTGATTTTGTTAAAGAAATAAAAACCTTATTACACCCTGAACAATACAAGAAATTTCAATTGTCAATCTCTTTATACAAGAAAGAGGGAGATTACTCAAAATTCTTACAGACATTGAAGGTGATATTGGAGAACAAAAAAATGTTTTATTTATTCAGAGGCATGAAAAGATTTCTGAAAGAAGACCATAAGAATATTTTCCAAGAATATTGTGATAATGTTAAATTCGATAGTTGACTAAAGCCTAATGTACTTTAACATTGAAATAATATCTAAATTATGCAAAAATCTTAAAATAAAATAATATATTCAATTACAAACTAGTTTTATTGTCTAAACAATGTAATTAAAATACATTTTTGGGAGCTTCATTAATTTTGTTGGCAATTTCAACCGAATTTATCCTTAGCATTGTTTGCTGAGCTCTCTGGAAGTTAATCCTCATAAACTGCTTCCTTCTCTTCTTCTTAAAGTGTGTGCGAGTGTGAGAAAGACCTTTAGATATGATAGTAGCAGTCACGGTAACTAATCCTGGCTGCACTAAGGGTCTACCAATAAGAGAGAAATCTTTAGATGCAGCCAAAAGAACTTTGTCAAGTGTTATTTTGTCTCCAATGTTTGGTGGCCAATACCCCTCTACTACAAGCAGATCACCATCAGTTACTCGCCACTGTTTACCCAATAAATGAACTATGGCAAAATTCCGGGATTTGTTCTCCTCGATTAGTTTGTTGCATGTAGCTATGACATCGTTTTTTGTGTCAGGTATGGACTTGTTTTCTAATGGTGCAAGGTTTGATGATAATCTTGACAATAAGCCACCTAGAAAACAAATCAATCAATTTTTATTAATAAAAAAATAGTAAGTACTACAAACAAATAATTCCGCCTTAAACCATCAAGAAATATTTATAAAAGAACATTTCGAAGATTGTATTACCTGCACCATTGTTAAAAACACTTGATAGCCTCTGTAATCCAGCTCTAATTAAAGACATTTTATAAAACGTAGTAGTCGAACAATTGGCTATTCGAAATATTATCCAAATTTACATTATTTAGTGCATCTATCGAATCTGCAATCTATTGAATCTTCCAATAGTTCGATTTGTATTGTAGAAATAAAAATAACCTCAAATTCTTTGATATTGACATTGACAGCATTTTTTGACAAATGATCGTAGCTTATTTTTTAATGTCCGAAAAAATATATACGTACAGACTATTGTACTTTTAAAGCAACTACCAATTTAATAGTTCAGCTATGGAACAATAGATGGCGCAGAATAAAATTTTAAAGTTGTAAGAGCCATGCATTCCGTTGCGACGACGTTACAGCAGCAGTTACGTTGTAGCTCCGTTGTTTTCACACTGACGTGCGTTGACGTAAGTCGAAAGTTCATGGTATAGCTGTTAAAGAATGTGAACGTGTTTTTGTTGTACACTGCTAAATACTTAAATTAGGTTCAAAATTAAATGTTGTTGCGATAATATTAAACCTCGTACCTACGGCGTAGCATCACAGTACCTTGTAATTTACCATAGACAAAAAATAGACATAAAATAAATTTCGTGTTTAATAAATATTTTACTTTTGAGCATACTAGCGGCCAGCCGCAATCAAATTATATATTTATAAAAATTCGCGTCAAAATCCATTGTGTCATTGTAAAGATATAAGCATACATAGGGACAGACAGCGGAAACCTTGTTTTATATGGGTTTGAAGTAATATTTGATTTATGTTCAAATAAATTTTTTTTGTAAAAAATAATAAGGAGGAAACCGGAAGGCGTTGGTGACAATTCTCCGGATTGTAATTGCGTTAGTAACGTTAGTAAGTACTTAGTATTTGTGATAAGAACAAATGGAAAATAATTTTGTCTCAAAGATTTTTTTGGATGAAACTTTTCAAAGTTACAATTGTCTGAAATAGAGAAATTTATTTTTTTATCTGTTGTCAATTTCAATCATTAAAATGACTTATTAAGAAGTTAATTTTTATTGCCGAATACTTATCTATAAAATTGCGATGTTTAAATTATGTTATCCTGGATGTCTATGTTTTAGTGTAGGTACTTATGGTTGAATAAGTGACATTAAATTTTAACGGTAAACTGTAAAATATTTATTATCTGGCTAGTAAAACAAAATGGCCCCAAGAATTTATAGCTTAAGCTAAACTTGTAAAAAAAATAAATCGAGATTTACGATTTTTAAACATAAGTTTATAGCACTTTTTTCCTTTGCCAAATAATTGTGAGAAAAAAATAAAATCAACGATAAAACCCGAGAATAAAACTCTTTATTGACAACCTAGTTAGCCACAAAAGCCAATGTTTAATAAGAATTCCAAACAAAATTAGCCAAAATTTATGGAAACAGTAATACTGTAATCATTTAACTACTTGCAAGTTATCTTTTCTTGATTATTATTCTAAATTTAAGGGATGGCTTGATGTCGTGTAAGAGCGAGCAAATGCTTTGATATATCTAATACCAAAGACCGTGTAAAGAAGAAAAAAGTAGGAAAGTGGACCCTGGAAACAAGATTAAGCTAAAACGTGGATGGTAATAATAACCAAGATAAAGAATCTTGGTTATTATTCAGGATTTCCTTATTTACCACAGCTCGATTTAGATAAACGAGGCGGATAAGTCGTGTAAAATATTCCAAAACGGTAACTAGCTCAATATAAAATATTCAGAAACTGCTCGCGCCTTGATTGAAGCTTGTACACGGACGAAAATAGTTAAAGTACAGAAATATATCAAAATATATAGCTAAAATCACAATTAAGTTAACGAAGTAATATAATGTCACAGACAAAGCTTTTGTCACGGCTCCGGCGCTGTGGGGCTCTGAGGGCCCCACGCGGGCTTAATCGTCGCAGATGGTTATCGCTCACAGCACGGCTTGTTGGCCGGCTTCGGTTAAAACCACCTGTTCCTGGGCTCGCGGGCCGCCTCCTTCCTCAGCGCATACGCGGGTAGGAAAAACACTATTGGCGACAAGACTATGTGGAGTCTTATGGTTACGTAGTTTACTAGTCTAATAATAGCGATAAAACCTGTTTCAATTTATTCTGTCCAATATATGACGAGCATAATAATAATAATGCCAATTCAATCAGTCAATTTAACTATATTAGCACATTGCCCACTCATTTTAGTCATTAATCAAGTTGCGCGGGCATTTGTGATACCGTCCAATTAATCACTTGGTCCATAACAGATATACAGTTAAACGGGCCCCTCAAATATCGCAACTGATGGTTCTGTTACCTCGTACGGGTAAAACCTTGGTAGGTACTAATATCAATTATGTTTTTATTATGCTTTTGGTCTATGGTCTGGCCTAGGAAAGCGGCCCGTGGACTCCGACACTTAATGGAAAAGTGTCCGAGAAAACGTTCAAATGAGAGAGACACAGGACACGAGATTTCTACAACCCTGAATATTTTGTGATGGTAAGTAACGAGCGATTTTATGGTCGCACAGATCGTGCCCAAAGCTCGCTCTCAATCTGTACGGAGCTTCAGCGGGACACTTTTTACTGTAATTATTTTGGAAAGTGTCTTTGGACTTTTGGAAAGCCCTGTTTAATGGAATCGAGTCTTTTGGTAAATGTTTTGAATTACGTTTTTCAGGAGATCGTGTTATACGTAATCTTAAGTTAGATGAATAAATATTACATTTGATTGAATGAATGGAATGTAGTTTTTTTTATTTATAAGAGTAAGATGCTAGTATAAGATATAAATGTATTATGTAAAAAATTAAAATTATTGTTCCATTCATACAATTATACACAAAATTGAAAATATTATGAGCTGTCTTAGTCAAACAATTTATTCGGAAATTAAATAATTACTGCCACTTTTTCACTAAATCTAGTATACTAGCGGGCCTTCCCGGCTTCTCTCGGTTAAAACCATAATAAAGTAGCCAATGTTACTCCCGAACGTTTCGTCTATCTCTGTGCCAAATTTCATCAAAATCGGTCCTACTATTTTATGAGTTTATTCATAACAAACATAAATATGACTGTTTCTTTTTATAATAGCTAGCGTGGATATGGAAGTATGCATAATATTTATCGAATAGCCCAATAATACTGGTGTTTCAGAACTACCACTGCTGAGGTAGAATGATTAATAGCGCTGATCCCGCAAGAGGATCAAGTTTCTTGACATCCTGAAGCTGGAAAGCAGTACCTATTCATATCTCTGTTTACATTGGTGCGTAATAAATTTCCCTTCGCTCAATTTTCCCACCATTTTCCCAATCCAGGTCCCACGTCACGTTTCAGCTGTACGTTCGGGCACATCCGTCGCTCTTCGGGAGGCTTCGGTGGCGTCTGGGGCGCGTTGCCATGGCGACCAGATTTCACGCGCCCTAATCACCTGCCGCTAGCAGAAACAAACATTTAAACTAGGTATTCTCTTGATATTGGCATGAAAAATATACTACTGTGTTTTTAAAAAGTATGAGTTCCAATTTTGAAAATTGTTTATTGATATGAGCGGTAAGCGCGTTCGTGGCGCGTTTTCACTGGTTTGGGGCACGAGACCGCTCGCCGGGCAGGGGTGTGCTTCAGGGGCGCGGGGGCGGAGGCCGAGGCGATGCGCGCGCAGGGTTCTCGCGTCAGTCGCTAGGCGGCGTGCGGCCGACGCACGGTCGATAGGTAGCACGCGAGCCAGCGCGATCATGCTGGCCCGTCCGCGGGCTCGACGCGCTGCCGTGTGAGTGTTCAGTGTTGTGTGGACGCCTACCTTTACCTGCGCGAACGACTCAGCTTCGGTCAGTACATGACTTCCACTTACCAATGACATCTCTAATTCCGTGACAAACCACGTTACGATATTCATAACCTGAATATACGCTGTAAAATTGATGTATCACATGCGAGGCCAATAAACTTTGACAATAGCGTGTCAAATAGGTGAGGTTACCTGTTTTACGATCCCAATAAGCCCAAATGGGAGCCGTGTTCGGCCGTCCCGAGTCTTGTCAATCGCACAGATTACATTAAGGTCTGAATGACAGGTGTAGACACGTTACGACCCGTTTTATACATCAGGCACATAAATGGATGGTTGTTTTTCATCAATTTTAAAACTGAAAACGTGATATCATTAGAATTTGAACATATAGGTAGGTTAGGAATACCCAGGGTTTACAAAAGTCATCCCCATAAATTTCAGTCAGTATACTCGTATAGGAAAATTAAGGCAACATTATTAAATTTTCCATTGTTTTACTGACAGTACACCTACCTCACGGTTTCCATGAAAAACAGAGCTCAAACCACGCGGCTGAGCGCGTAGGAAAGTTGTACAGTTGAACACAGATCAAGCTTAACACGCACGGATCTTATTTTAGTTAGAATAAAGTCCATTGTGTTATGATTTCAGCAACTCTTGGCGATAAAGTATCGCCTCACTATCACATGTTTCTGAGAATCGATTGGATGTTTAACGAATAGGATTACGTTAAAAAAATCTAAGATGCTACCGAAATTTAACCTTTACCTAACCAGCAGCAAAATGGTGTAATGTATGTATGCTACAACATACATACATACATACATACCGTAACTTGTTCATTAGCAACTACCTGTACCCCGCTGTTTCGCACCCGAACATATATTTGGATCCTGGATAGGTTATCTAATAACCTGCCTCATAATAATAGTTATTAAATACAAAAATAGTACATCATATCGGAGCTGTCGGCAGTATTGAATTAGGTGCGATTCCCAATCTTATTTTCGTGATCTCCAAAGAGTTTACAACTTTCAAAACTATTGTGCTGCGGCCATATTTTTATAGGACAGGAAAATAGAACCACTCCATTTCTTCTCATGGGTTTCATAGGAGGCGACTAGGGAATAAACAAATTGACGGATAGGTAACAATAATATTGCTAAGGAGGAGGGTAAATGGCAGACGAATGTCGCAAATTTTAATCTGTCTCAAAATTCAAAGGTTTCTTTTTAAATAGACTACGGGTTCGGCACGTCACGGCCTAGAATGACGTCGGGCTCTGACGAAGATGAGATGGAGTGTGTTTTCAAATAAGTCGTGTGAGTGTGGGTTCATATAAGTCGGGCCAAAAGAATATCGGCTTCCATACACACGTGCGCAGCGATCACGTGGTTATAAGGTGGATTAAAATCTATGTTTTTATATACTATATTTTATTACCTTTTAAGCTTTGTTCCACGAAAGTTACAAAGTATGCGTATGAGTATATGCAACTTCAAAAAAAAACGTGAATTACAAATCTGTCTTCTCTCTCTGTCATATTCGCGCGGTGCCCTAGATTATGTGCAATAAGCCTTAAACTTTTGTCGATTCGGCTATTATGTGACGACTGACCGTCTGGCTGACGGCAAACCCTCTTTGGGAATGCTATTTGTGCCTATCAGGCTGAGCATCTCTTAGTCGTCTCATACGACATTCATTGGAGGATATGAGGTGGTTTATGCTAACTTGGATGAAGTTATTCATCTATTGAATTATTATCTTAGCCACATGAAGTCCAGTAATTTTGATGTAAACAATTCAAACCGTACCTAGGGATTAATTATAATCCAAATCGAGATCAAAACATACTAATTACGATCATAAACATCAAATTATATGTTGGTAATCATCGACAACTTTAAAGACATTAATTAAGACATATATCATATTATATCGCGATCAAACCAAGCGAATGATTCGATTCAACGATACTCGTGTAATATATTAAAATATATATGTTTCTCTGTAAATATATGGCAAATTCGCCACTGAGCGATTCATCAAGTTAACTTAATTATTTTAATGGCCAAAATTATCGAGTAACTTTACGGAAATTTATCTATATTTCATGCTGACTGATTTTGTGATTAAACTAATTTTACACGCGGGTTTGCTTACTATAATATGATGTAATGTATTTTTCATTGGCCATAATTAGCTTCAAGTAAAACACAAGGCGGGGAAACCTGAATCTCCTGAATGCAAAAGGAAAATTCACTACCATTTTGTTAATGGCCAGTGGAAGTGAAAATAGTCGAACTATTATTCAGACTAGTTCTGAATAAGACTCAATTTAAGGAGCTGATACTGCCTGAATATCCTCCAATTATTTTTACTTAACGGCTTTATAAATAGCTGCAAATTATTTTGTTAGCATTTGAACATGCCATACTGGGTCGTAGCCATCGCTGTGCTACGAAGCTACGACGGCGCTACGAGGATGCTACGGCGTAGACGTGCTACGCATTCCGTCGAAGTTAAAGTTTGCATATAAAGACACAGAACGTCTTCATCGATATTTTTGTTATTTTCTCAAAATCTTACAGTTTAAGGTTTAGAGGATGGAAAACACTTTTACTACGACCATTTCTATTGATTAGAAAACCGTGTCACATTTGGGTTCCCATTTTGAGGCCATTTCATCAAAAATACTTGTGAAATTTATACTTAATCTTTTTTATATGCCTATTCTGTGTCCCAATGTTGGGAAAAGGTCCCCATTTTTCTTCTACAACTATAATATAACTACTACTTTAGATCCAATGCGGTTTCCCGCCATTCTGGCAAGAAGCGCTGCGGGCGAAGTACGGGTTAGCATTTCACTTCTCACCATCGAATCGATTCGAAGTGAAACGCAGCGAACCAATCACATTGCGCTATTGTGACGCAACGATAACCACACTGCAATGTCATTGGTTCGCTGGATCATTATGTAAAAAAAATCGCTTTCCGCTGTCTTTCCCTATGTATGCTTAGATCTAGATTCAAGAGGAAGGATTATGTGTATATAACATGCATAATATATCACGCGTGCAAAGCCGGGGCGGGTCGTTAGTAAATAAATACAAATCAATTAATTCAGGCACCTATATTGTCTCAGTTAACTTTGACGTTAACCTGCGAAGAAAAATGCTATTTTCAAAATTGATTGGTGCAATTCACTATATTTCTTCCAAGTTCAAATATTTTGTCATTAAAGAACGATCTATGTCACTGGAATACCTATATTATTTTTCAAAATTTCACGTTTTGAACGCACCAACTTATTCTTAACTAGTTGTTGCCCGGGGCTTCGCTACTATGGGAATTTTGAGATAAAATATAATAGCCTATATAGCAATATGTGAAAGAATGTTTTGAAATCGGTTCGGCAGTTTCGGAGATTACCCGCCTCTAAACATACAAACTCGGAAACCAACAAACGCTTACTTCTTTATAATAATACTATAGATAAGGTCTTACTCAGAGATGGCTTCTTGGAGAATTAATTAATATATTCGCCTTCGTTTAATTTCTTCACGTTCTTAACAGACTGTACTTACCAATCTTTACTTAACATATATTTGCAAAACTCTTTCAAAAAGCCTCTGCGTTTATAACACGTTTCCAAACCGTTCAGGCGATATGTTCGAACGTATTCGACCTTTCGATTTATACATACATACATACATAGACATAGTATTCGCGAGTCGGATTTGCCGACCCAGCCCGTATTCCCGATTGATCCCCATATTTTCATACAGGAAAATGTTGTTATAAATGACAAATAACAGGACGAATTTGTATTTCATGTTTCAATCGAGTCTCATCAGTTATTGAATGAGTTTCTTCGATCGATGTCTTCTTTGGGACGTGTATTTTTTCTCGGGTCAGTGGCGATTTGTTTGTATGAATTATGAGGGAAAAGGTAACAGTGGGGTACCGAATCTGTTCTTTGACGGTGTCCAAGATATTTTACGATATTTGTTACTATATGTTGTTTTGTCGTAACTAGTAAGTAAGTTACTAACCACACACAATTTTAAAATACACATCACCCTGCCAGCTCTGGTCACGTAACGAAATGTCATATCATAGCCTATTATTTTTATAGTATTGGCCGAAAATCCAATCCTAATTGGCAAGGTCTTTTATTTCGTCTCTCCGTTATTTTTACAACATCAAAATCTATCTGTGTAGTGTACTTGTAATAAACATCTATATATTGTTACACATTCATCAAGTAATTAGTTAATGATAAAAGACATTTTATTTACAAAAACGCGTGTAAATTAATACATACAATCTTTAAACACTTCACTCAACATGCCTTATTATAGAACGGTTACAGTCGCTGCTGTTACCATTAATCATGTTAGGTAAAAAAAAAAAAAAACAAAATAAAAAAATATATAATTTAAAATATCAAAGCCATTCAGATTCAATCAACATATATTCAGAAAAACTTAACAAAATGTTTACCCATATTTCGCTCCCATGCACTCGTAAATCCATCTGCCATATCCCATGTTCGACCACTGACCATACAGGCCATACATTTGTTTCACAGATAAATAAAAATCACGTACATCACGGCAAAATAAAATATCGCCATGGGGCACAGAATGCAATATTTTTGCAATGAATTGTGAGCAATGTTGGTTTTGAAGCTCGCGCCGACTCTCTGAAGTTTATTTTTCTTGATTGAATGACTATAGTGACATGTAACAAGAATTCAGTTTTATTATCAGTAACTTTTATTTAGTTTCCTTTGACTATCTATTCTAAATTTCATCGAAATCAGCCCAAATGTTGAGACATGAAAGCATATTTAATACATTTATTCTTATTTGTACGTATAAGAAAACAAATTGTTACTGCATTTGCTGTATAAGTTGCTAATTGGTAATTTCATTTAGTTTTAATTTAATTAATTTATTTGATTCCTATTTTTAATAATCATCAATAATAATTAATAATTAAGAAATATCTATAATATAAAATATTAATTCTTTACCTAACAGACAGCTTTCATATCTATATCACTACAAGTCTCAATGAAAGCCACAGATGAAAAAAAAAATGTTAAACTTAAAAAATACGAAAAGTAAGACGATTTAATGTATAATATTCTTGCGTTATTTAAAAAAAAAACAATAACTGATATTATTAGACATTAATTCCAAGGCTTTTGTTTATAATTTTTACAGGGCTGAAATTCACAAAGTTGATTGTAAGAAAATAAATTATTAAACAGATGTCATGTCGCATTATGTTTCTGTAACAACGGCATTATTTTTCCTTATTCTGAAAATGTTCTCAACCCCTGCGTCTTAGGTGAGCGACACGAACAACTAAGCAGCGCGACACTACAATGTATTCCTTGCAACAAAAACCAACAGCTTCTCAATCGCACAAATAACTTTAGCTGCATTGCAATTGAACGTCTTACGTTCTTCTTCTCTTACTGTTGTAACAACTACGTCGGTTTACCGTTCAGTTTTTATCTAAGAATCTGTTATATTTTAACTATTTTTCACGATACCGAAACGGAAAAAAAATATATCGGAAATCGATTTCCAACTGCGCTCCAGCCTTCCTTATCGGGTGTGTTATTGCTAATACTGGTGTCAGATTATGTTCAAGTTGCCCACAGGCATCTGACATGACCTTTACAACTATCTATCGACATGTAGTGGCAAGAAGTCGCATACATACTTGAACAGAGTGCAGGTTTGCTCACGATATTTTCCTTCACCGGAATTAAGTGCGATAGAGCGAAAAAACATTACAACGACTGCAAAACGGCCGGTTTTGCCCGCGTCGTCTCTGGCTGAGATATGCTTTATGATTACTTAATTCTCTTATCGCGTTAAACACAATAAAACTATTTGCGAACTAGACCAGGTGTGTCGAGTTTCCTTTAAGATTGTTCGAGTATTTTCTTGTAGGTGTCGCAAAATAGAGAATGTACAGAAAGGCCATATAAGTAGTTACATTTTTAAACTTCTGTACCATATCATACCGTATGGTTGCGGTGTTCTCGCTGTCTAAATATTTAATCGCGTTTTAAATTATTTTCCTATTGCCGGTTGACCGTAAGAGATCCCCACATGAGAGTCTAACGTTTTGTACACGTAACTTCCTTGTATTAATGATAATGAATGTTCTTATTTTCGTTCAGTTAAGTTATTTTGTAATAACCAAATGATATACGGTTCACATAAATAAAATATAAGCTAACTATTAAGTATTTTAATATTCAACTTCGTTAATTATTTCAATAGAGTTTCAAGTCTACAAAATGGTTATAATATATATATATATATATTTTACTTTAAAATTTTACAGAACTGAAGTTGTTCATAAAGAAATTTTGGTACATGTTATATTAAATTTTAGTTATTTAGTAATCTGACAATTAAAATAAAAATGTCGTGCCTATATTGTGTCGTTTCTGTGCAATTCTACTTTGTGTCTACGTGTCCTATTTCACAGTTTTACCCAATGTTTTCCAAGCGACCGAATGCTGCCGTAATTTATTCCGTATCAAATTTATATTGTACAGGTGAATATAATATTCAGTATACCTATACTGAATCTTATATTCATGCACCTGCAAAGTATATTAATAAAGATAGTACACTCCGCTCACAATACTTATTGTCGAATTACAAATATCGAAATATCGTTGATAATAAATCACATATTAGTTCAAACCTTATTATTTTAAATTTGATTTTGTAAAAAGTATGTTTTAAGTTATTTATTAAATCATAAAAAGACATGGTAGGATTGTTTACATAATGAGATTTTCAAGAAAAAACTGATTTTTAACATACGCATAGGCAAACTTCACAGGGTGTATCTCAGAGCGGCTCGACCGCTGCGGCCTCGCTATATAAGGAATAATTTCCAATATAAAAAAATCATAAAATTAACATTACCACAGTACATATTAGCTATTTTAAAGTCATATAGCAAAACTAATTATTGCCTTTATTAAAATTTGAAAAATTGGAATGACAGCGCGAACGCAGCGGACACAACGCTCGGAGAAACACTCAACATTGCTATCCTAAGCTGTGTAATATAATTGTTTGTACATACTTAGGTCCATCTATTTGTTCCGACCTGGCACTTGCTCGTTCATTTCCATATTTCATTTCCTTTTAAAATATTTCCGAGGAAAATACACAAATCTCATCCGCTGATACCATAACAAATCTATGACCTCTGTAATTAATTTTGCTATATGACTTTATAATAATTAATCTGAACTAATCGATAAACATAAAATTATCTCGTGGCCCACTGACAGCATTTGCATAGACTAGACTGGACGTAAAAAGTTGATTTTCTTAAAAATATTAAATATCTTGCGGAATATATAGGCACGTAGTTTAATTTTCATATTTTCCAAAAGTTTTTAGAGACTACACGAGTAACCTACTCCTTATAAAAAAATTTTATAAAATTTCTGACATTTTCGCTTCCTCCTTTCGAGTCTATATAAGATAGATAGATAAGTTTATTTGCATCAACGGAGACAGCACATACAAATAATTAAAAGTTGGAATATGCTAGATAGAAATATACACAGCTGCGTAACATTGAGATCAGTATGTGGCCACTATTGTTTCCTTGTCGCTAACCTTGTGGAGGTTATCCATGGTACATACAACAAGTGTGATAGTTAGGGCATGCAAAGGTTGTATGTAGTTGGAGTTTTAACATATTAGGTTTAATTATATTCTTAAATAATACCATCAATCGAACAATAGCGGATCCCGTCTAACAAATTACATACGAACTAGGTACTATGTGGGATAACAAGGAAATCCATTAAACTTTGTTATTGGGTATTGAGCGGCGGGTCATTGACCCACTGTGCAAGTGCATCGGTGCACAAAATATCGATGGTACACATTTCAACCCATATAAAATGCACTAAATAAATCCATAGTAATATTATAAAGAGAAAAGATTAGCATTTTAGTTTTTTTACGATTGTTAAACTCAAAAACCACTGAGCCAATATTGATGAAATTCGTCACAGAGACAGACGAAACCTTCAGGAGTAACATAGGCTAATGCCATAGGTTAATGCCATATTAACCAAAATAACAGCATAATTAAATATATGTTTATTACATATGTTTGTATGGGAATTCAATTTTGTACGACATCCATAGATAAAAGAAAAACATACGAGATCTATGCTTTTCAGCCTCTGAAGTGTTCTCTTTATAATGTCTAAATTTTGAGTTTTCGTAAAATATAAAATACGTTTTTCAAGGTCATTTTTATCTCTAATCTAATTAGTTCTACATTTAATTTATTTTTTAATATATCACTTTGTTTCTGTCGACACCTTATTATGTAATATCAGGCAAATGGGAACATTAAACTATTTCAAAGCGGTTAATACTGGACTATAATTTTTTATCTAATTTAAGCGTAGGAAGTATCTACAGATCTCTTATAACTTACGGCGTGGATATCTCCGTCGTCAGATGGCCGGTAATCATCTCCAATGATATTGCCTTCGGTTAATTATATTGACATTTGTCATTAATACGTGTAAAGTTATCATCGATAAACATAAAATATTATCTTGTGGCTGACTGACAGCATTCGCATAGATTACTGGACGAAAAAAGTTGATTTTGTTAAAAATATTAAATATCTTATATCTTATAGGCACGTTTTTAGTGAATTTATTATCCTTACATGTTATAAAACAAAGTCCTTCTACCGCGTCGGTCTGTCTGTTCGCGATAAACTCAAAAACGACTGCACGGATTTTCATGCGGTTTCCAACTATAGATAGAGTGATTCCTTAGGAATGTTTAAGGGTATAATTTATTACGTTTTTACCCGAGCGAAACCGGGACGGGCCACTAGTATAATATAAAGTTGTGAACAGAACTATCAATATAACACGCCTTTAAATTAATATTACGCCATATCTAATTCTTACATAATAGTACGAATTAACGCCAGATAAATTTATTTAATAGAACAAATAAATTTGTTATTAAACAATATAAACTATTACATGAACATATTGATACATAGATTTCGCAAAAATTTAAACAAATAAAAGTTAATTTTTAGAAATTCCAATGAGGACGGGACGAAACACGTATTTTTTATGTGAATATAAATTTGCTAGTGTTTATAATATTCTTCTTGTAGTGTGTGTCATTAGAACCAGTTATAAGTAGTAGATCTTTCACATAATATGTATATCGCCTCATAACTGCCGCCTTCCTCCCGCGGACGCGTGAATTTCGAGGTTATGATTATTTTCGAAGAAAAATTAAAGATCAAACCATTACTGTTTCAAGTTTAATTTTCGAAACGCAATGATTGATGAGAAACTAGAAAAACTACACGTCTTGTTTTATATAATGTTATTGTTGAAACGTGAATATATGCTATTGTTGAAACGTGAATCTATATCTTTGCGAAGAACAAAAATTAAATTAGGTAAAATATCGATAAAAAATTTATTCAAGTAACTAATAAACTTATCGATAATTTTACGCAAATTGCATACTTTATGTAATGTTATGTATTTTCGCCAAAGTTGTACCCATTATATAATTGTTTTTTGTAAGGAAGTGACTATTAACTCAGTCTACAATATTCGACTTGAACTTTACAAAATATGGTTAAAAACATTGTACAAACTGCATTGTGCAATCTAGTAGTAGAGGAAACCCTATCGTCTATGACGTACGTTCATCCAAGGTCACCCGGAGGGGCGTGTTGCGGTCGACACACCTCCATACGTAATGTACAGCCGACCGCATATCAAGTTGCCTCTCATGGATCTTTATACCGCGATGATAACGGCGAATTTGCAATCAGTTCGGGTAGCTTGATATGTACACACTGCACTGTTGACTGTACACACAGCGGGACAGATTCAAATATTTAAACAGAAACAACGATTGTGTACTGTAGTACTTATCATCATACATAAATTGCATTTTCTTCTTCATAGTCGTATTCCTCATGGCTGAGGGTCGTGGTCATTACGTGGAATGAAACACACACAACAACTTTCTTGGCATTATTGCATGGTTTGACATTGCCTTCTCCATTTCACACACAAGTTAATAATAATCAACCAGCGTGCAGGTTTCCTCACGATGTTTACCTTCACCGGAAGCAAGTGATGGTCGATGAAAACTACTATATATGAGTCAGATTTATATACAAACTCATATGGCACGAGTAGGATTCGAACCTGGGACCTTTCGATCCACAGGCGGGCGTCTTAACCATTACACCACCACCGCTTCATTTTACAAATTGCATTTTACAAAGACTAAAAAAGGATTTTTAGTTTACGAAATATAGGTTATATATATGAAATTAGGTATATAAAATTGTTGTAAAATTATTTCGTCGACTACTTTCATGAGTTAATTTCAGTCACATAAAACCATTGTCAAGAAATCCCAACTAACAAAAATATTCTCGACAGACAAGAAACTTCATAAGTAAAGGAAAAATAAATTAATTAAAAATGTTAATATTTAGATATGAAAAATGAATATCAAAAATTTTGTTAAAACCATGTCATCGTGGATTGTTAGCAATTAATAATTATATGTTTGATGAAATATATGCATAAATAACAAGAAATATTGTTAAATTAAAATGTTTTGATATTTTCTTGTGTGTTCTTTAATATTTCATTAGTTCGCACTCTTACAGTAATATATAGTTTTAGCCGCAGTGTAATAAACTCCAAAGGCCATTTCTAGTCTACCAACTCACAGGGAATTTTCTATGACTCAGTGTTGCAGTACACTACGGGATTTGAACGCTTTGACCGCTCATATGTGCAAGCCGCAGTGGTAATAGTATCTGTAGTTATAGGTCGTGCTTGTGTTAGAGGTTTATAACCGGTCATAAAAGCAGGGTGTTATAAATGGCAATGCTCGTCGTCTCCTCACGATCCAGGAACGAGTAATGAAGTGTTTTAAATTAATTCTCCAGATAATGATTCAGTTTTATTTTAGTTACGAGTATAATTAGATTTTTCTTTTCTTTTTTCTGTTTTTGTCCGTCTAAAATATTAGACATAAATAATCATATTGTCTACAGAATTTGTGTGTGAAAATGTTGTGTTTATGTTTGTGTTAAAATAGCCATCCCAAAAAATAGAGTATTGGCTTTGAATACACGCTTGTATTTATATGTAGTTAAATAATTGAATATGCAAATAAATATTTTTTAAGAAAGACGATTATTCATAAAATAATTAAAACATACGTAAAGCTAAAGTATTTTTTGTCTCAACTGTCAAAACACTTAGCTTGAAGTATGTTTTATCTTTTTTATATGATGAATAACAGGTAAACAATTACGCAAGCATAACTGATAAAGAAAGTGCCCAAACAGCACTTTATATCTTCTAAGGTTACAAGTGAGCGTGAGTGGTCCTCAGCCGATAGCCCATCAAAAATGTACATTGCGAAATGTCCTTTGGGACACATTAAAACTGAGGCAAATACTATGAATATCAAGTGAAGACATTGACCAATTATTTTTAGAAATCAATTACATCTTGCCATAGTCTATTGCTACATTAGTAGAATAGCAATAGTAGCATTCATCTAAATTCTCTATATTCCGAATGATGTTTCACTGAAATAAATATCTACCCTACACATCTAACTTTGCGTGCGCGTTTCGTAATAAATAACATTTTATTTCACACAATATTCAATCAAATCAACCTATTCAATCCAACAAAGTAGAAGAGTTTGTTTAAATTTATCTCTAGAAGACAGAATGTAGTAGTGTAATGAAATAATAATATTTACTTTAGACTTTTAGTTTGAAGAAGTTACTGAGAGAGCGTTTTAAATATTTTTTGTTTTATTTATTAAAATATTAGAACTAAACAGAACATACAAAAATTAATCCCAGAGATGAATAAACTAACAACATCCATAGCTATCAATAAACATCTATAATAAATTTTAAGAGTCTTACCCTATGTCAATAGCATTGAAAACAACAACAAGGATTCATAAAAATACAAAATTTTTATGACAAAAACAAATAAGTATACATATTTTTATTGAAATGTTAAGTTATACATTATGAAATATTGCATGGACGGTTTATGTGAATTGTTTCTGTACTGTCAGCACATCAACCTGCTTTTATATAATTAATAAATAAATATATATGATTTCGTAATCAACTTGTAAAATGCCAAAGTGGTTCCAATAGGTCAAGCGTGTTTTATTTGACCGCCAATTTTGGTTCTGATTAGTAGAAACCGGGTCGTAGATGTTATAGTCTTGTATAATTTTTACCACACGCTTAACATATTTCCGTGGATGTCGTACGAGGCGACACACAGCCTAAGCAACTGATAGGCAACAATAACATTCCCAAAGAGGGTTAGCGGTTGCAAAATCATAGTCAGAATTTAATGGCAATTTTTTACGCTAACTCTAGGCTTTAGGGCGTTACAGCTCCGAATGTAACCGAGAACACGCGAAGATGATATAGACATCACGTCATACATGTCACGAAAGAAACTGAAATGCAGCTGACTGTACAATTCGCTTTGTCTATCGATAGGAATGCGACGCTTTTGTTTGGGTCATTCAAGTAGTTCCATTGCGTATTTGTTCCGAGGAACTTGTGCAATTTATTACATATTTCTTTAGACATTTGTAAAATAGATACTACTATGTTATCTAAAATATAGTCTTCTTTCAATATTAAGCATAAAAATGAGATTGGTACAAAAAAACATTTTGACTATAATTTTTTTTTGTAAGATAATTTTCTTTTATTTTTGCGCTACGGACTTATGCCTTTTAAAAATATAACGTCACAAATCAAATAAAAATGAAATGAAATTAGACCTTCACAGGCTTTTTTTCACGTCAAATTTTATATTATATATATATAGTAATTTCTCAAAAACCTAAGTCAATTTAAAACATTGTAAGACGCGATAGTGACAACTTTGGGTCAAAAAATGCTTAAACTTTTTTTATTTTCTGGTCCCTTCTAATCTCTTATCTTAAAAATATAGATTTGCTTTGACCGTTTGTTACCCCAGCAAGATCCAATCCCATAGTTCCAACCAAGGTTGAACCAAGTTGTTCCACAGGAAAAACCGGTAAAACTAGTGGGATTTTATATCTTTTTGTTAGCCAGTAGCGTATAAAGTTCACTTGCTTGCCTTTTTGCACTCGGCCACGGATTTTATCTATAATGGATCAGCAACCCACCCGCTTCCAATGGATATAAATTACAAATTAAACTTTTCTTAGAGTAACAATGTATCCGACAGCAAAATAAACAACACAGGTTAAATATAAACGGGGATTTATTTTAATTTCCAAAGAAAAAATATAAATTCAGCATCTGGAAACATAGCTCCTAAATAAATAGAGATAAAAATAAAAAATAAATAAATAAATATATTAGGAAAAATCACGCAGATTGAGCTAGCCCCAAAGTAAGTTCGAGACTTGTGTTATGGGATACTAACTCAACGATACTATATTTTATAACAAATACATATATATATAGATAAACATCCAAGACCCGGGCCAATCAGAAAAAGATCATTATCCATCATGACCCGACCGGGGATCTAACCCGGGACCTCTCGGTTCAGTGGCTAGAACCTTACCACTGCGCCACCGAGGTCGTCTAATAAATAGATAGATACTACAGAGAGAGATAAATAGATACTACATTTATTTTTGCCACAATCGTACACATCATGCACAACAAAACGTGGAAACAAGCGAGTCGTCTCTTTCAAAGACACTGTTTTAAGTTTTTATTATCTTCAAACCTTTCGTACTTGTCTGAGAAATTACATAGTAAGGACCAATTTCTTTTCTACTTGCGCAGATTGTAAGCGTTACAAAAAGAAAGGTTGGCTGGCGACCTGACACTATCGTCACTGATTGAAATGTATATAATTCAATTCATATATTTGTAACTTAATCTACAGCAGTTTATGTCTACGTCCGATATTGGGCTATTAAAATAAGGTAAAAGGATCATCCTCAAGATAATCTTGGCGATTCAGGGGTAGGCTCTAAGAGCGTCTGATCGTTACAACGCCCTATCTTTCCCAGTGGTAATTGTTGCTAAATGTTTATGGAAGGACAGAATATGGCCTATGTATAAGAACATCAAGGCCTACTTAATAGCGAAGATATATCGTACCTATGTAAGAGATATACGAATCTTGTGGCGTGTTGTTTCGTCTTAGAATTGGCCCACTCCATATCCTTACGTGGAGGTCGTACGAGGCGACCGGCGGCGCTTTAAAGTTTTATATTTTCGGCCACAAGATACTTACGCCATAATTCATATTAACATAGTAAATTCTACATTACAAGTGACGTCATTATTTCGCCAAGATTTATACAACTTTTTTAGTAAGTTTGTTATGTAAATTCAAAGGATACGTAGCGTGGCAACGACAGCATACCTCAGGAGAGGTGACGACACAGAGACGGCTGGTTGTTAAATGTAACCGAATGTTCATGATTTAACGGTTAATTTTTTACGCGGATCCCGGGCCTCGCTGTATCACAGCCATTACTGAAACTGTGAACACGTAAACACGAGAAAAAAATGTACCTCATATAATACAGTAAAATAATAAAAATATTGACATAAAAATATGGGGATCATGAATCGTATGTCGTATTCATAAAATGGGGGATACCACAAGGGTAGGTGCATTTGTCATTTAATATTTAAACGTGACCTAATATATAAGTTTGCGTCGCGGTGCCACTTGGCTTTACGACGTATACTATAAACTGAAACGTTTATGATATCCATCGTTCCTGATGTTTGCGAAATTTATGGCAGTTTAATTTTTCATGAGGTCCTTGTCATTTTTATTTTTAGAGTCCTATGTAAGCGACTGAACACTACACCAGGCGATATCTGTTCTATGACGAAAACGTATGAAACAGAAAGCATTGAAACAAGCTTAGAAAAGTATTTTAAAATTCCACAAACTAATTGCATAATTCCCAAGCAATGGGAATATACTTGCAATAACGGGTTAATATTGAAAATTGTTCAGGGCAAAAGTTGGCAATACAGTTTACGCTGTCTGACACAGTATTCCTGTGCCCAGGGTTACCAGTAAAACAGGGATTTTAGTTCTCATATGCCGATATGAAATTTAAAAATCTGGTTTTCCACGAGTTTTTATGTTTTCTACCGTCTCGCAACGTAATAATTTATTGAAAAATATTTTTTTAAAGATTATTTTTTGAATCTGTCAACTTTACCTGAACTAGTTTGAAGAACAATTTCTTTTACCCTGGAAAAAAGACATCAAAATATCAAGAAAATTAAGTCAATTCAATGTACCAGGAAGACTCATTTTCGGATCTGGTAACCCTGCGAATGCGTCAACTCAAATAGGGACCTGTGAGCGAAACCTTGCGTTTTAAAAAATTGAATTTAAAACGTTAAGCTCGCTTGCGTCACGGGGGTGTGGGCGTGACGTCACGACTCGGAAATAGAACGCTCGCCAGCTATGCCGTTTTGCTGCAGAATAGCGAAGTTACAGAATAAATTTTGTATTGCGAATTTTTCTTTACAATTTTATTAAACTTTATATTATACTCCAAGTAAAATCATACTCATTAACAGATGGCGAACACTTAATAAAAATAAATATAAGCTTGCCATTAGGAGAAATAGAAAAATATTACGTAACGCAACAAACTACTACACATTATACTCATATTGCTATAATATTTCGGACGTATAACTATGAATGATCATTCAGTTTTTTCAAAGGTGGCCTGGTACTTTAATGCTTTTAGCATTAAGTTCGCCCTTTGTACCTTATTGGTAAATATAGTTTGAATAAATAAAACAAAGTAAATAAATATATATGATAATTATTAAATGAACTATATACATTTTGACCTTCCCGGAATATAAAATTGCTCAGTAATAAAAAATGGCCCAAGATTGTTGACAAAAAACAATAAATTAAAAGTATTAAGTGAATGTCACATGTAGCTAATTAATATTTATGTTTATTTTATTATTGTCTCTATTGATTAATTATTATTTATGAAAATGTTCTATGCAGTAAGCATTTTACAATGTATAAATTACGAATCTAACACACAACGAAATTAAAAGTTAATCTTCTAGATTCTCACCAATTTTGACAGCTATGCCGCCTGAACTAGATGTTTGCGGCAGTCAGTGGTTAGCAAATCGAAAACGTAACGTGTTTGTTAACAGCTTATATAGCTGTCAGCTTGTTCTAAATTACAATTCGTCATAATCATCACAGTTTTATTTTGGAAAATTTCAAAATAATATATGAGTTAACTATTTATCTGTGCAAATGTTTTGGCATGATTTTATTTTGTCGATCCATGCTTTAAATGTGCACTAAGTTCTCAGTTTTGGTCTATTACATATGTACTAAATTTCACAGAAATCCGTTATGTAGATTTTCGTTATTTTTAAAAGCTAGCCATTATTTATAAAAATATACAAAACTAGATACTATATGTACTTATATAATGAGATTAGAATAGATAACTAAGCGACTATGCTATCATTTAGCATGTTATTTCATTCTCTCCTCTGAGTGTTCCTTCCGCAGTCATTGAGTGTCGAAGCCCAGAGTCAATTTTCCTACTTTTTTGTCTCCAATTCGTATGGTCGTCGGCAGCCCTAGTTTTCAAAACATTTTGTGTGTGTTTCTCATTACATTTTGAGCTAATATGTAATAAATAAACTGATCCTAATTTCTGGTGTTACCTGTTGAACCTTCATTAATAGTGTTGCTGATCGATATCCTCTATCGAATGCGATCCGAATACGATAGTGGATATCGATCAGATTACATATTAACTCAAGATATAATTACCTTTCTGTAACTGTCTTTCAACAGATTATCGATAGTGCAGATCAGTGTTTCTAAAAGTGTGTTTTGCGGAGCTTTTGTCTTTGGATTCGTAAAGCATCTTTTGACGAATCATCAAAACATTGTTCATATTACCTTGTAACATAAAAACAATTGGTTGGAGAAAAGATTTCTTAATTTAAATTAATCGTATGTACGTCAATTATTAACATCTAACATTTGCTTAAAACTAAGACTTCTGCGGACTTCCAAAGCGCAGGTGAAGAAGAAGGGGCACATCAAACTTCACTGCAGCGTTTTCTCCAAAGACGTCAGTTGACAATAAATATAGGTCTTATTTAAATTGATAGATGTGAATGCAAGTATTATTAAGCAGCATTCCTTTAAATGTGCAAAGCTCAGACAAAAAGATTGAAATCTGAATTAGTGATAGACCGATGCACAGTCGAGATGCGCCTGAATTCGACGCGCGTCTTTTATTTCCTTTTAATTCCTACGCGGATTCAATCCAATACAAAATGGCGCCGGTTCTGAAGGTAAGTGCAAAAAAGATAACTATCTACGTTACTTTATACTTGTTTGTTCCATGTTCAGTCAATTGTAAAATACAAAATCAAAGCACAAGGATTAATTTATAGACGAATCTAAAATTGATTATATAGATTTGTTGTGATTTTCCCCTTTGTATGACATGCACGAGATGTTATGTTGTACTCGAACAAAACGATCTACTTACCTAAATAAAAGGGTATGATATTTTTTTGTCAAAAAAATTGAACCAAATTCCACGACAGTCAAATTATAAAATAACAAAATATGATTTGAATGGAAGTCGGTACCGAAATTCCTCGAAATGAAAAACATAATTTTATTTTTGACTACATGTTGTCCGGGGCTTCGCTCCCGTGGGAATTTTGAAATAGAATATAGCCTATAGCAATCTTGGATAATGTACCTTTCTAATGGTGATAGAATTTTTAAATTGGTTCGGTAGTTTCGGAGATTACCCGCCTCAAACATACAAACACACAAACGTTACCTCTTTATAATAATGTAATAAATAATGGACTAGCCCGCTGTTTGGTGTGTTTTAATAAAAGTTTGGTGTTATTTTTTATAATAGATCTGTTAACTCTCAAAATAAACATGAATTTTGAATAATAAGTTCTTACATGTGTTATATTCATTATAGGTGACAACGAAGATTTTCCGTCATGGGCCGCATAATTATTTGTACATACATTTTGATATATTTCTTTGCAATTTCTGAATAATTGAAGAAATGGGACGATACCATGAGTATTCTCGTTCAAACATAACAAAAATTTTGAAAATCGATCCACAATTGACAGAGAAATCGATAACCTTCCCCTTCACTTAAATTTTGTTACATATTGTAACTTGTTTTAACTTAATACTGTATATGAATTGTTAGTAACTGAAATATGTTTTTTTTATGACGATAATGGCGATGATCTTTGAAAGTCGTGGAATAGTTATCTGGGAAATAAAAATCGATGTAAAAAAAATCTGTATTCTAATAGACACCTCGTATAACCTCCCCCTTTTTTGAAAGTCGGTAAAAATAAGAATATTATGTATAGTATGAACTGAAGCAACCTTCGACCCACCTGCGAGCAACAGGCAGGCTATTTCCACATAGCGGGCTCAGAAATAAATTCTATTCAAGATCCCAGGTCCCAATGTCGGCTAAATATAGCCTGGGTAATTCTGACCGTGGCATTGAATCAAGGGTTAAACTGAGTGCATAGCTTCCAAGGGCAGGATTTTTGTTATGTTATTTCATAGTTTCTTGTTAGTTTTTATATCATACTTGCATTGCTTGCAGCTTCGCCCGCGATTATTTCGTGCGTCCGCTCATAACTTATTATTGTTAATATTCTCGGGTTTTAAACAACGTATCGCGATGAAATCTATACCAGATTTCAAGTTAGACCATCCGCTATATAATTGTGAAATTCCCATTCAATTCCATCTAGCAGTTTTTGCGTAATGTACGAACAAATATACAGACAGATAGACAAACATGACATTTTCTCTTTCTAAGTCTGATGTTTCTAAGTCTGTTGATATAGTTTTCTAAGTCTACGTGTGTCGTGATTTCTTATTTTAGTTAGTATTTTTAATAATTATACTGGCAACTCCAATAAAATTAAGTAGCTATTACATTTAAAATAATGGCAATATAAACTATCACAATGAGATTGACATGACAGATGTATGGAAACCTACCAATCACAGACTGATGTGTTCTCTAAAACAACCAATCGAAAAGAATTAGATTCTGATTTTTGGAGGGAAGGTTGTTGTAAAAAGATTAGAGATGGTGCGAGATAAAAAAAAAAGTTATCTAGCCCTTTTTACCTCGATTATTGGAGTCATTAGAAATTGTGTACCGTTATTCTAGAGTTATAAATCGAATGTTTTGCTTTTGTATATGAGGCGTCGTAATGTGTAGTGCAATTGTAGAAAATGTATTGACATTAAATGTATTGAGTGCATCTCTTGCGTATCTTTGATAATCTTCGTAATTGTATCGTTTGATATGGTATATCCGTAGTAAAACCCACCTACGTTTGAGTAAGTAAGTATTACACAGTTTAAAGATCCCTAGCTTTGGAATTTGCAAAACGTGTGAGGTGGTCTCGTGTGAACACAGCCGCTGTTCGACCGGCATTGACCCCGCACGATCCCGCGCCAGGCTCGCGCTTCGGTATTTTTACACGCAAACATTGTTTCTGCAGATACGTTTGCTTTCGAAGGATTTTTTCTACCCATTATTTCAAATTGTGGTTGGGATTTTGTTTTTTCTATGAAAAATAAAAGACGTAGCTGATATTTTCATAGAGATTCAAGAAGTGGGAGCTCAAACCGCACGCACATGATCATAGATCGATGAATGTAAATTAAAATATGATTTAAAAGTATAGCTTCCAAATGCAGTTAGTAATTGATCACTATTTCTGAAAATTAATTTTGTCCCAAAAAGAGAGATAAATCCTCTCCCGATTTCATAAATAAATATATTAGGACAAATCACACAGATTGAGCTAGCCCCAAAGCAAGTTCGAGACTTGTGTTATGGAATACTAACTCAACATACTATATTTTATAACAAATACATATATAGATAAACATCCAAGACCCGGGGCAATCAGAAAAAGATCATTTTCCATCATGACCCGACCGGGGATCGAACCCGGGACCTCTCGGTTCAGTGGCAAGAACTTACCACTGCGCCACCGAGGTCGACATACTCATACTCATATTCATACTCCGATGTGACGCCTAAAGCCAATCCTGATTTTATTATCGGTTGTCTGGAATCCCTCTTTGGGTATGCGGTCATTACCTCTCAGTTGTAAAGGTCATATCCCTTGCTCGCATGGAGAATATGTAATGGTCCTATTCCAGGGCGGCAACCACACAATATTACTGTCATAATAAAAGCAAACACTTGTACCATTCACTGAACCCTAGCAATTCAATCAAACGACCAACAATATCGTGACACCGGGTCGCGTCGACATGCAAACTCGAAGCACGCGCGCTACGTGTCGTAGCACCGTCTACGCCGTAGCACCGTCTACGCCGTAGCATCCTAGCTGTGCTACGTGATCCTGCAGTGCGTTATGCTTTCTTGAACACAAAATGAATTTATAATTTGTGTAATTCTTTATTAAATTGTTTAAGAAATATTATTTTATTTTAGTAGTTAAGCCACTTTCGCAATGGTCGGTCATAGGATGGGTGACCAAAAATAACTTATAACTAAAAGAAAATTATAATTTGTGTCATTATATATTAAATTATTTAAATAAGAAATAATATTTTATTTTAGTATAGTTGCAGTTAAGCCACTTTCACAATGGTCGGTCATTGGATGGCTGAAAAAATATATTACTTCAAGTTGAGACGTTGGTCTCGACTAAATTTGCAGTCGTTAAAATCCACCAATCGGCATTGAGCTAGCGTGAGGGGTCATTGCCCTGCCCATACTTCTTGTCAATCCACAAGAAAGGCCAGTGCTCCAGCAGCAAAATAGTTTCACTTCGAGTTGAATCGTACTGTAAACGCTTTTCAAATAACAAGTTTAATTGTTGGACAAATTAAAAAACCCCGACTTTCAATATTCATTTCGTTACAACTTTTGAACGGCTGAACCGATTTTCATGAAACATGGCTAAGAATACTCGGGTTAAAATTATCTATGACCCAAAAAAAAAAAACTAAACGAAAATCGGGTCATCCGAAAATTGGGAGCTACTAGCTTTGGGAGATAGAAACTTATATCCTCCTCCTTTTGCGTCGGGGGTTAAAAATGTATGGAGATGCACACGAATATTAACACTTATATTAACTTTTGAACGGTTGAACCGATTTAGATCAAACATATCTAAGAACCACCGCAAAAAAAAATATCTTTCAAAAAAACCGCATCCAACCAAATCGGTTCACCCATTGATGAGCTACGGTGCCACGTACATAGACAGACAGACACACTTAGCGGTCAAACTTACAACAGCCCTATTTTTGCGTCGTGAGTTAAAAAAGTAACCAGGTATCCGAACCTTGAACATAACTAGAATATTGCTAAGTTAAATTAGTAACCACAGTCAAGTTCACACGCCCAATTCCGCTGGCACGTGGTCACGATCACACGGACGAGCGGACTCAGCCTTCGCCCTATTAAGATAAGTAATTAAACGAAAACCTTTGTCTCCCACATTATCATGAATTATAGCAACCGTGCTATAATGTTGCTTTGCTGTAACTGACTCATATTTTACTGATATTATTGTTACGTAGGAAAATATTATTACGATTATATATAGAAGCGGTGGTGGTGTAATGGTTAAGACGCCCGTCTGTGGATCAAAAGGTCCCAGGTTCGAATCCTACTCGTGCCATATGAGTTTGTATTCAAATCTGACTCATATATAGTAGTTTTAATCGACCACCACTTGCTTCCGGTGAAGGAAAACATCGTGAGGAAACCTGCACACTGGTTGATTATTATGAACTTGTGTGTGAAATGGAGAAGGCAATGGCAAACCACTCCATTAATAATGCCAAGAAAGTTGTTGTGTGTGTTTCATTCTACGTAATGACTACGACCCTCAGTCATGAGGAATACGACTATGAAGAAGGAAAATATTATTTCGATAAGTTAACTTACGATAATTGTTCTAGTGGCAAAATCTTAAATTCTTCTTGTCATGTCGACTCGGTGAATTGTATTAGTACAGACTGAAGACCAATAAGAATGTCACCTATCTCATCTGAGTGTATTCTTGGTTCCTTCCTCTGCCATTGAGCGTCGGAGCCTAGGGTCAGGTTTCTTACTTTTTTACCAATAGGATGTCACCGATTCAACATTATCTGGGGCGTGTTAAAGATCCTTCTACGTGTTAGTTAAATACAATGTCAAATTATAACTGGACGATATGAGATTGTGATGAAACGTGCCGAAGATAACAGTAATTATAATAAAACTAGCAATTTTGAGATAAAAAGTAAGTATGTGTTTATATTCTACCCGTGTATAAAATTTCATAACAAACTGTCCAGTAGATTTTGAGTGAAAGAATAAATAGTAGGAACTAATATTATAAATGCGAAAGTTTGTGTGCATGTTTGTTATTCTTTCACTCAAAATCTACTGGACAGATTGTTATGAAATTTTATACAGTTTTAAGCATTTATTTTTAAAAGAATTGCTTAAAACATAAATTATAGTTATTACTATTATAAATATATTTATTAACACACAGTCGTTGGAATTATCGATAAAAAACAGGAACAATTTTATTTCTATTGATTTCTTTATTTGTTTGAATAAAGATATGCTTTTGCCTAATAGTGGTAGCTAAATAAAAAAATATATATGTTTATGGTTTACGTGATAAAATCACTATTGTCACTTCCATGTATTGTTTTATCCCATTTCTTTTGGAACAGTAAAGAGTTACCTTTTCTTTTTTGGTAGCCAGTTGAAAAACAGCAATAAAAGTTATGTTTTAATCTAAAGAAGCCTTTCTCGGTTCCAGTACGTGACCGCGGGGAATTCCCCAAACTTTTTACGTTCTAGGCCGCGCTCGTTTTAATAAATTTGTGGTCTATGATTATGGATATTACTCCACTAATAGAATAACTTTTACTAAGAGATTTTATTTTTCATGTGTTTAGAGATTTTTTTATGCACAAACAGTCAATATAAAAAACATTTTACAATAAAAATTGCATGTTAGATATAGACAATACATTGCCGAAAACTTATTAGAAGAACATATAAGTATAGTATGTTGACAACATAGGTATTAAATAGTTGTATACAAAATAAGAACAGTTATTATATAAGAAGAAATAACTGATTCATTTACATTACATGAATAATTTAATACGTAAAATAATTGTTTATTTTTTATTATTATTATTGATTGTACGAAGCTGAGCTTTTAGAAATACAAAAATACTTACGCAGACATATTAAATAGGATTATAAGAATATTATAAGGGTTTTTGATTTAGTTTCTCTTAGTTCAATTCTTTCTCATACCACCCAAAGGTTGGCTAGAATAAATTGCATTTCCGATATGTCTGTAATTACTCTCATTTGTGTTTGGATTTTTTGATTCTTCTCTAAATGCTGCAATAAAATAGTCCTATCCTTTTCATATCTAATTATTATTGCTAACACTGGTGTGATTTTATTCATGTCGCCAAAAGGCATCTGACGATAAGGTCATCTAGTGACGGTAGGCATTTAAGTTGGTTAAAAGACAATAAACTTGAACCAAAAACATTATGTAAAAAAATGCCAAATCTCGCTTTTTTTTGTTTTTTTATTATAATTTTTATTTGTGTAAACAGGAAAGATAAGATATCACAAAAAAACTATACAGGACTCTGTTTCCTGCCCTCGGGCGTACAAATATTAGTGCAAATAAATAAAAAAGTAATGAAATCATATTAAATTGCCCTCGTTCACGTCATCACAAATCTGTGGGCGAAGTGCGGGTTTACATTTCACTTTTCACCATCGAATCGATTCGAAGTGAGACGCAGCGAACCAATCACGTTGCGCCATTGTGACGCAACGACAACCACACTGCAATGTGATTGGTTCAGCATCACAATCTGGTGGCAGCTGAACATCAGCGGTTCGAGCGGCATCGAGCTGAGCTGCAACCAATTTGTTCTGTCGCACATATTGCATGTTATGTTAGTTTATTATATAAATAGTGTGTAACAATTAGCAAATTAATATTTATATCTATCTGAATCTCAAGGTAAAGCCAAGTCTAAGGATCCTTAGTGCGATTTTTTTAGTTAGATTTCGTGTTTAAGCAAAATTACGTGTTGATACATTAAACTCAACGGCCAAGTCACATAAAATAAAACTAAATTAATAAATAAATCGCAGTTAGGAACTTTAGCTTAGGCTTGAACAACGAATAAAAAATATATGAACAATTTTACGATATATTAATTTGGTTAGTAGTTGTAAAAATACATATTTATATATGCGCAAAAATAGTAGAACTATGTTGAACAATTGCAAATGTAGTTTGTTATAAAATTCTTAATAACAAAGTTTATTGGCAATACGTAAATACACGTAAATAAGGATATACCTGTATAATTTTAATCAGACAAATTTTAGTTAACTATCTTGCTTCAGTATAAAGCGTACCATTCGTGTCGTGTTCGTTTTAAATATTATTCCGCTTTGTAGTCCGTTTTAATATTTAATTAAGATTAAGTGAAAGGGCATTGGAGTGGGTTTCATAATAAAACAAAAATGAATCGCAGCTTGCAAGAAGCGTAAATCGTAAAAAGTTTCTAGAAATTGCCGTTAAATTTTATACATCTTTTCATGGGGGAATTTTAAATATTTGTTCATATTGAGCCCCAAAATTAAGAATGTTTTAAGAAAAGTACATTTTGTCATAAGTCCGGTTTTTTAAAATAATGAATATTATATATTATATTTATTGGTAGAAGAAAATGAAATGAAATATATTTAGATTTTATAGAGATATATTATCTCAGGTCGTATCTAAGTTGTAATAAAATCTCTGCTAACAAAATATAGTTACCAAAGCTGTTTACTGCTGCTGATCATTTAGTCGCTTTGTCATAATACGATTAAGAAATTTTATGCAAGAGCTAGGTGAAAAAGGTGTATGACAATTGAAGGTTTTCTTAAAAATAATAGGTTTTGCATTTGTGAAGTGCAATCAAAACATTTAAAAACAATTGTGTCTTCGAGCGCGGCGCGTCCATGCGGAGATTAAAATTATTTCATAAAGCCGCGTCGAACAGCTGGCAGAAAAGAGTTCATTACACAAACTATGCACAGTTAGGAGAGGGGGGATTTTGTAGTTTAGGTACGATCAGTGTCCGAACCCCTTGAGGGGTTAAGTTGCCAGTAAACACGCTCGCTTGTTTGCTTGTTTTATGACGTCTATCATCCTAAGTTGAATAAACAACAAAATAGTTGTTGTAAACCGCGAACGAAAAAATTTCGAGGTCTAATCTCGTGAATGCAATATTTTTTTTCGTTTATATAGATTATAATTATATTATAAATTTATAGTATACATTTTTGATGAGTTTTTACAAAATTGTGAATATTTCAAAAACGACTTAACTGATTGTGCCCCGCGAACTTAAAAATTCAATTGACAGATACTACATACCTTTTAAATGTCATCGAAATCAGAACCAACGGTTTGAAAGTTATCGCTTTACAAACATACATACAAAAAAACAATATTTGTCCCAAGTTCATTTGTAGATAGATTTTAATATGAAAAAGTTATCTTTAGACAACAGTTCAATTGACTGGTCTGGCTGCGATCACGGTATAAATTTCACATATTATATCTCTAATTTATTGATACAAAAATTTTAGTTAAAACGATAGTCTACTACCGATTTCCAAAGCGCATGTGGCAGAAACGACGCAACAAGCTTCACCGCAGCCTTTTCTCCTAGGATGTCAATTAACAGTGGGTTTTAGCCAGGTAATTCGGTAGTTTTTCTGATTGAGTTAAGAGCCGACCTTCTGTTTATAAGTAATACTCATTGGAGTACAGTACGTAGTTTTTAAAAACAATATAGTTTCCATCGGCTTCCTAACTCGATAACTAGTTCCAAGCTGCACAATGCAGAGTGAACTCTCGACAAAGCAGCGCTTACCAGGACGAATAAAGGACGGACCAAACTGTTTTATGAAGCACAAGTAGATGACCAATAGGTACAGGTTCTGGGTTTCGAAGAGCACACGTTAGAAGCCGTGGAACAAAAAGTGTCACTTGAGGGTTCTAGCCGGCTCCGACGCTCAACGGCTGAGCAAGTAACCTCGAACACGCCCAGATGGGAGTTTAAAAACTGTCACTTGAATGTAAGATTGAAAGTTAACTGCTTTGTCAATATAATAAAGTAATGAAATCTTGTGAAAAATTCTCTCTTATATTCGTCACAACGGAGGACTGGAATGTCAACCCTCTTTGGGAATACTATTGTTGCCTAACAGCCGTCGAAGCTTTCGTAGACGTTTTGTACGACGTACATTACGGAATGGTCCTATTCTAGGGCGGCAACCGCACGCCTTAAAATCGTGCGAATTCCTCCTCTCGCTAATCAAATCGTAAATTGCCAAATTGCCGTAACGATTGTAAACAACCTTGATTTATTCGATTTCGAAGTCCAAGGCGACCGTGATTGTTTATTAATTAATATTTTATTGCGGGCCGCGGTAATATTGTTTATATTGTGATTAATTACACTTTCGGTGGGGAAGGGACGCGACGAAGTTACAGCTATCGATATACTTTTTTGAATCTTTACATTTGTTTAGTCTGTATGCACACTAACGCCACCTGCACATTTTAATATATTTTTTAGCGAAAATAAAAATAAAAATTACCACATTATGCCACACAACATTTTATTAAAAAGTTTTATAGTTTTCTATAATAGGCTATATCCCGTGTCCGCAAGCATGCGGCCCACCTGATGGGAAGTGGTCACCGCAGCCTATGGTCGCCTGCAACACCAGCGATGTCACACGCGCGCTACCCGCCCTGAATAAATCTTTTCAGGCCCCATTTGGAAAACTCCTCAAAATTATTTCAATTATTCACTATTAAATTTCATTATATTATCGATATTTTAGAGCGTTTTGTTAAATATCGATATTGTCGACTACATTCACCTTGCAGCCCTAGGTTTTCTTTGCTGTGTGGTGACTGTGAATTATGTTTTTTGTTTCTCTGTTGTTCGTAATGATTTATATTTTGCTATAGTCTATTGTTTGACATTTTGCTCAGAAGGGTACATTTTAATTTTTGTAAGCAGAATGGCAATTCATTATCTTTTGTGTAACATCTAGATTCAGCAACAGGTAACATGAATAAGTTAGACGATATTTCTTTCAATAAATAATGATACTTGTGGAGAGGTAATTGCATATGAGAAAATCTTATTTGTATGATAAATTGACATTACCATTTAACCTACGCGCAGTTGAACTGCATACAAGTTATTATATAGTTATAAATTTGATAGTTAAAATTGATATTTATTTCAGCTGCTATCATATCTAACAGCTTTTAATTTCCATTATTTTAATGATAGCACATTAATTAAAATTTATATATCTATATATATAAATTTTTCCAGCTCTCTGTCTGTCTTTAAAACTACGCAACGGATTTGATGATAATGTATGTGGTTTCTGAGGAAGTTGAAGGTGAATAATTTATGATGGTTTATTAAACAATAAAAACTTGAATTTTAGAAGAATTTTCTCAAATAATTTTACTTCCTCGATAGTTATCACAAAGACTTCCATTGTACATTAGTTAATTGCTAGTTATTTGAAGATCGCATCGCATTCTCTCAACATTATTATACATTGTGGTTACAAAATACTCAAATCCGAAGTTATCTGTACTTTATACGCCGCAAAATAAGGTTGTTATTTGATTAGCACCGTGACGTGTCGTTATTTTTCATTATTATCGTAAAGGAGTATCTGTTATAAACTCAGAATCGAAGTGTTGGCGTTTTATCGAAACATCTCAGGCTCTCCCTGCCTCTTTTGTTAAGTGTTTTTGCTGTTTTTGTTATTTTATTACCTGTTTTCTCTCACTTTGCGGTTCCCTTTGTAATCCTCGTGTGTTTCTGAAGTCAAACACGGCTGTGACGCCAAGAAGGCACGTGTAAAAAATAATTTTTTTCGGCTCTGATTCGGCGATCGGCTGCCTGCATTCCACTGTAGGATATGGAGTGTTCTTATTCTAAGACGGTAATCACACGCTACGCGCTTTTGTACTATCTATATATATATATATATATATATATATATATATATATATATATATATATATATATATATATATATATATATATATATATATATATATATATAAGCATAAGCAGAAAAAGATGATCAGTTTCATATTAAAAAAAAATATTGGGTCCGTGTGTCTGTCTGTAAGCGACAAACACAAAAACTATCGGACGGATTTTTGTTCGGTTCTCATCAACAGATTGTGAGAAAGCTTTAGGTTTACATTTTTTTGGTTATCCGAGCGACACCGGGACAGGCTGGGCTAGTATTAAATAAAACAAATATATACACAGCTCACAAGGAACGAAATATAGGTATAGATGCCGTTAAAATAGTCATAAAACTTCATTGTCTTTTATAGACTGACCCAGGACAAAGTAAATACAAGTTTGTGCATTTTGACTGCCGGCGCCAAGGCCCTAATTTTACGCCGTTCTTCTTATATCCATACAGGATACAGAGTTGCTGCTGGTAAAGATATTTATTGTATGAGATATTTATTGATCATCAGCATTGGCTGTTAAAGATAATCTCGAAGCCGATGTTGATTTTTTTATTTAATCTTAGAAAGACTCGCGGCTCCACTGGAAGAGATTTCATTTCAAATTCTAATTCTAATCATTTATTCAGCAATTAGACATTCACAGGAACTTTTGACGTCAATTTTTATATTCAATATTTATTTTTCACAAGCTATAAACTACTGGCATTTCGGAACGACCACTAATAGAAGGAACCGCACGACCCGGCCCACGACGCCATCATCAGATTGACCATTTGAGTGAGCATGACACACATTCTAATGATGAAAGAATTTTTGAAATCGGTTCGGTAGTTTAGGAGATTACCCGCCTCAAACATATAAACTCACAAACGCTTATCTCTTTATATAATAGCATAGATATAGATGCAATTTAAAATATGCATTCAATCCGCATATTTGTAACAACCTTAGTCCGTAACTAAGAAGTTTTATAACAGGTTTTTAGGGAGCAGTCAGGTAATTTGCAAGTTACTTCTGTTTAATTATTCTTTTATCTTGTTATTACTTTATTCAATATAAAAAAATCACAAAGAACAAACTTAAAATATAATATTAATCAGTACACACAACCAAAGATGATTTTCGTTCAAAGGTCAATACGATCATGAAGCTGTAGGTATTGCCTCTTTGTATGTTTGATTTTCGGCGGCTGTGACAATCGAAGCCCAGAGTCCACGTAAAATAATGAACTCTGCTGTGCTTTTGTGATCTCGATTTCACTACTTCGCTTCAGTATTTTATTGGTAATTTTATCGACATAATATATGTTATTTCAATAAACTATTATATATTCTTAAGAGGCTGTTAGGCGTGTAGTACCGTCCTAGAATAGGACCATTCTATGTCTTCCCGAGGCGACTAAAGGACACAGCATTCGCAAGGAGGGTCGTAACGTCAAACTGGCGGCGGTCGGATGTAAAATCACAGCAAAATCTTCAAAATTTTAATGTATAATCAAACAATTTTTATCTATTGTATCTCGATTCTGCGCTGACCTTGGTTCCGTGGCGTCACAACCTCGAATGCATGTACGCAAATATGAGATTAGTTATATAATCTTATTGCCCGGTCTCCGGTGGTTTCCGAGTAACATTAGACACACATACACAGTGTCAAACACGGTCGTCATTAAGCTATTTGTTTGCCTTGTACAACGTAAACATACAACGATTGATTAATATTACCGATGTTAGTTGGATTACAAATTATTAATAAGGACAATTTACTGTACTTATCCCGTGTACAGCACTCATTCCCAATAATGTTCCGTTTCAATTTAAACGTACACAGTTCCCTGTGAGTACATGATACGCCATGACGATAAATAAGTCACAAGGTCGGACACTTAAAGCTGCTGGTGTCGACCTGAAGACAGGCTGTTTATCCCACAGCCAATTTTATGTGATATTCTTCAGGGTGAGGTCTTTTTATATTGGCGCCCGAAGGAAAGACCCCCAATATAGTATATAGAGATTGGTTTTTACTTCTCTAATAATTTTGACTCCATACCAAGTTTGGCTATGCGAACGAAGTCGCTGACATCAGCTAGTAATTAATAAGGACAATTTACCATAGGGTATCATTTTTGAATAGGCGTGTATTCGTTTGCCTACTATGTTATAAAAAAAGTCTAGCTGTAAACAGCGAAACAAGTTTCGTTCAAATTTCGTTCAAACTCAGTAATATTTTATGGCCGACACGGTTTGCCGGCAGTTGAACAACGGGAATACATTATAATGTGAGCACACTATTTTGCAAGTAAACTGCACTTCGACGATTGAGGTGTTTACTGTGACACAGATTATTATACTAGTATTATACTGGCACATTAAAAACATAAATGCGGAAGTTTGGATGCGACGATGTATTTACTAAATCACGCTTTATCTACGAAAGAAGGATGTAACATTCTAGTTTTCCACAAAGTGTGATCAGCTTATCTGTCAAATAGGACTTTCACATGCACTGTTTCTATTAATTTCTCAAAAAGTTACAAACCACTGGCATTTCGGAACGACCTCTGCTGAGAAGAAATGCCGATAGAAACTGTGAAAAAGTGTTTGTCCTTATCATGCCAGAAGGGATTACCATTATTGTTTTTAACATTTATATTGTTTTATATATGTTTTTGGAATAGTTTAATGAAGTATATATATGGCGAGAAATATTAAAAAAATAACATGTTACGATTTGTGATTGAGTGTAGAAAAAATGAATATAAAATACTATTAACCAAACAACATTAATATTTGGATAAATTTATTTGGAAACTTGATTTCATCATTCAAAATAACTTACTCAGTATTATAGTAGGACATTGCTGTGCATCGAGACTTTGGTCTTTTGAAAAATTTCCTCCTTCAACCGTGTAACTGTCCAAAATTTTATGGTCATGGAGCTTCGAACATCCAGAATAAATTATAGGGCACACTTCGCGGGTAAACATCCCACTTCTCGGCGATAGAACTGTAAAACTCGTGGCTTACGAGCGATGTGTATTTGTATGTTGCGAGTTCAATGTTTTGTGAATTGCTGTTTTTGAACTTACACAGTTTATTGTAAATAAATATTCATTGTGTGAAATATATACATCGTATGTTTGAATCACTCAGGAATACAATATTTAGTTTGTCAGGATCAGGATGTAAGTATGTATGTTTGTTTGTTTGTTTCACGCAAAATATACTGGACGGATTGTTATGAAATTTGGTGCACGGGTAGAATATAACCTGGAATAACACAAAGGGTACTTTTTGTCCCCAAATTTCCACCGGAGCGAAGCCCCTGGGCGCAACTAGTAGAAGTATAATTTATATTTCTACTAGTTAATGTTAATGTTTTCAATAGACTACTTATGTAATATATCTCAATTACATCTAGAAAATTTTAGCAATACTATACAATCAAACAACCGTATGTTGAACAAATTATGTATTTTAAAAATAGATTGAATCCAAATCAAAGAGAATGTAATCATTCAAATTGCGACAGTAGAAAAAATATATTGGCTTGTAAAAATGCCATGGTTTTACGGAATTTTTCGTTTCATTTTTGAATATGGAACGAATGAATTTGTAGGTTGCCAGTACCTATTTGGAATGCAGAAACGTATGGTTCCGAAATGAACACGCGGATTACCTGGCTGATTGGAAGTAAATAGGCCGTGGTGCCAAAACTTTTTCTTTTTTAGCACAGTGTGCAATCGAAACGCAAAATTCTTTTCCGAGTGTTTTTCCACTCGCGTTTTTGTTCTGTATTTGAATTACTCTAATTTTTTAATAATTTATGACAATGACAGTTAATGATATAGGTATAATTAAATAAGCAGATTTGTGCTTGATTTCTTTTTTTTTTGTCTGAACTATTTAATAAGTAAATTAATTGATTTAATAGCTAGACTTCCGCACTTTTGGAGTCTTCTTTGGTTACAGAAAATACTCTTATTTAAAAATATAAATATCATAAATAAATTTTATTGAATAACATCAACATTTTCGCAGGGCTTACATTTAATTGAAATGTATTAACGTCTGGGATCCTATCTATTTGTTTAGATATTACATTTATTGTACAAGATATTACATTTATTGTACGGTGGCGTCTCTTGTCTGGATGCAGTCTAAATATTTAAGCACTAATACATGCAAATATAAGGGCTAGCACAATCTGATACATTATTTATTCCCTCCGAAGCGGGCCGTGCTTGGCCCACGCAGTGGTTCCCAAACTTTTACAATACCCTTCTTATTCTATATTCTATAAGAACATACCTCGACTCAATTAGGATATTATGGTGAGCTTAAAAATTGCAGTAGGTACTAAAATCACCCACTGATCAAATTTATTCACATACCAAACAACACATCGCCACATTCTCATTCATATTCGAACTTTTTTATTTCAAACATTTCATATAGAAATATTCTCTGACACGGATGCTAGTTGGGTCGGTATGTTGCTCCAGTGAGCACATAATATATTTCAAATTTCAAGTAAATCCTTAGACGTTTTCAAAAACACGACTACAAATATATACATAAATATTGCTCGTTCAATAGTATAGGATAGCAGGACATTTTTTACATATAATGCAAGAAACTTTCATTATATCTGCAGTGGTTCGACACCAAACTTCAATTGATTTATTAAAATCATAAGATAATTTAAAAAAAAATCAGCACCTTACTCCTTTGTTCCGTTGAGATCACTCGCCAAATAGGATACGCCACAGTATTTGTGAACCACTGACCTGTAGTGTGGAAGCCGTAATTGCTCCTATATATTCTGTCCAACGCCTCCACGACGGCTTTCCTATTTTCTACTCAATGCCTTTACAAATAGAGTTTAGTATTATTTGTGGTTTTCGGTAGGTACTTGAAAATATCCATGGGGATTACGGACATCACACAAGTGTTATATTAATCAGTTACAAAATTTAAATAAGCTGCCTTTTAGAACGCTGTCATTGTTTTTTTTTATATATTCCCTTTGGAACATTATATTAATATATTTACCCAGAAAAATAATTACTTTTTGACCATGTACTTATTCTGTTAGAAAATAAAAATACTTAAGAAATAATTATGGTACATAAAAAAGCCCTTTTTGCATGATACACTGTTTAAATGATCAACATTGTTTAAATGAGTTTCTATCGATATTTCTTCTCAGCAGTGGTCGGTTTTTGGAGATATTTCTGTATACTATCATAAAATATGACGTGACAACCAGACGTAACAATTCCAAATCTGTGGGATAAGTGGAAGTAGGAGAAATATGACTTGCAAGATTTGATTACAGACAGACAGACAAGCGAACATCGGGACAGGGGAAACTAAATAAAAGCTTGTAAAAAGCGGAACTACCAACATAAATTAAAATTCCAAGAATTAGAATACAATTTATTTGAGATTTTAACTAATGTTAAAATGCTATTTGTCGTACGGTCTGCATAACAAGTTCTACTGTATTGTTACCGAGTAGGCAACTTGGTAAGGTTGTAACAATAACGAATTTGAAATAGATTAAATGCACTTTTTTCATTTAAATTATTTAATAAAAAAAATAAGTATTGTTCTGGGTCGCATTCACATTTGTGATTCACACACTAAAGCCCGGATTGGCTTAAACATACAGAAAATAAATACATGATGCCTTACTTTACGACCGGCCATCCGGCTGATGTCAACCCTCTTTAAGAATATAATTGTTGTCCTTCAGTTATAAATTTAAATAGCATAACATGGTGACCGTACACGCACAGTGAGCAATTCAGACGTTATTTAAGGACCAAATGATTTCGTTTAATGAGTTTCTTTCAGTGTTTCATTTCAGTGTACAATCTGAAACGGTAGTTATTTGCAGCTTTAACAGTTTCGAATAGAGTATACATTCTGTAAATTGATGAGGACCACAGTGCTATTGATATTAAAATTTGTGTATGAAAATTTAGTATTTCATTAATTACATTCAATGTTTCAGTCGCTAGGTGACCACTGTCTGTGCAATACGTTCCGAAACGTCGAAAAAATTATAAGATTTTGTTGAGTTTGTTTGTCTGTAAATTAAAGTTAAGCATAATAGTAGTAAAAGGACAATAAAAGTAAAACATAGTATTTATTGATTGTTGATAAAGGTTACCCCCCCTAGTTTTTACATCACATTTTTTTGTATGAAACTATAAACATTTTTATAGTAGAGACAATGTTAAAATATACAGAGCCCAAGCTTAAATATTATTGTAAAATTTATGGCCATCGTCTTTACCGACGAACCCACTCTGAACCCCAAATCACTAAGTATTATATACATTAATAATACAGTTCGCTTTTACCGTTACTAATGCAAAGATCAAACTGCCTGGAAAAAGTGTTACGCTCAACATTCGCCGTCAAAGAGTTTCACAAAGAAATCTACGAAAAAACAGCACGGTCCCAAGAGAGAGCCCTGAGCTCCCAAAATATATATAGCCCCATAGCGAGGGGAATTTGAAGGACAACCTCAAACATGATAGATGTAGATTCCACTTCGTCTCTGTTATTTTATCTTCTATTTTTAAATCTGCTATATTGATTTGATTTGGAAGATCATTATTGGTGCAAAAAATTACTTTATACTCTAGTATTAATTCCGCATATTTTCGTTAAAAAATATTTCTCGAATAACGCTTAAACTATAGAACTTTTTAAAATTTCTATAACAAATATGAATATATGTTTAAATTTATCTTGAGTAACAGCCTAAGAATACAGCATTCGAATATACTTAGTTTATTATTAATTATTTTATATGGGAGCTATATAACAAGATAATATTCCTCTATATACAACATTAAATTTAGACTTATACTTAAGCCAAAGGAATTCATAAAACTATCATATATTTTATGATCTTGTATGTATATTGTTTTATATGTTAATTTCACATGCATTGACCATAAAATGTGGTATATACGAGTTATATTACGAGACACAGCTCAATCTCTGTTAAATTTTATTTATATTAATAAAATTTCACGAAGTTTGGAGAAAATAGAATTTTTGTTCAATATTCTATAAGTTTCTCCATGTACAGCCAACATCACATCAGGTTAACCTGTGTCTATGTGGTGGTATAGAAACATCGTATTTTCAATGAATTTGTCTGTCGACTGTAGGTACAATTTTTTTTATTAGCTGTTTGAGTCTCATTGCTGGGCAAAAGCCTCCCCTTTTTCCCCTACTATCCTTTGTGTTCTCTTGCCATTCTTTGTCGAACTTTTTGATGTCGTCCGACCATCCCTGTAGAGATTATTAACTTGCCAATGCCAAAATTTAAATCATATATTAAAAATGCTTTAATGGTTAATGCTTATTACACAATTAGCGACACTTGATCTTTCTTTTTCATAATTATTTATATATTTTCTTTATTAATTAATTTCTTTAATTATTTATATTTATATATATATACACATTATATATATATATATATATACATTCAGTATACCTTTTGACCATGTACTTTATTGTGTACTTACATTGTTATATTACTGATAAAAAATTATACATAAATTTATATTAAAAAAATGGTAAGCCCTTCTGGCATTATTATGCCAGAAGGGCTAACGCTGTTTGAACCAAGGGACCAACACTGTTTGAATGAGTTTCTTTCGGCATTTCTTCTCAGCAGTGGTCGTTCCGAAATGCTAGTAGTTTGTAGCTTTAGTAAACAACATTTAATTTAGAATATGACGTGAAAAAGTGCCTGTGAAGGCCTAATTTCTGAATAAATGATTTGATTTTGATTTCATCTCGTCCTAGGCTTATCTCTTTTCCTGTAACCGTCAGTTGGAATCCACGAGGTCAATCTGTATGCCCATCTCCGGATGCATGCGGCAGACGTGACAATTAGTTAAAAAAAAAAGAAAATCCACGACTAATGTCATTCCACTTACTTTTAAATATATTTATTAAAAATAAATATTCTAATTACAAGTCATACAAACTCTTGATATTAATTGAACTTGTTTAAATATGAACTCACATATTGCTATGCGCCGCTCGCTGCGTCGATATTACATGGTATTAGTCGCAATACTGTGATTACCCTAATGTATTCAATAACACAATGTTCAATATCACAATACCTGGCGCGGGAAACCTGCAGTATTTGCAATATCAGCCGATGAGGGTATACAAGAATATGAGGTTCGGTTTTGTTCAATATTTATCAAAATTTCATTTAAGTATATTTTTTTTCATTCTACACATTCTCACTTGCGTTCGGGCTTGTGAAACCGCGAAGCCCGGGGCCAGCGTAACAAAGAAAAACACCAACGTCGACCCTCTATGGAAATGCCATTTTTGCCTATCAGCTGCCTAGGTTGTTTCCCTTAGTCGCCTCGTACGACATACATACGACACAAATTTTTAATACAATGTTTTATTTCGTCGAAATTACGATTTAGCTACATTATGAAGCTACGTTGTTGATAGCTGTATTGTAGGTCTTATTGAAATCCTCCACAGGTTGTAATGTTTTGTTGTATTCCATTTGGACCAAGTACGTTGTTCTCGTTGAGAGAAAACGTTGTGATACGACGAAGCGACACGACAATTTAAGTTGTATATGTGTATATTACCTCTATATAGTCTATTCGCTGGGGTAAAATTATACCCCTAAACCTTCCTCAAGAATCGGTCTATCTATTGGTGAAAACTGCATGAAAATCCGTACAGTAGTTTTTGAGTTTATCGCGAACAGACAGATGTGGTAAAGGACTTTGTTTTATAATATGTAAGGACACAGCACGTCTATTAATATAGTAGGGAAAAATACTTATCATTATTTCATGCAAAGAAAGTATGAAATTACTAGCTTTTGCCTGCGGCTTCGCTCGAGTGAATATATCCCATCAAAAATGTTCGAAAAAAAGAAAACAACGGATTTTGAGCTCCGATGCCAAATGGCTGAGGAAGGAATCCGGAAATGGCCCATTAGAAAGAGAACTAACTAAACAAAAACATATCTACGATATAAAAGCACCTCTCTCGCTACGTCTTGACTTATTCTCAGAAATGAGCATTATCTAGACCGTTTTTGCTTCCAAGAAATCCCACATGAGTTACGTATAGATAATATATATTTATAATAAATCAACATAAACCTTATAGTAATATATTTTCAGTTTCTACTTTGGTTTACGAAACCCTTTGATCTGACATTTAGATAAATAATTCCTTAGACCAGGGTAAACAATATACTGTCCATGTATGAGATAAGTTTTTGAATTATTGATAAAATTTAGTACATACATTGTTATGTACAAGGAATACTTAACAAGTCCAACAAAACTAAGTGTTAGTCAAAATTAAACAGCAAATTAAACAGCGACACTGTCACGGGCACAGTTTCTCTATACTCTAATTTCAGCTGACATCAGTATTGGCCACAAATACAGACACACACACACACACACACACAAAAAGAAATAACGAATCGCATTAGATCAATCGGGAATCGCTACGATTTGTCGCACGCCTCCAGTCGGCTTTACATAAAATTTCTAGCGTCACCAGAAATAGTGACGATTAGGTACCATCGGCGACTGGACCCCACAAGGGGTGGTTTTGAATAGATTTGTTCGCGCAGTCTGTGAACGGTTGCCGCGATGCGTGATTGCACTTGCAACATATGTACAAGACCAGCGCATTGAATAATATTGAATTTAACAAACAAATTGAAAATAGTCAACTAAAATGATATTTGTAAATCTAGTATCATTTAGTAACAAATACTTTTAGATGCATGGCATGTGCATATAGAAAATTGATCCCACAAAAAATTCAATTCATTTAATATCATTGTTATAAATTTGATTTAAATCGAATTAGAACAGGAAACTAAATTTAAATGTTTATATAATGTTGGTTCGATCTTGTGCTCCAGACAGACCTTCTGTGCGTAAATACTATTATTTATTCTGTGCCTTTACCCTTCCTCCGTGGGGATACAATTTTGTCGAAAAATTGATTCAATTTGCGTATCTCTAAAACGATTTTAGTTTGGTTCGTGCGTGTATATTGTTTCAGTACATTTTGCTTTACAAGTTTCTTTGAGTGTCGCTGTCTTAGTCAGTGTATACGAATACTTCACTGTTGATATTCCGTCAGAGTATTTCAGAATTGGTATAATTTACAGTTTTTGTTGACTAACCAATTTATTGTGTCGTGGATCGGGTCGGGAGGTTCCCTCTATTGTGGTTGAGGTTCGCGATGGCTGACTCACGCGTCAACTCGTGAACGGGTGCTGTCGGGGGGAACTGGTTTATTAAAAGTTTTTTTTTTTGTTTGGTTAATTATATGTATATATATATGTATATATATATGTATATATATATATATATATATTCCTTTCATCAGCACTTGATCACAATCATTATATGTTTCAGTATACCTTTTGACCATGTACTTTATTGTGTACTTACATTGTTAAGATGATTGTATTGATAAGAAATTATACACAAATTTATATTTAAAAAATGGTAAGCCCTTCTGGCATAATAGGGACCAACACTGTTTGAATGAGGTTCTTTCGGCATTTCTTCTCAGCAGTGGTCGTTCCGAAATGCTAGTAGTTTGTAGCTTTGGTAAACATCATTTAATTTAGAATATGACGTGAAAAAGTGCCTGTGAAGGCCTAATTTCTGAATAAATGATTTGATTTTGATTTGATTACTAGATATCTATTGTAAGTCCACTTTATATGTGTTTATTTGTTTATTTGTATTTCAATCGGAAAGTCTATCATCAGAACACAGCTACCTTTGTTTCTTTAGCATTAAATACCAGTTCCCACGATGCTAAAATCGCAAGTTAAAAAAAAAACTTCACAATAAACTCATGCTTAAACATGAGCTGCCAACACTAATTCGTTCGCCCGGCGCTCCCCGCATTTACATGAATAAAACTTCCAGATTCTGTCCACTCTCCAAGTAGCTTGTAATTTTACTTTTCATCTGTTACATATTAATGGAAATTATTTTTTTAAATTTCGTTTACATGACAACGCCGGAGCTAAATATGTCTTAGTTGTCGAATAAATTGATTATTAATTCTATAAAAATGCGGAAGTGTGTCTGTTTGTCCTTGTTTCACGTCCAAAGGGAATATTACAGTTCATTTTTAGTGTTGAAGAGTGATATAACGTACCTTTATATCGGTCTGATCCGCAGGTAAGAACTTCTTCTTAGTTGTATTCCTCAAGGCTGAGGGCCGTGGTCATTACGTGGAATGAAACACACACACAACGACTTTCTTGGCACTATTAATGGGGTGGTTTGCCATTACCTTTTCCATTTCACACACAAGCTGATAATCAACCAGAGTGCTGGTCTCCTCACGATGTTTTCCTTCACCGGAAGCACCGGTCGATGAAAACTACTATACATGAGTCAGATTGGTATACAAACTCATGTGGGACCTTTCAATTTACAGGCGGGCGTCTAAACTATTACCCCACCACCACCACCGTTTCCAGGTAACACGTTGTACAGTGTATATAAATGTAAATGTAGCCGACGCAATGAAAAAACTAGGTAGACTTGAATTACGCGTTTATTGTAGACACAATTAGAAAGAAGATTATAGTTTTAGGACAGACACGTAGCAGAACAATCTTGTAGAATCGTCTCGAAGTATCGGACTACCGACTTACAAAAATAAAATATTCTACAGTGTTTAAGACGGTTCCACTGTTGCGCAACAGATGGCGCTACTAGTTGCAAAGCCAAATATTAATTTGAGAAGACATAATTTTATGAACACAAAATAATATAAAATAAGATAAAATCCTAAGTGCGTCGCCTACAGTAATATTAATATAAACACTATTTACACCTAATAATAATAACTTTATTCACCAAAGAAAAAATATAACCTTATATCTACAATATTTTAACAATACATTCATTGCTAAAACGTCAACATCTTGATCAACACTTAGCTAGTTAACGTTCCAAGCCCAAACACGTCTTCGGTAGGCGAAGCTGCAGGTAGAAGCTTACTTACTGTGGAAAAACCCTCTGAGGTGTGGGGAACACCTCAGAGGGTTTTTCCAAAAAGATGCAACGGATAAGTATTCTATCGCTTCCTTAAAGTTTCGGAAATGCGTGACTCTTTTATGGTGAGTTGCACCAGTCAACTTTGACGTTGACTTTAAAATGGCGTAGTTTGCGTTTTTCTGCGCCGGTTAAAGTTAATGTCAAAGTTGACTGGTGCAACATTGTGCTTATTTACCACAAAACAATCCACATGCTCGTATGCTCACCATGTTACGAAAAAAAATTATAAAGTTTTTTTTAAGCCAGCCTACTCAAAAGCTCTCAAAAGAAAGCACAACGTCCCAAATCCCGAAACCAGCGCAATCACGTCGCGCGCATGAAGCTTTTTTCCTCCGGAGCTTTTCCTCCGTCCGCTGTAACAGCACGAATAAGCTTTCTTTATCTTTGAGCCGCTAATTGGCAAACAGCCGAGCTTTTTGAGCTTTTTGTGCCGAATCGCCGATGTTATTATTCTTTTTGGCTGAACATATCCAAAGCAAACGTCTTGAAGTGGGATTTTTATATTAATTTTAACTGGTACAGGCTTACGTGTACAAGCACGCGCACGTGAAGTTATTCCGCGTGGATGTCTGTGTGATGAAAGCACTCACGGATTTGCAGTTAATTTGGGTAGCTTGATATGATATTAAATATATTTTATATTAACATCATTTTTGCATTACTTAAGTTTTTTTCTCAATAAAAAATTATAGACATTATACAAGATAAATATAATTTAGATTGAACAAATAAAACTAATTAAATATTTATATGATATTAAAGATATTTTATGTTAACATAATTTTTGCATTACTTAAGTTTTTTTTCTCAATAAAAATTATATTATAGAAATTATACAAGATAAATATAATTTAGATTGAACAAATAAAGATATTTTATGTTAACATAATTTTTGCATTACTTAAGTTTCTTTTTATCAATAATCAAATATATTATTGAAATTATATAAGATAAATATAATTTAGATTTATAAAATAAAACTAATTAAATAAGATATAAATTATAAATATTAATAACGAACTAGCTTAATTATCTCTTTAGAATACCTAAACTGTATTTGTTTTGAATTCTTTACTGGCTGTTGTTATCACATCAGTTATATATATATTACATGTTTAACACTTACTAACTTAGATACCCTATCTAAGTGGCTGTTAAAATGTCTAAAAAATTCAAAATGATATATTAATTTATAGTTTATTATAAAAAAAAAAAACATTTATCGATACTATAGGTACAAATTAACGCTGAGCATTGTCTGGCAGCGCGCCTTTGGGACGCTCGAGACGGGGTGCCAGATCAAAAGGGAATAATAATTAGATAATGTAAATAACATTAAATACATAACGATAAATCACACAGAATGAGTTTGCCCGAAAATATGTAATGAACTGCATGTTTTCAGAAGAGTTTGTTATTAAAAAGCGATGCGCAGGAACATGTACCTACGTTGAGAGTACAGTTGGAAATTATTCAAACAACACAGACATAAGAGCCATCGTGAAATTATGGTCACATGTTAAACAATAAAGTGACTCTGGGAGCCGCAATGTTGTTGTAAAGTGCATGTCGTTGCGATATTTTATTGCTGAAATTATAGCATCGGTGGCTGCGTTCAGTCACCAAATATGGGAGCTGAAGAAGATATTTTTATTTTTCGGTAAACATTGCTTGGAACACTCTCTGACTATTCAGTTCACTAGTATGCATGCAGTTTAGGGCTCCCGTCTCTTTGCATAATTATTCGTATGCATGTTTAATTAAAGTTTTTATTTATTTATTTTATTATTTATATTTAGTTATTTTAGTATATATTTATTTTAGTTTGTAATATATTTATAATGTAATTTAGATTTATTTTTTAATTTAACTTTCTTTATTTTATTTTTGTTTATGAAAATTGTGAAATAAGAACATATGTAAAAATTATATAATAATATATATAATAAGTAGTCTCTTTCAGTCCACCATTTTTTTATACATATAATATTATGTCTGTTTGTGTCATTGTGGCAACCAAACGGCTGACCAGATATTCATATAGTTATTTATATTTAATCGAGAGTGCTCTTAGCTATATTTGGAAACTGTGCGTTGAGCCGTTTGGAAATCGTCAGCTACTTTCTAGCAGATGACAGGATTATACGTCCCCCTGAAATTGTAATAATAAATAATTGTATTGCTCCGTCCATTACGACATTCCGTATGTATGGCTATTACATAACACAGAAACACTTCTGTGACTCAAAGAATATAGTGAATAAATCTTCATTGCAACGTGGCCACGACAGTGGTCGCTCCGAAATGCCAGTAGTTTGTAGCTTGTGAGAAATAACTATTTTATATAAAAATTGACGTGAAAAAGTGCCTGTGAAGGTCTAATGTCTGAATGAATGATTTGAATTTGAATTCGATATAGCACATTCCCAAAGTTTCCTGGAGTCCTGAGTGTCTGTCTGTGGAGTTATTTCTTTAGTATCTACGAGTATAATCAGTCATCGTTTTGACTTCCCTGTACGATAACACACTTCCTCTCCCATTTATCTGGACTCTGGTCCCTTATGGGCCTCTCTGGATCCGCATATAAATCCTTTTCGACTAATCTATTTCTTCTTATCGCTTCTATTTTGTCTTCTATTACGTTTACTTTTTGTTGATTTTGGTGTTGCTTTTTATTTGTAATCTTACCCATGTTAGGGACAATTAAAAAGAATCACAATAAAATTATAAAGCTCTTAGATTCTTAACTGATGTTTAACTAATTAATAAATTCACGGACACAGTGGAATTCCTCATGAAAATGACAATAAAACTGAAAATTGGACGGAACGCGAGCGGCAAGTGGCTCGTAAAACTTAAATTTTTACGCGAAACGGAACGGCATATAAATGGATTGTGCTGTTAGGTGGCTGTTAGCCACTTGTTTTGTTAAGTACCTCGTAAAGTTCTTAGTGGACTTTCTTTTCGGGTGTGTTAGAGCTGATTCTAGATTCCTGTGTAACCTACAGGAGGAGATTTGGTTATATATATTAAACGATAATTATTAAACGCGCACTTACCTTTTTGCTGAGTTAGTTGCTCAGTGACCACAGACTTTTGTAACAAGGTTCGAAACTTCTGGGAAATAAAAAAGGTGTGTGCGCGTTTAATAGGAAAGTGCCTGTCGTTTAATATATAAAAATGCAACGCGAAAGTTTAAAAGTAATTATAGGAGATTTGGTCATATCCACCCTAATTTATCATATCGAGTGTGTTGTTGCTAACACTGGTTTCAGATTTTATTCACGTCGCCAATATACGTATGGCACAATTTGTATGGTATTCTCCATCTAGTGGCAGCCATCGCATATACTGGGTGAAATTTGGTGCGTTTTTACAGTTGTATAGCGGAAGGTCTAACTTAAAATCTGGTATAGGTTTCATACGCGATACGTGGCTTAGAACACGAGATGTCGATAATAGTAAGTTATGAGCCGCATAAAGCATATAATATTAAGAAGTATCTAAGTATGGATACTCATATTAAACCCATACATACTACAAATTTATTAGCCAAACATAAAATATTTCACGATCCATTACGACATTCCGTATGCACGGCTATTACATAACACAGAAATACTTCTGTGACTCACAGAATATAGTAAGTGAATCTTTAACCATAGCAACGTGCACGATATACCGTATTCCCAAAGGTTCCTGAGTGTCTTAGTATTTCCTTTCAAGGTGATAGCGGACGTGCCATTGCTTAGAGCTGGAACGAGGTATTCCGTTTGCGCACCATTTGGAATAGCACCTATCCGAAACGCACCCAGGCCGAGCCTCAATTGCATTGAATCGACAAGTGCATTGCCTTCGTATGCCAGTAGTTTGTAGCTTGTGAGAAATTACTATTCAATATAAAAATTTACGTGAAAAAGTGCCAGTGAAGGCCTAATTTCTTAATAGTTTTTAAATGTTGACGTACGTTGAAACATCGTACAATTTATGTTGATTTTTGACAGCCGTCAAAACAATGTAGGTGAGGCCATTACGCTATCCTTTGGCGTATCAGTCAGTCAATATTTTACAGGTGCTATTCGAGGAATAATTAAAATGGAACACCTCAAACTAAGTAGTTACTATTTTTGAAGTTGGTATATTTGTGTCGAAGAATTTGAATCTTGAAACTTGATCACTATTATGAACGTTATTCATAATGTTACGCTCAAAGGAATACCTCTTGAACGTGTTAATTTACTTATTTCAAATATATTCTGGTTCCAGTCGCCAACGTGTAAAGTTAAACGTGAAATATAAGCAGAAGTTGCAATTATTTGAGTTTAGACATTGGTGAAATGGGATTTTCTTCTTCTTCATCCACCGGTTTTCTAATTGAGGTCGGCTCTGAAATCACTGTTTGCACGTAGAACCACAAAATCAATGTCTCTCCATCAGGACATTACCGATATTTCCTTAAGGCGATAGTGCAGCCGACGTGTCATTACTTACTCGAACACCACAGAATATATATTACACTTACCGAGTACCTACTCGTGCACTGGACTGGGATAGCAATAAATCATCCACATTGGCTTTGTGCTTAAGAAAACCGTTATGCATCTTCAGATAACTAGGACAGTTGGAGATGTGATCTTTCTTATTTATTAGTGAGAGTGGTCGCGATGAGAGATGACATTTAATATTATGCGATAGTTTGAATATTACACACAATCATGTTAAAGTTACCGGGTGAATTTCAGTGAAATTCATTCTGCTACACTGGAGGTCCCGGGTTCGATCCCCGGTCAGGTCAATATGTAAAATGATCTTTTTCAAATTGACCTGGGTCTTGGATGTTTATCTACCTATATATACCTAATGTATAATTGTTCATATATATATATATATATATAAAGTTTACGTAACTAAAATGTCCTAAATGATTATATATATAGTATTTGAGTATATAATAGAATTATGTGACATGTCAGTTTTTTTTCTTATTTTAAATAATAAATAAGCATATGTTCCTCCGAAATGTGTCAAATTGAGTAACAATATGTTTTTGTTACAGGATTTTTTTTACAATAATGCGGCAGCCTTATGGAATCTAGCTTGGGCCAAACGAACGCGGGTGAGTGTTTTAATTGATCAAATTCAAATTCAAATTCAAATTCAAATCATTTATTCAGAAATTAGACCTTCACAGGCACTTTTTCTCGTCAATCTTTAAATTTATAGTTATTTCTCACAAGCTAGAAACTACTGGCATTTCGGAACGACCACTGCTGAGAAGAAATGCCGAAAGAAACTCATTTGAACAGTGTTGGTCCCTATCATGCCAGATCGGCTTACCATTATTGTTTCTTACAAAAAATTTTTTTTTCCTTTTCTTTCTAATAATATATAAAAGTACATAATGTACATAGTCAAAAGGTATATCAAAACAGGTTATGATTGTGATCCGAGTGCTGATTATAATATATATATATATATATATATATATATATATATATATCGATGTGAAACACAATTAACTTACATGAAAATATATGAGAAACGAGATGACCAGTTCCCTCTGGCAGCACCCGTTCACGAGTTGACGCATGGGACAGCCATCGCGTAGCTCAACCATAATAGAGGGAACCTCACGACCCGGCCCACGACGCCACCACCAGATTGACCATTTGAGTGAGCATGACACACTCGATTCCCATGACTTCATAATTACAATTCTTATTCGTCGAAATAGAAGTATAATTCAGACACTTGAAGATCACAAATCACGTACATGTTTTACAAATAAAATTTAAATGCCATACGAATTATTATAACAAAATTCAAAATTGTGAATAAAATAATAAAAAACAGTAAAATAAAAATTAGGAGATCATGTGTGGAGTGGCAAAGTTGTCGGGAGGATCCAAGCGTTTTTATCAGTCAAATAGGCGTTAATTGTGTAATACGCTTTATCCATTAAATTTTTCTTAACATAAATTTTAAAATTTTTCATTGGCAGATTAATAGCCTCTGCAGGGAGTTTATTGAATAATTTTACACTTTGACCCACGAAGGACCGCCGAACATTTTTAAGCCTGAATCTATTCATACAAAGTTTGTGCTTATTTCTAGTGTTTACACTATTTACTTCGTTTAATTTTTTATATAAATGTAAATTTGATTTGACAAAAATAAGCACATCAAAGATATACTGACATAATCTAAAATATTGACTGTGTAACACGTGTGCGTTTGGGCCCGGCCCCATTGGTCCATAAACCTTCGTCGTCGTTGACGTCCGTCGTCGGAACAACTCAGAAATTTGAATGGTTTTAAATGAACAGCATCTAATAACAAAAATAAAGATTTGAATCTAAAATAATCTTTATATTAATCTATATTTTAATAATATTAATAATCGAAATTATTATCTTATAAATATATTAGGACAAATCACACATATTGAGCTAGCCCCAAACAAACTTCGAGACTTGTGTTATGGGATACTAACTCAACGATACTATATTTTATAGCAAATACATATGATATAGATAGATAAACATCCAAGACCCGGATCAATCAGAAAAAGATCATTTTCCATCATGACCCGACCGGGGATCGAACCCGGGACCTCTCGGTTCAGTGGCAAGAACTATACCACTGCGCCACCGAGGTCGTCGAATTTAAAAATCACTTCAGTTACTAAATGAAAAATGTTACTATACTCGTAATTTAAATTATATTTTTACCGATAAAGATAGATGATGATAATTAATGTAAATAGTACCGATAATAGTGTTTACTTTTATATATTAGTTTTTATTTTGTGTGATGATAGCATTGCTCTCCATTTCAATTTGCATACTATAGCCGATAAAACATGTAGGATTAAGTTTTCTTATAACACCACATGCTACGCCACAAATATCTTTTGGAATCGAGCGGGAATTGAACCCGAGCCCCTGTCTATCCGAGACAGTGCTCTTGACCACTGAGCTATCGAGACCATGCCAGTGCGGCCGAATTAACGTGTAAATGTGGACGTACAGTATTTTCATTAGTGTAGTACGTACCCTTAACTAATCAACATACCCCACTGTTACAAGCAAGAAATTATATTTTTTGAAAATATTCAAGCATCTATAAAATTATATTGTTTTGTATGAATATATTTATGTAATTGTACACCTGTTCTCAATCTTGACAGCATCTTCACACGGTAAGTACCTGTGACACTAGTGACTTACTGAGTTGACGGCACACACAATATTACATCTGGGATTCTATGAATATTAATAACTTTGGTAACAGTAATATGACAGTATCCAACAACAATAGAATGGCAGGAGATCGACAATATTCGTATTTACAATTTAATTGCAAAGTCTTGCAGTTTTAAGCAATGAATAATTGGTTCAAAATCAAAATTTCTATTTTGATTCATTCATTTTGATTTTGAATCAAATGAAACATTCAGAAATTAGGCCTTCACAGGCACTTGTCCAATGCTGAGAAGAAATGCCGAAAGAAACTCATTTAAACAGTGTTGGTCCCTTTTATGCCAGAAGGGCTTACCATTTTTTAATTGGTTATATTTACTGGCTGGCTTTAGCGTGCGTGAATTATCCACGGAAGCAGTAATTTTCTTTTTTCGGGATAAAAGTTGTCTTATGTCCTTCTACGTACTTAAACTTATGTGTCAAGATTTGTTGAAGAGGTAACAATCAAACAAGCTTACTTTCGCATTCATACTATTAAAGCGGTCTCAGTGGTCAAGAGCACCATCTCGGATAGACAGGGCGCGGGTTCAATTCCGCGCTCGATTCCAGAATTTTTTCATCTCATTATTATTATCAAAAATAAGTTAAAAAGCATGTGTGACACGTATAACAAATCCATTCATAATATTAGTTAGGACTAACACGCACCAAAAAGCTAGCTTTAGTGCACTATCCATAGCTCCAACTTCCACACTAAAAAAAACATCTCAATTTGATGCTTCAATTTGACGTGATAAGAGCCTGGTCCCAATGTTACGTTGCGCTCCGCCGTCCTCCGTTGTGTTGACGTCCGCGTCCTCTTTCCTTTAGAGTGTTTTATTGCTAATATTATTCCAGTCGCCTAAAGGTAACTGACATTACTTTCATGACAGGAAACAAGTGGCAAGTCTATTGAACTTAAACCGTCTAAAATGTCAATGTGGTGTTTGATGAAAACGACTATATACGTGAGATTGGTATATAAACTCATGTGGCACGAGTATTCGAACCCGGGACGTATCGATGACATCGGGACGGCACTAAACAGCTTCAGACATATAACAACTAACACACAGCGATTTAAAATGAAGCAGAAAATAGTGAAATTTTCCATGACTTAAACTTATATTCAAGGTAACTCACAGTAGCATAATTCACGTAAAAAGAGGTCTCCACTAAAGACGCAATAAAGTTATTAAACCAGGGCGCGTGTTATTTATGTAGACAACGCCGCGGGCGCCCGCTAGTTCGTAATAAGATACTCGCAAATTGCTGGATTAATGGCTACACATTTTAATATCATAAGTACGAAATTTCACGAAGATTTTGTAGTGTTGTGTTACACTTGAGATGTTTCTGGGTGATTTCATATTTTTGAAGTTTATTTATTTATGCCCGACTGCAAAGGAAGGGTGTTGTTTTTCGCGCGTATTATGTATGTAATATTCTTTATTACTTCATGTCTCCAAAACCGCTGAATGGATTTACACATTTGAGGTATCGGTACTATACGGTATTACGTCTTATTAGCTGCCCGAGTATTCTTAGATAGGTGACGTTAAAAAAAAAGACATGGCGGCTGTGCATTGGACTTGGTGAAAAAAAAAAATTCTTCTTCAAATATATATATGTATAGATTAGTATGGATATATGTATATACTACTACTATATCATCGGCGTAAATAGTGAGATTAATAGTGCACGCTCGCAGTAGGGCATTTTTCCAAGACATTTCTTACTCCTCTCCGGTATATGTGTGTGTGTACACCTCCAGCTCGGTAACAATATAGCGGCAACCCTTTGTCTCGCAGTGATTAATGCTCTCCCGCAGATCCGCCTTCCGCCGTCGAACTTGTAACTTAAACTATGGATTTAGGCACATTTTTGTACAGAAAATTGGAAAAAGCCAGTTTTTACAATTCAGAATTTAGATCTTTGGTGAGACAAATAAAATTGTGTAACTTCTGTATTCGCACGCCGCTTTTATTGTTTGCAAAACATAACATTAAAATTGGACATTTATGCGTTACCATTTGTTGAAAAGGCCGCAATGCCACCGTTTTCAAACTATCATTTTGGATTTTGAAAACATCGTTGACAACAACATTTGCATATTAAAACTGATGCCGGAGACTTCGGGCTCCTTGCCAAAATGGCGGCAGCGGAATCTGACTGTCAGACTCAGCTTTACGAGGAGGCTTCTTGTGTATCAGATATTTGAAGTACTGCCGTAAAACCGCACTGGAAATGTCCATTATATGTCAGTTTTCAAGTCCACACTACGTTGACAATTTTCTGCTTGAAAGGGGTTCGTTGTTTACTTCAGAATACTAAAATGGCTGCTTAGTTTTCCAATAGTTTTGATGGTAATGGTAAAATAACGACAAACGTTTGTATGTCCTTCTTTGTTAAGTTCACTAACACTTATATTAACACTTTCACATTTATAAAACTGGTATATATTAGTATGAATCATTTAAACATGACTTTTCTGGTTACAAATTAATGTTTATTTAATGTCGCAAGTTCACAGTGTATGTGCTCACCACACGCTCCCAGCAAAACATGCTTACAAGAGACAGACCGTTGTTACGACGAAACTCGCCTCGAACATGCTAGAACTAATTATTATTTGAAATATGGCAGTCAAAAGTCACTTTTAAGTTAGCACGTTTAATAAATGTTTGGTTTAAAACTTCAATTAAAACAATTGCTGTTGTCAATGTAAATAGGTATGATGCGTTACGTTTCAATTCTCTACCCTTTTACAAAGTTTCATAGAAAATCTTCTAGTTAGAATAAAAAAGTTTATTTTATTGAATAACAACTCGTATCCCAAATTGTCAGAAAATGTTATGGTTAATCCGCCTGAGATCAAAAGGTCCCAGGTTCGAATACTACTCATGCCACGTGAGTTTGTATACCAACCCGACTTATGGTTGGTCATCCGGTGAAGGAAAACATCGTGAAGAAACCTGCACACTGGTTGACAGTTTTAGTGTGTGTGTTTGCGAGTACTTGCCATTACATGGCATGTCGGTAGGTCATGGTGGATACCTTTAGCCAATTTGAATAAAATCTGACATCAGTTTTAGCAACACAAGACTCGAAGATAAGAAGAAGATATGGTTAATTTATATTCCTCTTAACCCCCAATAGAGCAGAGAAGCGTTGATAATTATTTTAACAGTAGATAATATGTGTGTTTACAGTATCAAATAGATGTATTAATATAACACACATAGTCACATTATTAACGTTTCTCTGCTGACTGACGCGGCAAAATTTTACTTCAAACATCTATTAGTATATAATATGTAGTTTCAATGGAGTCCAGCTCTTAAAGCTAATAAATATTTATCATACACTCATTACAATATAAATAAACGTAATGCGCGCGTTATTTGCAACTTTTCCCGCATATGTTAGTCAAATGAGACTGAATAATGAGGGGCGGTAATGATACGATAGTTAAGGGTAGGAGAATAAGGTAGGTGCCACATTCGTCGTCTTGTGCGATGATGATAGAATTACGTGTGTTGGATAGGTGCGGTTTTTTGGGTTGGTTCTAAATATATTTTTTTGAATGTATTTTTATTTTCGAACGATATTATATTTTGTAACATATACATAATATAAATAAACATCCAAGACCCTAAAGCAATCTGAAAAGGATAATTTTCCATCCTGACCTGACCGAGGATCGAACTCTGGACCTGAAGTGTAGCAGTCTGGCATGATGATCATTAAACTACAGAGGTTGCCGGTTCGATCCATAGTTGATCGGTTACATAGTGCAACGTGATCACGCGTTTCAACTGTGCGACTGTGATACGTGGTTATAATAACCTAAGCTCCGTTTTTCTCACAAGTCCCATTAAGTAAAATACCATTCAATCACAATTTGGTGTTAAAGCGGTACAGTAATACATACATAATCTGTGAAAATTTCAACATTCACTGTTCCTGTTGATAGATGGACAGACAGACAGCGGAGTCTGATAAAATGGTCCCGTTCGGTCACGTCCCGGTCCCGTTTGGGTATATAACCCTATAAAAAGAGTCAACACGAAAACATTACGCTGTATTTCCCCATGATGTCTTGGCATGGCGCATCTCGTAAGTAATTCCGCCTTCCTGTTTATTCTTTTCTACTTCATTATCATTGTAATACATGGCTTTTCCAAAAACAACAATATTATAGTTTATTTTTGTCAATACTACTGTCAATAATTACGTATCGAGTTTTATCTTCCCAAGGTTTAACGGACTGCATTGCATAGAAATAACTTGTATTTTGTCATAATATATCCGAAAGATATTTAAAAAAATAGATGCAAAATTATAGAATAAATAAATATATTAGGACAAATCACACAGATTGAGCCAGCCCCAAAGTAAGTTCGAGACTTGTGTTATGGGATACTAACTCAACGATACTATATTTTATAACAAATAACCAATATAGATAAACATCCAAGAACCGGGCCAATCAGAAAAAGATCATTTTCCATCATGACCCGACCGGGGATCGAACCCGGGACCTCTCGGTTCAGTGGCAAGAACCTTACCACTGCTCCACCGATGTCGTCATCAAAATCAATCCGTTTTGATATATTCACGGATGTTTTACCACTCATACACAAAAATCGACGTTTTAAGCTTTCATCTTTTTAAAATGTGGCTTTAAGATAGAATACCGAAATTCACAAAAGGTTTCGGCATGCAAGATCAAACGTCAAACTAAATCCGACAATCCAACTCTAAAACCGCCGGAGCCTTAATTGTGAAGCGTTAAATATCGCATTTAGCCGCAAATATCCGCACGCCTCAAAGGTGGCAAAGTTCAGCGATTTAAATTTCAAACAAACGGCTCACAATCGTCGCGGGTTGTGTGTTAACTTGTTGTAACCGGAATTTACTGGAATGAGGTGTTAAACACCGCCGCGGGTCGCCCGCCGCCGGTTAGAAGCAGATAAAACCGGTTGGCGTGAACTGTCCGCTGTAAACGTGTATCCGGGTAAGCATAGCTAAAAAGTCTCTAAAAAGGTTGGAATGATTGCAATGATTTTTTTTTGTAGAAATAAAATTCACCAATGTTTTTGTCGGAGATGTTTTTTATTCAGAGGGAAATTGTAAATGTTAAGTACTGTATGTTATTTTTCGTTAAAAAATACACGTACTTAAGTATATACCTATGTACTCAGAAGGCTTAAGATATAAATCATTCATTAAATCTAGTTGGATCTCGCGGCCTATGATCATTTTTCATCATGCTGTATGGTCTTGGATCCCTTTGCCTTTCTACATGGATAAACGAAACAAAAAAAATCTATGGGTAATGACAGTATATCAACACACACATGACAGTATGTCAAATGATTCCCGCCATAATATATTTTTATCTGTGCATCAGACGATGCCATGAGAATCTTGATGGTAAAATCCAACTAAATCCCTAGTCAGATAGTATTTATTTTTACTAAGATGACGTCCCAACAGTACCGTGGAGTTCCCTAAAACTTAGATTACCATGAATCCACTCCATCTAAACTAGTATGATCAATCGAGTTCGCGGTGGTCAGGGCGCAGGGTTGTCAGCGCTAAAAGATGTATTGCCAACCTCAGAGAAATGTCATACTTTACTTTTTTTATATGGATTACTGACTAACTTCGCTCCGGTGGGAATTCGGGATAGAAATACCGTTAATCCCGGACATATTTAATGCTTGTTACAAATTTAATCAAAATCCGATTTGTGGTTGAAGCACGATTGAGTAACTATTCCAATTATTCAATTAACGAAATGCGTATTTTAGTTTATAACTGGCAATTTTACAAATTGAAATGTGATGGTTTAGTGGTTTTAAAGAGGTTAGTATCATACCGTCTCCCTCTTTCATCTGAGCGAATTGCCGGTTTTTTCGGTAATAGAATTTTGACTGGTAAAACATATAGGACAATTTAAATTACCGAGTGTAAGTACCAAAGTCAGCCCTGTTAGAGGGGGAGTCGAGGAGGGGCAAGGCATAAAACTTGGAAAATCGTCGGCCGGCATCCGATCCGTGTACTGTCAATAATTGATAATGGATGACGTCATTACGTCAGACGTGATTGATTGGTTCTTCCGATGGCGCTTCCCGCGGCGCGTTCTAAGGTGCAGTTTACATACTGAAATGAGACGATCTTTATGTTTTTCTAATTCTTATTTCGAATTTAATTGTATTTTATATTATAATTGTTTTTTTTTATTGGATGCCAGTACACGTGATGATTTCGTCTGAAAGACGCGTACGCTAATGCTAAAAATCTGGGAATATCTTCAAAAAAGTTCTCAATATACTTTTTCGGGATGAATAAACTAACTGTGAATTTAATCATCCTAATAAATAAAAATAATTATAAATGTGAAAGTTTGTGAGGATGTATGTTTGTATGTGTTTATGTTTGTTACTCTTTCATGCAAAATGTACTTGATGGATTGTTTTGAAATTTGGTACACGGGTAGAGTATAACCTGAAATAATACATAGGGTACTTTTTATTCCGATATTCTCAAAATAATAAATTCTCAAAAAAATCCTAATTATACCTATAACTATAAATTTTATTTCAGTATTTCCCGAAGGTTGATTGGTGCATAATGCCGCCCTTTGTATCATATAGATAAATAAAGTCTGTATAAACAAATAAATAAAACTGAAAATCTCAAAAAACTCTTAAACTCCAGAGGAGCAAGATATGGAAACAAAATCGCCAATAGAATTTTAAACGTATTTTGAAGCTTTGGTTTATCAATGGCGGCGCATCGCTCTTCTCTAAGAGATAATCAATCACTTAATCACTCGAGCATTTAACTTAACTTTAACTTTTGAAACGTCTTCTAAAGCAAAATGGGGCGGCAAAGGAGTTTTATTAAATCATTGTGATTGAACGAATATAGGAAATATTTGAGATTGGCACGAAGTAATTTTTATTTTTAAACCCCGACGCAAAAAGAGGGGTGTTATAAGTTTGACCGTTAAGTGTGTCTGTCTGTGTACGTGGCACCGTAGCTCATCAACGCGTGAACCGATTTGGATGCGTTTTTTTTACTATTTGATAGCTAGTTCTGCTGGTTCTTGGATATGTTTGATTAAAATCTGTTCAACCATTCAAAAGTTGTTGCGAAATGAATATTTAAAGTCTGGGTTTTTTTAATTTGTCTAACAAATATACTATATATTATTATACGACTGGCCGGAAAGACTATTTTGCTTTCACGTTATGTATGTGAGCGTATTATATAATTATTCCTAAACAATTTGACATGTATTCTTAGATTTATTATTATTATTTTTTTTTATTTTTTTTTGACACAAACAGTCATATTAAGAAACATTTTACAATAAAAATAACATATAGATATAGACAAAATAATGCCGAAAACATAACAAAAAACTAATAAGTATAGCGTGTTGACAACATAGGTACTATTTAGTTGTATATAAAACAAGAACAGATATTATACATATAAGAAGAAGTAACAGATTCACGCAATTACAATACATTACATAAATAGTTTAATACATAAAATACATACAAACTTGTTTATTTATTTTTTTTTTTTCATAATTTTTATTAATTTTACTCAGCTGATGACAGTGCTTTAAATAAATTACTTTTTATAGTCTGCAGCGATTGTGAGAACATGTCGATATCTGGATAGTCCTTATTTAACAGGTTTAAACTGCGGTAGAAAAAATTCATTTGAGTATAGTTCTTGAGGAAGCGAGGTGGAACAAATATGTTAAGATGACGAGAGGTACGAACCGGTAGTCGAGCCTTACTAATGAAATTAATATCCTGGAGTAGGAGAATCTACGAAATAGTTAAGGATTTTAAATAAAAATGTTATATCGAATTGAGTTCGGCGGTTTTTTAGAGACAGTAGTCTATGGTAAACAAGGGAGCCATTATAGGAAGCATTTAATGTTTTTACATGTTAAAAAAGTAAACAATACACGACCACACAAGCATACTGGAACACGACACATCCGAACCCTTTTCCTCACTTCCACCAAAATGCATCTCCTATATCCAATGATCGTATAATGTTACTGTGGGCGAGTGTCCTGGAGTCCTGAAACACTGGATTTTCCTAGCTCAGGCTCCAGTCCACCCCTTACCTTCTTATTATATACAACTGATGTAATTTGAATCATGGTGGAAATAAACAATTTTTTCATTTTTCAGTGGCTAGGCGATGTGACGTAATTGAAATTGAAGCACCGGTGACTCGTGTCACATAACTGAATATTGTAAGGAAACTTTTTTTTTTATTGAATAATACTCAGGCGGCTTTCTTGTTTCCTGTTTAAATTTTTTAAGTTTTTTAATTAAAAAAAAATACTCAGTGTGACATTGACTTTATGTACTTTTATTTAAAGGGGATACTGATGAACTGATGAGCTCACGAGGATCCCCCGGGGGATCGAGTTAGGGGATCAGGATTCTGAGGCATTTTTGATTCATAATTAGTTTTTCAATTATCCTACGGGAACCTGACCATTTACCGGGATGAAATGTATATAAGATGTTAACTCGGTATATAAGGTACCTACATACAAAATTTCAAGCAAATCGGTCCAGTCGATTTCGAGTGATGTGCGTTCAGACAGACAGACAGACAGACAGACAGACAGACAGACAGACAGACAAAAATTTCCAAAACTATATTTTCGTCATCTATATCAGTAACTAAGTATATTCCATGAAGATGTAAAAAAAATATACAATGTACAGATTTGGCCTGTCTTCAATTTTATTATATGTATTGATTTTAGTTCAATTCAATTCTATAGTACACGTGTGTGTATGTTCGTTCTCGCTCTAACATTAAAAGAATAAAAGCAGTTCCAAAAGGAATATTGTTTCTTGATTTTGTACAAAATCTGAAACATAACATAAAAAAAAAAACTTTGGTGTTTCAGCTGCTTTGATGGTCCAATGGATTTCTATGAAAGGTAAACAAACAATATTTGTGTTACACAAACTTTATATTTATTTTTCATGAGTTTCCTCCTCTCCGGTAATATGCGGTCGGTTTTTACCGGCAGGTCACGGCGGTAAATCACCACAAAGGGCGCCGACTGTGATGGATCGAACACTCATGTGTGACTGAACAAATATAGCACAATCTTTTTGCAGTGTGCTATCGTCTTCATATTTTTTTACCGACTGAAATAGAAGGAGGAGAAAAATAGAAATTTTATCTATACTTTTTTATACTAATATTGTAAATGCGAAAGTCTCTGTATGTCTGTCGGTTCCGTTTTCACAGATAAACCGCTGGACCGATTTTGACGAAATTTGGTATGCATGTAGGTAGATAGATACCAATAATTACAATAATTCAAACAGAGGCTACTGTTTTTCAAAAATAAATCCCCAAATGACTATAACGTGTGAAAGTTTGTATGAAAATAATGTGTGTTCCGTTTTCGCAGGGAAATCCACGCGGGCGAAGCCGCTGCCAAAAACTGATTTACAATAAATTAAAACATTATTTCGTATGCGATGTAAAAGACTATAAACAATAAAAAAATCGATGTAACTGACAAAAACTGGCTATTTCCCAAATACTTAGATCAGATTATTTTTTTTTTCCATCAGCTGTCTTAAGCTTTTATAGCAATCACAAATTATATTAAGGGTGGCTTGCACTTTCGATGACTTTTGCAGTTTAAAGTTAACGTCAAAGTTGACTAGAGCTATTGAGGCCAAGTCTGACTCAATCCCAACTGATATTATACATGCGAAAGTAAATTTGTTTGTTACCTCTGCACGTTCTATCTACTCAACTAATCTTCTTGAAATTTTGCATACATGTAGTTTGAAGTATGGAGAAGGACATTTCATCCTGGAAAAATAACGTGGGCGAAGCTGGGCGCAAACGCTAGTTAAATTATGAATTTGAGTTTTGTATTTATAGTTCCCGAAGGGCGCAGTCATCGAGGTAGACCATGAACTAGATGGCGGGATGATTTAGACAGGTTTCGTCGTGGTTAGCAATAAATGGCTTAGTATTTACCTTATATACCGAGTTATCATCTTATATACATTTCATCCCGGTAAATGGTCAGGTTCCCGTAGGATAACCTTTGGAAGACAGAAGGGGAGGCCTACAGGGGGAGGATACAAAATACAGGCTATAAAAAAAATATATAGTATGATTGATTACTATATGCATAGAATCAAAACAACAATTTTTCAAAACCCAGTCAATTGAATTAATCTACCGCCGCAGACGTGCCCCCCGCCCCCTCTCTCTCCCCCTTTATCTCCCAGCGCGTGTCCAGTCTAATCCGCCTATTGTCTTCGGCACTGGTATAAATTTCCCCCACTGTCCCTATCTCATGAACAGCAAGTAGAAGAATATTTAACTAGATGCGTAACGGGGTTTGCTCGCGTTAAAATTTTAGTGAAGTGCTAATGGTGTCATTGCCATTAAAAAACAACCATTTTTAATATGCCAATTATTAATTTATAAAAAGTTAAATCGAGTATAAAAAAATTCCAGAGACTACAAGTTTTTCATTTAATCTCATTTCATTAAGAGCTATGCCCCATCGCTCCGTTGCGCTCCGTCTCGTTGACGGATCAACGCTGAACAACTTAGAGATTGTATGAAGTTCCGACGTACGTTAACGCATTTCTGTGAAAACCTGCAGAAAACAATGGAGCTACGTGCCGCGTCGTCGCAACGGAGTACGACTGAGCAATGGTGCCTGGCTCTAAAACTCAATATTATGAATTGATTTAATAAAGTTCACCGTATGAAATTGTCAAAATTTCTTATTTATCCTAAGATAAGTTTATTGTCTCGTGGATTTCCTATTGTTTTGGCGCAGTGTAGGTAGATATGAGATTTTCTTCTTAATGCATTTTTGAAGTGCCCCAAAATAGACGCAATGACTAGCAGAAATATGTTAATTCTCGCATTTTGCCAATGATCGCTGCGGACGGTGCCAAATGGGACAAGCTAATAACGGAGGTGTTGCCATATTCCTTATGAATAAATAATGCTGGCTGGAAATTCTAGATTCTAAAAAGGAAAATAAAGAAACAAACAGGCTTTGCATGTGATTCCCTGGCTGCAGTCAGTTGCAGGAGAATGCATGTACCTTTTTTCTTTTTTCGCTTTGAATGCTGTGGTAAATTTAATGGTATAAATAATATGGATATTTCATGTTTGAAGATGTCGAATTTGATAATTTTAAATTATATTTGTATTGGCCTAAATTCGATAGAGATATTCATACAAATAATAAAGCATACTTTCTTTAAGCTAAAGTATGTTTTGTCTCGTTCTGTTGATGTCAAATATTGTAAAGTGCGACAGTGATAAAACACACTTTAGCTTAAAGTATATTTAAACTTTATTATGGCAATCACTAAACACAATGTTGTGTTTCGTCGAGCGTCCGCGAAAATATTAACCAGTTTCGTCACATAGGTACGTATATTTTTCTCATTGTATTCAGCAAATACATCCAGCCAGTACTTAAGCTTGGTTAAAAAATTAAAAAAAAAGGAATGCACAACAAACGACAAACATTATAATCGTTCCATTTTTCAACTATTATCATGCGACACCGCCTTTGCATAAAAGAGGACAGAGCGGGGCGCGAGTGCGCGATGGAAAATAAAAAAAAAAATTGTTTATGGTACGGGTGCAGCCAGTGCGCTCAATAATGCAACAGTTTCAACATTCGGGGCAGACACGTTCAGTCTATAGATAGGCTGAGTCCAGAGGCTCTGCTTGTGTAGGAATTTTGGGATTTTATGACACGTTTCAATAAAAATTTTAATTTAATGTAATCGGTGATTAAAAATAAATGAAAAATATCGTTGAAGATTTTGAAGTTTAATTAGTAGGCAATTTTCTGTATGAAAAAAATGTTAGTTATTTAAAAATAGGTAAATTAAATCTTATGCGTAGTTTCCAGATAGTAAATGTTTAATATCTAGAAAACTACATATATTTATACAATAAAATAAGTCTTCAAGTTTCATTACAATTTTAATTATATTTTTGAATTGGCTACACGAATAGCGTTGCGCCATCTCCATCAGTCCCATACAATCATTCAAAAGTCCGGTTTTAGCCTGTTATAGTCCAGTTTCATCCGGACTTCGCCGGTTCCTCGGGGATGCAGTGCGCGTGCACTGTATGCAAATAATATGAGCCGGCCGATACTAAATTATTTAGAGGCGTGCGACCTAGTGTTAGTTAGGCAGTCTTTGTGAAGAAAAAGTATCTTTATCCATTCATTTATTCATATCGAGCGTGTTATTGCTAACACTGGAGTCAGGTTTTACTCAAGTCGCCCAAAGTCATCTATCATGTCACATATCACTTTTACGATTGCCTATCGCCAATTAGTGGCAAGTCGCATACACACAGTAGACTAAACTGTCCACCAATGTGCAGGTTTCCTCACGATGTTTTCCCTCGCCGTTATAAAATGGCCGTTTATCCATTTACGCTAATAAATATAGGCAAAATTGTCAACTATTGTTCAAAATTGGCGGTGAAATGGATTTTGTTTTTTCTATTGATCCTTTTGCGCAAAAATTAACAGAGAATTTCAAGAAATTAGCTCTGAGACCACTCGCAAATAAAAAAAAACTACTGGACAATTTTTGATGTTTGGTATAGTTACTACTTCTTCTTCTATGGGTGCCTCTCCAACTAGTGAAGATCAACGATTAGCATGGTGAAGTCCTTCTTGTCCTTAGCTCGTCGGAACAGCTCAGCTGCGCTCGCTATCCCGGTCCATTCTCGGATGTTCCGCAGCCAAGATCTTTTCCTTCCTCCAAACCTTTACCCATCATTGTTAGTTGTAGGAGGTTGTAGTGTTGATGCTAAGAACATGACCCGAATACGAGACTTTACGACGTTTTACAGTGGACATGAGTGTGCGTTCTTGGCCAATTCGCTGTAAGACTCTTGTCATTGTTTCGGTCCAGCTAGCCAGATAGTTACTACACAGAATCTAGAATAGTATTATAAATTTTTCTAAACTTTTTATATAGTAACTTAGTAGGTTACTAAACAAAAAGCTTTTGAATAAGTATATAAATAAAATTAATTGTCATTTAGGTATATTATTCCAGTAACTTGTTGTCTGTGAGCCGAAAACCGTTAGTATATGATAATGTTTGTTAATCACTAGTTACTGAGACAGATTTTAATCGATTTTTTGTATCCGGGTAGGTATAGGTTCAACCGTATACCGTATAGGTCATTTTTAACACAAAATTCCCACGAAAACAAAAAAAAAATGGCGAAAATAATATCATGTATTATGATATTATTTTCGCCATTTTTTTGTATTATAATGTCATCAGTATTCCGATTGGGGAAGTAAGTTTGTTCGTTACATCTTTACGCTTTATCTGCTAAATCAATATTCTTCAAAATTTACTTTTGTAGGTTTGTTGTGTCCTTGTTTCTTCCTGGAAAAACATTCCCGTGGAAAAATCACGCAGGCGAAGCCGCGGGTAAAGCTAGGTGAAAATAAACTAAAATTAATACTTTTATATGCTTTATATATTAAATTCTGCACACCATACAAACGCTTCCTGACACAAATTCAGAATTAAATCTTAGCGCCTCATCTTGCCGACTCAGTTTGGACCGAGTTTAACATTACTTGACAAGCTTTGAACACTTTCCTACCTTACTTAACTTACTAATCCCACTAATATTATATAGACGAAAGTTTGTGAGCATGTTTGTTCCTTCTTCACGCTCAAACAGATAAATTTTGATGAAACTTGGTATTGAGGTAGCTGATATCTTGGATTAACACATATTGTACCTTTTATACAGAACATACGCGAATCCGTCCAATTGAGTCAATTGCGTTTTCTGTACATGCTATACGGTGAAACGTAACATGTTTAAAATTAATAAGTGCGTAAAACCGCGGGATGATCTAGTAATATTTACAAAAGATAATTTTGAAATTGAGTGAGTGATGACAGAAGGATGACGCTCAACGGCTGAGGAAGAAACCGGGAAAACACTCAGACGAGAGACAAATATATGACTATATAATATACTAGATGTTGCCAGGGGCTTCGCTCCCGTGGGAATTTTAAAATAGCCTATAGCAATCTTGGATAATGTACCATTCTAATAGTGAAAGAATTTTTGAAATCGCTTTTGTAGTTTCGGACATTACCCGCCTCAAACATACAAACCAACAAACGTTTACCTGTTTATATTCATAGTATAGATATGTATTAAGTTCAAACCCTCTCCTTACTTATCCAAGTGGATGAACCCCACTCATGTGAGGTGACTCTATTAACGATAATTATATCAAGGCCAATGAAGCTTTTGTTACGTGCAGGCTGATATTCTTCAAAGGTAACATTATAAATTAGCTAATTTCTGCCCCGCGCCTCCTAGCTTAGTGTTTAATGTAATGTAGATAAAGTTTTATTTGCAAAAAGAGGGGTGTTATAATCTATATATACAGGGTTACTGGTATCAAACGCAAACCCACCTAAAGACTACTTGGGTACATCAAAACAAGCAACATTTAATCTACCTATGACTTTTCGTGATTCGTAGTTTTTTTTTTCATATAAAAAGAATACAATCTAATTTGCGATTGTTAGACATCTTAACTCTATGTAATAGCCAAGCAACACTAGGACAGTAAAGTACATAGAGTTACCGTTTCATAGAAACGACATTAAAACTAAAAAAAAAAGGATTTTTTATTTATTTAGTCTCTATGTAACATATGCGCCTTTGGAAGTTTATGCTTTAGATACCAGTATACATCTACTCAATCAATCTTCTTGAAATTTTTCATACATATTTATTGTAGTTTGAAATATGGATGTCATATGGATGCCTTTTATGCTGGAATAATAAATGTTCCCTTGGGAAATTTACGCTGACGAAGCCGCGGCCAAAAGCTAGGTCTGAAATAAATACATACAATTGCCATTATGCTAAGAAGTATATAGTTGAAGCAGAAAGGGAAGGCCTTTGCCCAGCAGTGGGACACAAAATTGACAAAAAAAAAGTTGTTTAATACGAGCGTCGTATCCGGCATCTCGCAGGCTGAGCATGCGAACAACTGCTCCGCCACTGAGCTCTTCTCATACCGAGAATATATTTTTAAATCGCTATGCATGTATGCATTGCAAGAATCTGTACTCACAGCACGTATTATCGTAAACAATATTTTTATTTCTGCAGCGCCTCCACGGTTTTCTCTTATATTCAGACGATTCTTGTTGCACATCGTAATGTCTTATGTAAATTAGCTGTTTCTTCTATCCAGGAATTTTCTTTGCAATACTTAATTTGTGATTATTTTAAATTTCACTTGAGATATAAATATAAGCTTGATTTTTTTTTATGTAAAAATAAAAATCGTTAAATATAAATATTTGCATTAATTTTGTTAAATCACGTGTAAAAAATCAGTTTTTCCCATAATTCCTGTTCTGAGAACCCTTTCTTAGTGCTCCCACACACTATACTCCCCAAGGAACCTACATTTCCAATTATAGCCTAATACGCCTGACTGCATTGTAAATTGGTTAATATAACATCGCAAACGCAAAATCAATATGGATTTGTGTTCAAAAAATGTAAATATTCACACTGTTTAAGTTTTGGAATTGTGACAACGTCGGTGGCGCAGTGGTAAAGTTCTTACCACTGAACCGAGAGATCTCGGGTTCGATCCCCGGTCGGGTCTTGATGGAAAATGATATTTTTCTGATTGGCCTGGGTCTTGGATGTTTATCTATATATGTATTTGTTATAAAAATATAGTATCGTTGAATTAGTATCCCATAACACAAGTCTCTAACTTACTTTGGAGCTAGCTCAATCTGTGTGATTTGTCCTAATATATTTATTCCCGAGGGCATTTAAGTGGGCGAAGCCGCGGGAAAACGGCTAGTAAGCCTCTAAATACCATAATATTACATAATATATTTGAATTTTGAGTGTCACCGTGATGGACTCCAGAACCAGGTGTGTATTGATCCAATACTACAAGCATTTTTTTTTAACATAGGGTGATCAAAAGTCATCCTCAAAGACTCCAATTTGATTTGACATTTAAAAAAGTCGAGATCTAAAAACAATCCCGCCGGACCGGACGGCTGCCGTAACTGGCGTAATCCGGCAACCGTCACTCAATCATCCGATACTTTTCGTCTAGTTCTATTTTGTTTTGTTTATATTTTTTTTAATGACTGAATCTGATATAGTCCCGTTTGAAATTAGATTTTAGTTGATTCCTCATGACTGAGTATGAAATTATGTGGAATGAAACATACATAAAATGCATTTCTTGTGCGTTTATGTGATAGCTTTGTCCGTTCCTCATACTGCTGATAAATCATCGCACTATAAGTGCAGGTTTCCTCACGACACTTTCCTATACTGGAATCATGAGTGTTTATGAAAGCTACCAAATATTATGAAAAAAAAAGTATTTCTAAATTAGTTTTTACTTATTAATTAATTTTTGTATTTTAATGATACTAAAATGCTGTACTAAACACTTCTTTTCACCTGTATTAATACTGAAATTTGTTAGCATCGTCGCTGCTGGTATCAGTAATTACTTCACGATCTTTTGTCTGGCTGTACTTTGGTCTAGAAATTCTATGAAGTTGGAACTGTTCTTAAGAAACGGCGAGTATATTCGTAGTTGTTATCCAGAAATGTCTGCACTAAGCTTATATTCTTACACTATCTTGATAAAACATTTTATAAAAGCAAAAAGAATTAAGTCATTCATGAGATACGTTCGACATTATATACATTTATCTTCTTGTTATATATTTCCGTGAGGTTTCTCGAAATGGAGTAGTGATTCTCCTTTTAACATGAGTTCTTTGCTGAACATGTGTTCTTTAACATGTGTTCTTTGCTGAACATGTGTTCTTTAACATGTGTTCTTTGCTGAACATGTGTTCTTTAACATGTGTTCTTTGCCGATATTATATATTAACCTTTTTGTTATATATGTCCGTGAGGTTCCTCGAAATGGAATAGTGATTTCCCTTTTAACATGTGTTCTTTGTACGATAAAGATATTGTAAATTAAAGAAAACAAACATAGTATTTAATTCACTAATATTCTGATGTTGCGACACAGATGATAACGCGTGTGATCAAATGGTTTAAAAAAAATGCAGTCACTATTAGACTAGACACCATTTGTAATCAATAGGTATAAAAGTACAGTCGCGTAATCGTAACATGATGAGTATATCACTCTTATTAGCCAAAGTCAAATTAATTATTTAGAAATTTGACTTATACAGGCACTTTCCGTCAGGTTTTACTCACGTTGTGCGTCATGTCAGATGCCTTTAAGCGACTTGAATAAAATCTGACACCAGTGTTAGCAATAACACACTCGAAAAGAAGTAGCTTGACACCATTCAAACCAGAATACAACAATACAAGCTCTACTGTTTGGCGGCGGAAATAAGAGTGCCCAGACGACAGTGAGGTACCCATACAGACGGTCTATGTACTAAGGTCTTTATATATACTATTTTTATAAAGAGGTAAGCGTTTGTGAGTTGTATGTTTGAAGCGGGTAATCTCCGAAACTGCAGAACCGAAATCAAAAATTCTTTTGCTATTAGAAATGTACATTATCCAAGATTGCTATAGGCTAAATTTTATCTCAAAATTCTCACGGGAGCGAAGGCCCGGGCAACATCTAGTAAATAAGTGCGTAAGTTATCACAACTTTACACCTTCATAAAAATGCATAACCGCCAGTTCTTTCACTTGAATTACTTATAGCTAAATATCTGGATATCTCAACTTCTAAATAGAAAAACTTATGTCGTTAGTGTAACCGCTGCTTTATGCATCCCTTTCGCTCCGACTGGTCCCACTTGAGATAAAAGATATTTATTATAGCGCCACGTCCCAGTGACTGTCAGTATTGTTGTTTTCTTTCAGATATAGTTTAGTGTAGTCATCGATAGCTTTTTATTCCACTTTTGATAATATTAGTATTATCATCGTAATTTTCAGCCTACTACATTAGCCCCACTGCTGGGTGCCGGTTCCCTATTTTATGTCATAATTTAAGTCATATTTTAACATGGCATACTTTTACTTATCATAATAATAGTTACGCACAATATTAATTTGGCATAATGTTTAAGGCACAATTTTTTTACGCATACGCCTACCATAAGCATAACAATTTTTAGGCATAATATTCTAAAGCATATTGGCGGCTTATGGGCGGCCCAAGGGCCACTCCGCCGCACCCTAACCTACTGCTACACTATAGCTATATGCAAATCAAAATTATGGTAAAATACATTAGCCTAAACTATAATTATGCTTATTGAAAAGGTATGGCAAAAAGCAAGTACGATAAACTAAGTAACTCGTTATGCTAAATTAAATTAGGATAAAAAATTTATGCGAAAAAAGGGATTCCGTGGGTGGCTTAGGGGGTTTCTCATATAATAGTAATCTCACATCACGGATATAGCATATAATAATATATATTAGTATCATGGATTTTTGCTGAATGTCTTTTTTAAGTGTCATGTCTCACTGTTAGGCAAAAGCCTGACTCTCTTTCCAACAGCTTTAAACATTTTGTGAATTTGCCATTTAATTGTATAGTAAGTTTTTTGTATTAGTACACAAATTGGGATGAAATCTACGAAAATGCTTTAACATGCTGCTAACTGTGCAGTTGACGCTTCATTACGTCGCCTTTTGTCCTCTAAAAGTGGGTTGCACCAGTCAACTTTGACGTTAACTATAACCTAAATGGCGTACTTTGCGTTGTTCTGCCCGGATTAAAGTTAATACTATCAAAGTTTACCAGTGCAACTCAACCAAATTTGTTTAGTAAAATTCTCGTTACCTACTTTATCATTATATATTTATAATAAAAGGAATTGAGAAACGACTCCCATCTTATTCCACATAATTACTGACAGCCATGAGAAATATGACTGTAAGAAAAAAATATTGAGTAAATTCTAAAATAATTCATAACATTACGGCGAAACAACTAAAGCGAAAGTAAGTTTGTTTGTTTTCTCTACGCTTTATTTGCTCAACCAATATCCTTGAAATTTTGCATGCATTTGCTTGTAGTACAGAGAACGACATAGGGTACCTTAAATCCCGGAAAAATTAATGTTCCCGTGGGAAATTCACGCGGGCGAAGCTGTGCGCAAAAGTTAGTTAACATTAAAATGTTTAATACACATTATGCATATTGAATTAAGGAATTTTTGCATGCCTTACCTTGATGTACGGAGAAGGACATAGGGTACCTTTCATCGTGTCATTCGTGGGAAATTCACGCCGGCGTCGAAGTGAGCAAAAGCTAGTTCTCTTACAGTTCCCTGTCGTACGTTGGTGCAATAAGATACCTCACAGGTTTGGGCCAAACCTGACCCACCCCGAGGGACGATATCTGTCTACTCTATGTAAATGTTTCTGCGTAACACGGAACGCATATTGGCCGTCCAAATATATTCTGAGCGTCTATTTTGTGGCGTTATTGATAAGAGTTTCGTTTCAATTTGAAAGCAAAAGTTATCTTCGTTTTGTATGTTATTACTTTTAATCTGACTTGGCTCCTATTTCCTCTCAAGAAGAGTTCCTTCATCTATACTATTATTATAAAGAGGTAAGCGTTTGTGAGTTTGTATGTTTGAGGCGGGTAATCTTCGAAAGTACCTAACCGATTTCAAAAATTCTTTCACCATTAGAAAGGTACACTATCCTAGATTGCTATAGGCTATATTTTATCTCAAAATCTCCACGGGAGCGAAGCCCCGGGCAACATCTATTATAGGATAAGTCCGCAGTTTTAGACGTATTTTTGACTCAAGCGCAAAATGATTCTCTTGCAATGTCTCAAAATTCTTAAATTCAAGTCTTAAACCTAAATACGTATCACCCTTATACGCTTGGGGGGGATAAAAAATGCTAAAAAAACATCACGTGATCATTGGACGACCCCTATGTGAAACTATACTGCGTAATGTACTATAGTTTTTACCAAAATTTGTGTTGAATTCAAGCAGATTGACTGAATTTTGGTACATATACACTTGTTATAACAAATTCATAGAAGCAGCGTGGTGCCGTGTATGTAAACAGTCAACGGCAATCAACCTATTCATAAACATATCCAAATTGTTCTCTATTACCCTGTCATAGAGATTTACGTAACGTAATGTGGCGTGCGGTTGAATGTACAACAAATATTAACATTGCTCGTACGCTATTAAATAAATGTTTCATGTTAAAATATTTTTTTCATCTAAATGTTATGAAATATCGTAATTTGATGTTATAATTATAAACAATAAATAAATATATTGGGACATATCACACAGATTGAGATAGCCCCAAAGTAAGTGCGAGACTTCTGTTATGGAATACTAACTCAACGATACTATATTTTATAACAAATACATATATAGATAAACATCCAAGACTCGGGCCAATCAGAAAAGATCATTTTCCATCATGACCCGACCGAGGGTCGAACCCGGGACCTCTCGGTTCAGTGGCAAGAACTTTATCACTGCGCCACCGAGGTCGTCGAAATTTATGAAATTAAATACGATTAAACTTACAGTAATTTATTCTACAATTGACTAGACTATAACACATTAATTAAAAATTTATTCAAATAACCATTCGATATTGCACTAATTTAAATTCAAAACTATTTGGAATTATATCAAGTTTATTTTAATGTCAAAATTAAACTCTTTACATTCGAGCTCATTCGTCCTTAATAAATACATCTAACAAAATAACCCAAAGCCTTGTATTATACAGTCGTCACCTCTACAAATGGGTCACAATTCCACTCAATGACCGAATAATTACTCCAAACGAAATTGCCCTTTATGGACAGGGGCGCTTCTAATGCTAAATACAAAATTGCCTTGGCGCCCTCTTCGAAAACCCTAGACATCTTTCTGTTTTCTCTACTAGACAAACTTCCAGGGTTGACACAGTTTACAATGACATTCCTATTACACCATTCTCTGTGTTGAAGGAATGTTACAGCATTTAAAGCTACCTTACTAATAGCTTGCACGTTTTTGCCCCAACCCATAGTTCTTTCAACACCTTTTCTTACAGCGTCTTCGTACTCTTGAAACACTGCAACTAACCGATCTTCGTTTAGCGTTGTATCACTTATCATACTCCGTATTTCTTCGTTTTCAATTGTAGCCAATAGACCCGCTGGTCCGGACACATTAATCACTCTCGCATTCTCATTTAAAATCGGATAAACTAATTTCCCGAAATTTATGTAACCATAAAAATTTACGCTCATGATTCTTCTCACTTTTTCCGCGTGCGATATATTCTTCTTCGTTTGAACATAATCAGAATGATTTATAAGTAGATCTATTCTTTCTTCTTTGTCTTGTATATGGTGCCTCAGTTTTATTATGCTTTTCGTGTAAGTTATATCCATAGGGATGTAATTTATATCAATGTCATCTTTTTTGAATCCCTTAAGAATATTATAACCAGTTTCTTCATCTTCAGTGGTAAAATAGATCTTTCCTTGGTAAGTCTCGGTGAGTTTCTTAAGCACTTGGTAGCCAAGATTGCTGGCAGCTCCGACGACCAACGCGACGTTGGCCATGGTTGAAGTGAGACTGGTATTCTTATCTGTGTTATCGCGATATGATGGAGTTGCGCACACATGATAAACTAGTGGCGATAAAATTCGCGCGGCTCTAGATGAGATCTGATTAAAGATGCTGCGTAATATTGGTACAAGCGAATCAAGTGTATTTAAAAATACTAACCAGAATTCGTAATGCCTAAGTGTGTTAAATGTTTAGAAATTTTATTTCTTGCTTGCATATAGTTTAATAAGTTTACAAACATAATAATTTTAAGTACAGAAGATTTTTTTCCAAAAGTATATAACGAGAGATCGAGTACTCAATCGATAAGATTTATCTATATAATGATCAATATCTGTATCAGCTATGGGAATGCGTATTTCGGATGTTATACAGTTATCGGGCATTTGGAAACTTGCCACAGGGTTAATTCGTCACACTTGAAATTAATTTTTGTATAATATTAAACGGCTATTCTATTTTTGTATTAATTATGAGACGGTCGAAAATATAACTAGAATATAGCGTTTCCGGACAAATATTAGAAAATACGACAAATCGATTTCTTTAAAATTAGACAATTAATAATTTAAATGAATAGTTTTGTTCAGGAGAAATAAAATATTTACCACTTAGTAACAAATAGAATATGAATTCTAAATAACATTTACCAAAATTTCCAAATGACATTAGTAATTATGGCGAAATGGCATCAAGCGGTTAATTTCTAGTGGCGAATTTGCAACAACCAGTTTTTTATCAAAATATTTTGTTTACATGTACTTATATAAAAAAAAAACTGTGTCACAATCTTATCTTCCTGATTAAAATAACTGTTTTATGAGATTATGTTGACTGTAGCTGATAACGTTGTCACTGCACGATTTACTACACAATTAGGTTCTATGAAAAAAATTTGACGACCTCCGTGGCTTAATGGTCATCATGCCGGACTGCTACAGTGGAGGTCCCGGGTTCGAATCCCGGTCAGGTCAACATGAAAAATGATCTTTTTCAGATTGACCTGGGTCTTGGATGTTTATCTATATATGTATATGTTATAGAATATAGTATCGTTGAGTTAGTATCCCATAACACAAGTTTCGAACTTACTTTGGGGCTAGCTCAATCTGTGTGATTTGTCCTTATTTATTTATTTATTATTTATATTTATTTATTCATGTGGTAATAATTAGAACAAAAAAAAATACATATAAAAGTACATTTCTAGTAGGCGTCCTATTGAGCAAGTAACTTGGAAAAGAGTTCACGTTTAGGGTTAAGTTGTTATAGCCTTAATCCCACAACAATCAATGATATGAGTGGAAAAAAGATTACATATGAATTGTTATTATAATTTTTATGTTAAGCGAGTTATCATTTGCAATAAGGCTCATCCTAAAATTTGGGGCACGGATAACGTAAACGATAATAAAAACAAAATAAAAATAAATAATTAAATTTGAATTTTAATCGTGTAGAAAGCAGTACTTTAAGCAAACTTTTGAAATCGAAGTAATCAGACACCTGCTATGTTATGACACATGCCTTTGGTAGTTCGCCTGCTTTTTTGGTAGTTTGGTAGTTTACCAGCAGGCAAATAGGCATGCGGTCTACTTGATGGTAAGTGGTCACCACAGCCTATCAACGCCTGCAATACCACGGTTGTCACAGGCGCGTTACCTACTTTGTAGCTTAGGTTTTTGCCACAGTAGGTACACTGTAATCACACCGCCTCTCTGAACCTTCAAACCGGAACACAACAATGCAAGCACTGCTGTTTTGCGACAGAAATAGACGAGAGGCATACGACCTTTGTACCAAGGTGGTAATTGTACAAAAAATTACGGATTCTTAAGCAGCAAGTACCTACGTTTGTTCCAGATGATTTCACGACTTATGACTTAAAATAAACATTTTACTATAAAGAGCGCGGCAACGTCGGAACATAAAACAAACGTTGTTGTGCACGAGCTGACGTTACCCCGACGTCGCTTTATGACGTCTGACGTCGTTACGGCCAGTGGCACGTGACTTGGAGTTATGGTCATTTTATATAACGCTGCATTTCAAACTTTTAAGGTGGCATTTTGATAATGCTATATAAAATTATGACGTGTTTAACGTTTTGCACTATTGTTTTAATAAAAGATGTCATTTTTAGTCTAAATTTGGTTTTTTCATTTTCCAATCGTTAGAGAAAAGTATTCATATTATTTAGATATTTATAACTTATCAATTTCCATACAATTTTAAGACTTAATATAATATGTGTTTTATCTTAATGATATTTACACATCTATAGGTACGCATATCAGCTGACGCATACTAATGTTGATCCAAAAGTTCAAAACATTTTATTACACTTGCCGTGTTTACTTAGTTGGTCATAAGTAAACTAACAAGCCCATCCTATATAACCATCGATTATGTATGCGAAACAATTGTTCCAAATACGTTTAATGCAGAAGAAGAAGAAGCAGAAAAATAAGAAAAAGGAAAATAACAACGAGATGGACAGAAGAATTCAACTTGGATGTGCGGCTTTTAACAAAATGGGTGACATATTAAAGTCAACTGACAGTCCACAATGCCTAAAAACTCGCTTACTTAACCAATGTGTCCTGCCTACCATGACTTATGGTGCCGAGACATGGACGCTCACGAAGGAGACTGTGTACAAATTGAAAGTCGCACAGAAAGCCATGGAGCGGGCCATGCTCGACATCAGATTGCAAGATCGCGTTCCAAACACCGTGATCCGACAGCGTACCAAATTAAGGGACGTGAGAGACGCGGTCATGAACTTGAAGTGGAACTGGACAGGACACCTGGCACGTCGGCGTGATGGTAGGTGGAGTAAAGTGCTGATGCTGACTGAATGATAGCCTGGGGCCGGCGAGAGAGGTGTCGAGCGACCTGCGATGAGATGAGCGGACGATATAATAAAAGTAGCAGGTTGTACGTGGATGAGAGAGGCACAGGACAGAGGAGGCTGGCGTACGTGAAGAGAAACCTATGCTCAGTAGTGGGCACAAAGAGGCTGAAATGATGATGATGACGTTTAATGCCAAATGAAATATTATTTTAAAATAATGTTATACGACTGTACGCCAAAACTTATGCCAACATTTGAATGGCAAGATAGTTATATTATAAAAACCTAATTATACAAAGTTGGCATTGCTATTATAGACAGATGGGGCAGGTAAAACTAAATAAATACATGTAAAAATAGCCAAGAGCTACATGAAACAAAAAGATGAGACAAAAAGATTTGATTTTAAGCGTGGTTAGACCGATGCTATTTGGACATGGCAGACAAAATTGCTGCAAAGAATCTACATGGGGCCTAAAATGCTCGACTCGACACATCAAAGCGGCGGAATTCGATTAGTTTTCGTCGATCGTGCGGCGAGCATAACTGCGGCCACACACGATATGTTGCAATTTGTCACACTTGATGACTTGAAGGATTGTGAAGTGTGGTTGTGCCCTAAAATAGACGTCGTACAAGGCGACTAAGGGTGGGTTACACCGTCAATTTTGACGTGCGCAGAAAATCTGAAAGTACGCTATTTGGACAAAACGTCAGCGGCGCGTCGGTTAAAATCTAGGTAGAAGTTAACGTCAAAGTTGGTGCAACGCATCCATATGTTTCGGAACGGTACCGTGACGGCAAAATATATGCATTTGCGTTCTATTGGAATTATGGTCTGTGACAAGCAATAAAAAGTTATGGCTCATACGATACAAGTGAGCTAAGAGCTCTCGTCTCCGATTCGCAGACAAAAATTCAAGATGAAATTTTATTATCAGACGTTTTGTTCTAGACAGACTGTGACGTAGATGTTTTTTAACTTTATTCGTAACAAGTACTCGTAGTATCTTGATATGTTGGCTGTACACACTGTATCATCGACGCGAATGAATGATCATTGCGTAATTTGTATGAGCGCTTTCATTTGCCGCAACGAAAAACCGTACATACGAGTACCGAATGCGTCAAGGTTCGGCGAACTTATTCGCGTTAGTGTGTAGGCATCAAAGAATATGCTATGGAGTCGTAACTGCGCTTTTTCGTTATAAGGGTTAGCTTACTTTACTTATCCTTTAAGGCTAACTATTAGGGTCACTGTACATCCACACGTGGATGTCGTACAAGGCGACCAAGGAACACAAAGCTTTGCGTATCAGCTGCCAAAGATATATGTCAGTTATATGTATCAAATAAACGAGTTTTCTTTTTGAGTCATTGACCGAGCGAGCGAAGCGAGCGATACTTGGGGCAAAAATACATTTTTTGTATGTATGTAAGTATGTACGTATGTTTGTAACGCGATAACTGTTTACGCGAAATTTAAAAGGTATGTAGGATCTGCCAATGGAATTTTTAAGTTCGTGAGGCAACAAAATCAGGTTAAGCCATTTTTGATATATTCATAATTTTGTCAAAAAATATTGTGTTCGCGAGGTGATTTCGCATGTTTGAGGCGGGTGATCTCCGAAGCTTTCTTTCACCATTAGAAAGCTAAATTATCCGAGATTCCTATAGGCATATATTTGTTTCGAAATAAATTAGTTTTTAGCCATATCAGAAGCTACATTATCCGAGATTCCTATAGGCATATATTTGTTTCGAAATAAATTAGTTTTTAGCCATATCAGAAGCTACATTATCCGAGATTCCTATAGGCATATATTTGTTTCGAAATAAATTAGTTTTTAGCCATATCAGAAGCTACATTATCCGAGATTCCTATAGGCATATATTTGTTTCGAAATAAATTAGTTTTTAGCCATATCAGAAGCTACATTATCCGAGATTCCTATAGGCATATATTTGTTTCGAAATAAATTAGTTTTTAGCCATATCAGTGAACACTTATAAAGTAAATTGAATAAAGCGCTACCGAAAATCTTAACGCGCGTGCGCCGGCCCTACTGTTGATTATACATGCATATAATGTACTACAAAAAAGATTTTTAGTAGATCCATAAAAAAGTCCGCGACACTATACATCTATCTTTTATAATTAAACAACTATAAAGTATTTTATATGTAATAAGGTAATGTAAATGAAAAGGCGCATTTTGATAATTATTACTACACAAGCATATTAATCCTTATGATTACAAGTTATTTCATCATCAAGATAATTTCATAAAGATAAATTTTGTCCTTTACAGCACATAAATTGGATGAAAAGATTCTGAAATATCGTGGAATAAAAATATACGCACGCCAAATTATTTTATGGAGGTAGGCACCTATATATTGTTGAACACGGCACGCGCTGCCGTATACAGGATCTGTCAATAGAAATTTTAAATTCGTGGGGCATCAATATGGGTTAAGTCGTTTTCGAAATATTCACAATTTTGTAAAATCTCATCAAAACTTATTGTATCCGCGAGGTTTACGCGTTCGCGGCGAACAACTAGTAAATATTCAAAACTAAAAATTGAATGTGTTATTACTCCGGCTATCGTGATCTAATGAAATGTTTAGCTGAAAGAAATAAACAACCAATCACGGAGCTTCGCCGGAGCTGCAGCGAGTTTTCATTTCGAATCTTATCATCGGCACAGCAGAATACAAATGAGATGAACAAAAAAAAAAAACTTAGATTGCATTTTTAAAATCCTGATTCCCGTTTTATTTGTGCCCGTAATATTGAACGAGGAGCTGTGAACGAGATTAATAATATATAATATATATACTAGCTGCGCCCCGGGCTTCGCTCCCATAGGAATTTCGGGATAAAAAGTAGCCTGTGTGTTATTCCAGGTTATTTTCCACTCTTGTACCAAATTTCATAACAATCGGTCCAGTGTATAATGCGTGAAGAAGTAACAAACAAACTTACTTTCGCATTTGTAATATAATAAGTTCGGATATAGGTCGTTCGTCGCCAGGCAAGAGGCAAGCATAATAAGCTAACCGCTGCGTAGAATTTAATTGTTTAAGTGTGTAATTTGCATACATTTCTAGTTTTTTATGTGAAATACGTGAATATAAGAATAAGATCATCAATATTTTAATGTAACTTTAATGGAAAAGTGAACAGTTAAAGAAGAAATCAACAAAACAGTTTAAATTTTACAAAATAACTGTTGGAATCCCTGACCTACGACAACCCGCAGAGTCGCCGCTTGATGAATCATTGCATCGCATCGCTCAGCTGAGCCACGACCGCCCGTGTACCACGAGACGCAGATTTTAGCGACGTTAACTATCGCTACCTCTGTACTAAGGTAATAAAATATGTCTGATACAAAGAATTGTAGTGGCTGTAAAGGCGTTATTGTTGATGAACGGTATTTACAATGCAGCATTTGCATGGAATATTACGACCTTATTTGTGCCAATGTTCCGGAAGTTCGATTTTACAAAATAATGACTAAAGAACTCAAAAATACTTGGCAGTGCGTTGTATGTAAAAGCAAACAGCCCAAAATCGATAATACAAATACACCAGTACGCGCTTCTTTTGACGGCGTGACAGTACAGCGAGGGGCGGACAAAAGTAGTCCGGTCTACCTAGATTTATCTATATTTGAAAACAGTAATTTGATGCAGCCGTCAACGTCCACTGCCTGTAATGCTGCATTGAGTGTCACCACTAGCAGTATACCTCAGTTATCAGACAGCGAAGAAGATGATCAAATCACTTCTCTTAAACATAAAATATCGCAGCTCACGAATGAATTGGATCGTGCTTCGAATAAAATAATAGAATTAACAGCAGAAAATGAAGTTCTGAAAAAAACTATTTCAGAATTAAAGCCCCACAAAGACAATAAAAAGTCTAAAACAAAAAAATCAGCACCAAAAACTAAAAAAGTCTCAAGTCCTCAAATAAATGATATTAAGAAAGCAGGAAAAGTTACTATGAAGCCCCAAAATATAGTTCAAAATATATCAATACAGAGTGAATCAGAAAAGAAGATGAAATTATGCATGATAAGCAGTAATAATGATATTAAAATGCTAGAGATAGCAAAAAATTCTTTTAGTAACTCAGAAATATGTCATTACTTGTACCCTAAGTGTGGGATAGGCCAGCTCATAAAAAACATAGATGTGAAACTTAAAGATTTTACAAAGGATGATTGTTGCATTATTTTTATTGGTCAAGAAGACTTTAAAAAAACAAACAACTATTTTGATTTAGTTTTAATGCTGAGGGAAACATTATCAGCAATTACTCATACAAATATAATATTATGTCTGCCAATATTTAAATGTGCTGACAATACAGACATTTTTAATTGGAGACTGGAATGCTTCAATAATTTACTATATTTGGATAACCATACACATAATTATGTATATCTACTAGACACAAATTTGAATTTATCATTTGAATATGACATGTTCTCAAGACAGTACGGGACTATAAATTACTACGGGATGAAGAGGATATTTAAAGACTTGGAAAATCTAATTCAAGACATCGAGTATAATAATAGGGAATGTGATAAATTCTTGTCAATCAATAATTTAAACACAAACGATCAGTTTTTTCTGTGATTCGAAATTAGTTATAATACATCAAAACATTGCAGGTTTAGTGAATAAGTCTGACTTACTTGTTATACACATGGAAGAATTATTATGTAATAGAATTGACATTGACATTATTTGTGTATCTGAACATTTTATTAAATCGGGAAATGAAGACAATTTGTATATCCAAAATTTTTGTCTTGCAGCATGTTATTCGAGGTCTAGTGAAAGTCGTGGAGGTGCATGTATCTTAGTGAAAAAAATATATAAATATAAAGAAATTCGTATATCAAAACATTGTGTTAATGGAGTTATAGAATGTTGTGCAGTAGAGTTGACAGAATTTAAATTAATAATATTGTGCGTCTATAGACCATCCACTTCTAAGGATTACGATACTTTTTATGATAAATTGGATATTATCTTAAAAATATTATGTGCACATTCAAACAAGAAAGTTGTAATATGCGGAGACTTTAACATTAATATCTTAAAACGATGTACTTTAGCTTTGGATTTTGAGTACTTCCTTAGGGGTTATAATTTGACATTACAAATCAGAATACCGACTAGATTGAGCAGTAAAACATGTATAGACAATTTTGCTCACAATATGGAAGGTATAAGCAAAACTTATGTGCTAGAATTCGGTTTGTCTGACCACACGGCTCAAATAATAGAAATCCCGGTCAAGAAAGTAAATGTTGTAAAGTATTGGCGGGTAAAAAAACGTGATTTAGGTTCAGACAATTTAAGTATTTTTAAAAAATATGTAAAGGAATTTGGCTTTTCGGGTGTTTACGACACAGAGGATCCAAATTTGGCTACTAAATATTTTCTAGAAAATTTCCAAATGTTGTATAATCTTTGTTTTCCGGTAAAAATAGTAACTGTAAGAAACATTAATAAAAATAAATGGGTCTCAAAAGGAATAAAAAAATGCTGTAAAAGCAAAAGAGCTCTTCTTTGGAAATATAGAAAAAATGCATCATATGAAAATAAAATTAACTTTAAAAATTACAGTAAAAAATTAAAGAAAATCGTAAACTTAACTCAAAAGGCGCAAAACTCACATTATATTCATCAAGCCGAAAATAAGTCCAAAGCAACATGGCAAATAATAAATAAAAGAGAATATACTAGAAACTATATTACAAGAGTTGAAAAAGATGGTAGTATTATTACGGACCCTAAAAAAATTGCAGATGCTTTTAACTCACACTTCATCAATAAAATTGAATATTTATCAAAAAATTTGAATAACAAAGTTGATATTCAAACACAGTCACAATCCATGTTCCTACAACCCATATCACCTGAAGACGTCATACGTATTATTACGACTTTGAAAAATAAAAATAGTACTGGACTCGACGGTATATGTACTAAAGTAGTCAAGTTTGTAAAAGAAGAGATAGCTCAGCATCTGAGTTATATAATAAATATGTGCATAGATGCTGGTATCTTTCCTGAAACACTAAAAACAATAGTTATCAAGCCAGTGCATAAAAAAGAAAGCAAACTCAATATGTCCAATTTCAGACCCGTAGCATTGGGATCTATATTCACAAAAATATTTGAAAAATATCTTTATGATGCTCTTTATAAATATCTGACAAAATACAATTTACTATGTGACGAACAAATGGGATTTAGGAAAAGTAGAACTATCGACATGGCAATATATAAATTACTTGACATTGTAATGCATAATGTAGATAATAGAACCGCGGTATGTGCACTGTATACAGACATGACTCAGGCGTTTGATTTTGTTAACCATAAGCGATTAATAAATAAGCTGCACGCATATGGAATAAGAGGGAATGTACTGAATCTTATATCATCTTATTTAGATAGCCGTGGTCAGCACGTTGAGATAAACCGTATCTGCACTGTAACTAATCAAGAACAAACTTATTTATCGGACCATCGTATCAATAAATTTGGAGTTCCGCAGGGCAGTGTGTTAGGGCCACTGTTATTTTTAATATACATTAACGATCTGCCCAAACATGTTAGACAACACATGGTATTGTTCGCTGATGACAGTACAGCTGTAATAAAATGTAATGACCCAAAGGAATATGAAACCGATATAACTAATGTATTACGTGATATAGTAGAATGGCTTGAGATAAATAATTTGAAAATTAATATGAAGAAATCTAAATTGATGCAATTCGCTCAAAGAAAGACAGTACAAAACTTAACTATTCATTATAATGGAGAACAGGTTGATGAAGTCATGACAACCAAATTTCTAGGGCTAACAATTGACAACAAACTAACATGGAATGGTCATACCGATAATGTTTGCAACAAATTAAATAAATGTGCGTACGCTCTTTTTCAGCTTCAGAAAAAAATAAAATTAGAGGCGTGTGTTGTAGCTTATCACGGCTTAGTCATGCCGATATTGCGATATGGGATAATATTTTGGGGTAATTCAAGGGATAAAGACATCATTTTTAAAGCACAAAAAAGATGTGTGCGATCAATGTGCGCTTTAAAAACTCAAGATAGCTGTGTGCCATATTTCAAATCCCTTAAATTACTAACATTTCCTTGTATTTATATATTTGAAATATGTATATTTGTAAAATTAAATCCGCACTTATTTAAGAAAATAAGGGACACGAGAAAAAGAAAGGACCGTGTTAGGCCACAATATGTACACAAACTGGTAGTTGGTGGTCACAATACGGCGTTATTAAGAAACAGTGTATTTGGCATGGCCCCTGTTATATATAATAAATTGCCAGAGAGTTTTAAAGATCTTAATTTTTTGAAGTTTAAGAAAACATTGAAACTTTTTTTATTAGATAAATGCTATTATACAATAAATGAATTTTTAAATGACAATTTATGATATATACCTACCTAATATGACAATTATAAATAATTATTTTAATTTTAATTACTTTCTTGTTATTTTGTTTTTATTTTGCATGGCGATTGACAAACTTACAGTACTTATAGTTTAATTTTATTTACAATTAAAAGGTTTTTTGACTCTAATAATTTAATAATGATGACTCGTGAAATATAATTAAACATATAATCTTGATGCATGCCACACAAGGAAATAATATTTTTATAATTAATTAATTATTGTACATCCGCTCTCGGATAAAACATAGTGATACTAAAAACATGTGACTTATATCTGTAACACCTACCTATGTTTTACAATAAAGTTTTTGAATTTGAATTTGAATTTGAAAAATTTTTATATCTCTTTACTTTTAGTCGTATAAAGTAGTAGTTTATTAAACAAGGTACCAAACGAATCAATTCTCATATAAGGTAGTTACCCGTGTAGGGATTTATGACTTTCATTCGGTCTAACCTCTACTTTTCATTGAGTATATAAGGAAGGTAAAAATTGATTTTTTAAAATAGGTACAACCTGTTGAGAAAATAAAACTAAGATTTTAATTTCGGTACAGCAAGCAAAAAAAATATATATGAGTACAAATCACACAGTGACTTAATCAGACTTGTATTAATCAGATACTATATTTTATAACAAATACATATATAGATAAACATCTAAGACCCGGGTCAATCAGAAAAAGATCATTATCCATCATGACCCGACCGACAAGAACTTTATCACTGCGCCAGCGAGGTCGTCAAACCGATAAATTATGAATTAATTGTCCATTTAAAATTTTTAAGAAGTAATATTTTTTAAAATTCACACTGGCTGATTAGAAACTAATCATAAAAGCACAAAATCGCAGCATGTTTTTATTTACTTTTTTTTTAAATGTTTCATTATTTAAGAGATCTTAGAAATTGGCTAGTTGGTATTGGTTCTATTGTTAAAATTTACTTCGGAAAGAAATTAGTATGAGTATTTCCAGACAGAGTAGAATGCGATTTCGCATTTTCTACCCGATATTTAGATCATTACATTCATTTCACTTCATTTTGTGTATCACAGTCGAATAAACAGTAAAACGAATGTATTAATATACTCGTATCCAGTATTTTAATGACACAATTAACTCTTTACGTGGGTACGATTAAATAAATGGGGCAATTTGGTATCAGTAGTACCAATAATAGTACTAGTGGTAGTACTCGAAATATTTTCGTAAATAATCAACGTAAATTCCCGTCCAATGCTGCAGTCGAAAGCCAGCCACATCGCCCGAATTCCATCTCAACCATTCTAAACAATGTAACAAATAAACTACGAACTCCCCCTTAAGTTGAAACGGACCCCTTAAATTAATGTTTCTTCACAGATAAGCCACTCCTCTAGCGAAAATTAGAATAACAAAGTACAGAGAAGTGTTATCTGATATATTCCCTAAAAACATAAGTTGATGTTTCACCATCGGCAGGACTTTATATCCCACGGCTGGGTATATCTCTTCTCTCTTGTAAAAAGTAGATATTTAAATTTGTATATCCGAGTTAATGTGTGTATATTTGATTATGTAAAGTCAAATTTTATTAATCACGTGACTCACTCTTGTTTTCAATATAGTACTACGTTAGGTATGCTTCTGAGAATCGTAGAGCGGTTCACAGAATGTATTTAGTTATAACGTAGTCTCAACAACTGTCTCGTCCTAATAGTTTTGGTTAAAGTAGATGTGACATACAGCTGATGGACAGACATACAGCACAGGCTATACGTAAATGGATACATATCTATGTTTGTATAACGTTGCGCTGCCTTCTCCCCAATCTTAAATTCAATCGTTTTGCAATTTTTGTTAACGTGTCGGTATCGCGTAAATAGTTCAACAGAATTTTTAGTTTCGAAGGGAAACTTATAATCGAAACGTCGAAAAAAAAGGTACGTTAGAGATTCAATCGATGCAACAGCTGAAGTTATAGGGGGCTTGTCGTTTTTGTTAGTTTGTGCCATGGTCACATAAGACATATGGTAGGCGGCAACAAAACAATGCACCACTTCTATTTGACAAATATGATTTCAATTTCAGTGAACCAAACAGTACTGACAACTTCACCTGAATGAATTATGCATCTGCGTCTAACTTCAGATAAATCTATATCTTTCTATAAACACCTGTTATATTTACTTCGGTAAACAATGGGAAAGCTTAATTTTTCATAATGTTGCCAGCTAAGGAAAATATTTTTGTTGTTTTTTTTTTTAATTTAATTTACTAAGGCAAAAGTTGACTATTTTGTTTTTTTTTTGCTGAAATCGCTAATGTCTTGTATTAACGATGTTTAAATAAATATATATTTATTTATAATAAAAAAATGTAAATAACAAAAATCCGTGACAGATACTTGATATGAGCTACGAGAGGCATTAAGCCAAATTTCTTGACGTTGTACACTAAAAGGGTTAGCCTTTTAGCGCGTAAATATCATCCAGCCACAATAGAATCATTAAAGGCACATTCATTTCAATACATCATCAGTAATACAGTTAATTTATCAATCACAGCGCCCAAAACAACCTATACAATATCCATTCCAAGACGACCACTCTAACAAGACCTATTACTTTATTAAATGTGTTTGGTAAAATCCGCGATCGCGGGTCTCAATATACTGGTTGTTCTGTTTATAAACTAGTATATTCCGGTTCGCACTGGATTCCCTTTGTGCGGTGGTCGTAATTACCTATAGTCTGGATGTCAAGTCAACCTCTCTTAGTCTTTGATTACGTACTTATGTTAAGTTCTTAATGAGTTGTGCGAGGGCTTGTACCGGCTTAAACCGGCATTTACAGGTTAAATTCCATTAGTAATTTTATTTTGCCGATTTTTAGTCTGTCGTTTTGCGCCTCGATTGTTTAAGGTTAAAACTAAGTCTTTGGGAATTTTTCTTACAGAGCATTCTTATTTATTATTATACTAGCCGCGCCCCGGGGAGTTTTGGAATAAAATGTACCCTATTTACTATTTCAGGTTATATTCTATTCGTGTACCAAATTCCATAACAATCCGTCCAGTAGATTTTGCGTGAAAGATAACAAACTTAACATACATCCTCATAAACTTTGGCATTTATAATATTAGTAGAGTAGAATTTTTGACATAAAGATCATATTACTCCATTTACTATGGATTTACGTGCATAAAGACAGAACATCAAAAATCGTGATACAAAAATAAAATGTGTTCGAGAAAAGTAATAAATATTTTGTATGGATGTGAAAATCTATTAAGTGTATGATACAAACATTCTTACATATATTTTCCGCCTGTTTTGCCATCCTTTTGACGTCTTGATAAGACGTGACAACCAGTTTTTCATTATCTGTTATCTACCTACCATGCATGTTTCACAAACACATTACAATGTATCGTATTCGTAGATTTACGAGGAAAAATATGATTAAAATTTTCTATGATCGAACAATTGAATGACTTTGAATTTTCGAAGATGTTATATGTACCAAAGGAGGTGTGAGGTACTATCTTTATGGTGGTAAAATGTATTCTAGTATCTTGTAAGATATGAATATCTGGTTGCGACCACGGCGGCTGCGACCTAGGTGATGTGACCTAGGAAACGTGAGCAACATTAAATAAAAATTCCGTCCGTTAATATACTAATATGTAGTTAAGATATGAAAAATAATATAAGAACAAGAACATTTACAAGAACAAGACATGATAAACAAGAACGTATTTTAATCCCAAAAATATTTTGTTCTTTTTATAAGTAACTAGAGGCTAGTCCCGGCTCCGCTCGTATAAAATCATATTATAAAAGTAGCCTATATTATTCCTGAAGGTTTCGTCTGTCTCTGTGCTAAATTTCATCAAAATCGGTCAAGTAATTTGTGAGTTTTTCATTATAACCAAAAATACATTTTTTTATCTTTATATTTATCTTTATAAGTATAGATAATCTAGCAACATACCCTTTTTAAATATAATAAAATTGAATAAACTAAACTTTTATATTATATAGCAATGTATAATATACATATATATATATATATATATATATATATATATATATATATATATATATCAAATCTAACTCTTAGCTCTAAATTCAACTCAAAATAATTTATGAAAGCGAATCAGGAGAGGCGTTGATGAGTTTTAATTATTTCAGACATGATAATAACTTTACATAAATGCCAAATTAAGTTGGAATACTTTCTTAATTCGGTAAACTTTGCACATCTGACTATAAACACTTTTCTCCGTCAATTTTCTTCTTTTTAAATGTCTTAATTTGCTAAGTGTATTATTTTGAGAAGCTTCGTGAAAGAATCTTGTTCTATCTGAAAGAAAGAAAGAAAAATAGTTTATTTGGTACACAATGACAATTAAAACTAAGTTGGCAATACAATCCGGAATTAAAACATGCACCGAAGTGGCCCCCACCCAGCATGTGTCGTGGCTGGGCCATGACGCCGGTTTTCTGCGGGTACCATACCTAAATTAAAAACTAAATTTAAAACTTAATCTGTTGTAATAGTTTAAGACAATTTATTGTTTACGAAGCGGTGGGGGTGTCGGTTAAGACTCCGAGTCTCAAAACCGAAAGGTTCCAGGTGCAGAACGTACTAGTGCCACATGAGTTTTTATACGTATATTCGGTATAAAAACTCATATCTCGGTGGCGCAGGTTGTAAAGTGCTTGCCTCTGAACCGAGAGGTCCCGGGTTCGATCCCCGATGGGGTCATGATGGAAAATGATCTTTTTCTGATTGGCCCCGGGCCATCTTGGATGTTTATCTAATATGTATTTGTTATAAAATATAGTATCGTTGAGTTAGTAGCCCATAACACAAGTCTAGAACTTACTTTGGGGCTAGCTCAATCTGTGTGATTTGTCCTAATATATTTATTTATTATTTATTTATATTATGTAGTATATAGGAATATGTATGTATATTTACAACACCAAAACGAATTAAAGGAATAAATTATAGAATTAAAATTAAAATATAAATTATAAAAATACAATCAATACTGGTATCTAACGCATAACCTTCCAAAGGCGCATAAGGTACATGAAGACTAACTAAATCTTTTGTACTACGACTTTTGTATAAACGTAATAAATACAAAAAGTCTCCTTTTTTAGTTTTAATGTCGTTTCTACAAAACAATAACTGTATGTTCCATAACGCTACTGTACTGTCTCGTGTTGCTTGGATATTACATAGACTTTAAGATGTGTAGAATTGCAAAATAGATTATATTTTTTTATATGAAAAAAAAACAAAAATGAATCACGAAAAGTCGTAGAATAAAAGTACTTGTTTTGACGTACCTAAGTAGTCTTTAGGAGATTTTGCGTTTGATACCAGTAACCCGCTGTGTAGCAAGCAGGTTTGCTGAATTCAATGAGGAAGACGAAGAATACCACCGGTGATCATTAATTTGTTTATTCCTTCGCCAATTTTGCAAAAACAATATGTACTTCATTAATGTTCAAAAGTTTGCTTGTTAAAAACAAATGCTGGTAAGAGTCAACATCAAACAGTGAGGTCTCGTGTACAATTCCCTTAATCAATTCCCTCAACAATGCTGTCTGCTACAAGTGACATCTACATCTGTCGTCTGTACGTCGCGAAATACACTGACCTATTTAGCCGACCGCGGCGAAACTGGAGGGTTGTTTTACTCGGCGATGGATAAATAAGTGGTGTGTGTGACGAGTTTATTTGTATACATGTTCCTTTTTAAAAACAGATTTTCAAATGAGGCTGTATGTTCGAATGTATATTTTTTACGTTTAGAAAACAATTATGAGATTATGGAGTCGAGCGGGAATTGAACCCAAGCCCCTGACTATCTGTGGTAGTGCTCTTAACAACTGAGCTATCGAGACTATGCTAGTTCGGCCGAATTATTTGATCCCTTTCCGTTTCATGCCGACGTACAGTATTTCCATTATATAGTAGTATGTATTCTTAACTAATCAACATACCGCTCACTGTTATATGTTATTGTTTTATGTGCGTTGTCGTTTTGTTGTTATTTTAGTCATATATCGTCAGAGCCCCGAAACTAATTCTTCTTCTCGTTGCACTACCTTCGGCAACATTGGTATTAATGCCTTCCAGTTGCATACACACTAATAAACGAAACTGTCTTTGCAGGTTTCCTCACCATGTTTTACCGGGAGCAAGTGGTGGTTTATAAAAAATATTATACATGAGTCAGATAGGATACAAACTCATGTCGCGCGAGTAGGATTCGAACCTGGGACATTTTGATCCCAGCTGGACGGGTTTATGTACTCCGTCCGCTAGGATCATGTAGAAGAGGTGTATCCACGCATTTGTTACCTGTATAATAAGATCACACTTGCCAAAAAGCGCCCATGCACCACTGGGTGCTAAAATAAAAACATAAACAAAATCCATGATCACAACATCATTTTCGTTCATACCATCAATTTTTACGAGCGTGCGACATCACTTCTCACTTTTACTACTCCCCGAGGGCTCATCCCACTTCTGATAGCTTTATGTATTCTCGATTTGCTTATGAACTCCCACTAAGATTACCGTAAGCCTCCGAGGGCTGACCCTTGTGATTCTGCTGTAAAATAAACCTATTTACGATATGCCCGTGCGCGTCGCGCGTGGCCATAATTTTGCAATAATATAAGTCGAATTTTGATTTGCGAATATAGGCCAATAGCAGTCCGCCCGGCTTCGCTACGGAATAAAGATTATAAATCCTAAAGCTTTCACTTGAATCAATCTATCTATTAAAAATACCTGCTTCAAAATCTGTTGCTTAGTTTTAAAGATTTAAGCTTACATATGGACAGGCTGCGGTAAGCGACTTTGTTTTATACTATGCAGTGATGATATCAATATCAGGTTTTTTTAGACTAATAATTAGTTAATACCGAACAGGAGCCAAAAGACAAAAAATGTGAAAATACAATACTATATTACGTCAATCTTTTTTTTTAGAATTTAAAAAAAAGCCGTCTTATTTCCTTATTAAAATAAAGCTATATTCCTCAACTTGGAACGAGTGTGCGGATGTGAAACTTAAACTTTATAAAGACCATTATCCGAAGAATAAGTAGCTTGTAGGCTCAATTTGCAAAATAAAAGGCTGTGTGCACTTTTGGGGCAGAGGTTCTCAATGTTTGTCTTGCTAAGCCTTGAGTTTCGTCTAATCTAACCAATGCAACGGTTAATAAATTTTGTCTCTGTCTCATCTGAGGGTCGTTTCCTCAGCTGAGTGACCAGGGTCCTCTTTCCTAATTTTTCGTGTTCACTTCGGACGGTTGTTGACATATCTAGTCGTCAGGCAATTGGCATGCATTTAATCGTTGATGACATTGGGTTTGCCTCTTCTGCCAGGCCCAAGCGATTACTCGTAGACAGATATTTAATTCATGTATTTATTATTTATATAGTATGTAATTTATTTTCTATAGTATGTAATTTATTATTTAACAGTTAATAATTGTATTAACAGTTAATAATTGTATGTAGTCTATACTATTATTATAAAGAGGTAAGCGTTTGTGAGGTTGTATGTCTGAGGCGGGTAATCCCCGAAACTACGTAACCGATTTCAAAAATTAATTCTTTCACCATTAGAAAGATAGGTACATTATCCAAGATTGCTATAGGCTATATTTTATCTCAAAATTCCCGCGGCAGCGAAGCCCCGGGCAACATCTAGTATTTTATATATAGATACTTTATACAATATTGAACATTGATTCATTTGGGTTCTATGGTAATATATGTCAAGTTATAAGTGTAAATGTATTATTACTGTTAACTTTCCTTATAACACCCTTAATAATAATAATAAGCAATTTTGAACACATGCAGAATAGTTCATGCAGGGTGATCATCTTGGATCCCCAATAGTTATCTTATGCTCGTGATAGTTAGTATCCCTATACCAGCTTTTATAGCTGAGAAAAACGACGAAGGTAAATAATAATAATAATAATTGTTTATTTCGGCAATAAATAATTAATTTAAATACACTGTTATTTTGAGGGATTACAGTGGACATTAAGATTTTAACTTGATTGTTGACATTTCAATACTGTTGCAGTCATCGTGGTCGCCGCGAGGCCACTTCGTGATTTGTAAAAAGAAAATATTTTTATGAAACTATCATAAATGAATTGTTTCAATATTTTATAACTTTAAATGCGCTCAAAAAAGTTTGAGAATCGCTGTAGAGCGATGTTTTAATCCATTATGTATCTGATAGATTTTCTTCGCGATTCATGTTGCCATTTAAGATAATCTTAGGAAATGCTCTGTGAATTTTGAAGAGTAAAATATAAGTTTCTGCCAACTGAGAATTTTATATTAGATTCCGAAAAAGACAATTTTATATTAGATCCATTTCAAAACAATATTACCCAATCGTTCTCAATCGATTTCATTATAACAACGACGACATCCAAAATTACTTTGTGAAACTTTGTACGACAAATAAAAAGTTTTGACATCAATCACATTTTAATACTCTTCAAACAAACATGTTCCGTATTACGACTTTATCAAAATCTAAATTGTGCCGGAAATGACGTCAATGGCGCGTCATCGCGGCAACGGAAGAGGGTTGCCAACCTGACGGATGGAAGATGAGGCTTGTTTTGTGGGTACTAATAAATTACTCAGTGTATTAGATATAATGATATTTATTACCTTTTTTCATGTGCAAACTCTTTCCTTTTATATTCCTGTAATATAAGGGACGAAATTGTGTAACACAGATAAGTAATGGTTACTATCACTTTGTATTGCCAATGGGCGCGCGTGATATCTCTCAGAGCGTTTTCCCGGTTACTTCCGCCGCCGCTAAGCATCGAAGTTCAAGGTCCGCTACGAGCGCGCATTTTATGATAGACTAGATGTTGCCCGATGCTTCGCTCCCGTGGTAATTTTGAGATAAAATATAGACTATATCAATCTTGGATAATGTACCTTTCTAACGGTGAAAGAATTTTTGAAATCGGTTCGGTAGTTTCGGAGATTACTCACCTTAAACATACAAATTCACAAACTCACAAACGCTTACCTCTTTATAATAATAATACTATTATTATAAAGAGGTAAGTGTTTGTGAGTTTGTGAATTTGTATGTTTGTATTGTATTTGTATGTTTAATCTATACAGATTAAAATTAAAAATATTACACATCATATTCACCTTTTATTTATATTTAACCTCCGACGATAAAAGGAAAGGAGTTATATGTTTGACGTGTCTGTGTGTCTGATGGCTGAATAAACTATGATTTTTTTTTAATGTGAAAGAGAATTTAATCGAGAGTATTCTAAACTATGTCTGGAAAATGTTTGTTCAGTCGTTTGATAACCGTCAGGTCTTTTCTATTGGATGAGAGGTGCAAGCAACTTCGGAGTCTTAAATTTTGTAAGTTTAAGTTGTTTAATTGTAATTAAGTAAGTTTCTTAAATTTTTTATTTATTTATTTCTTCTCTTGTCTAATGGATTTTTAACCCTTTCACGGACACTAAACGAGACACAAAAGAAGTTAAGTTGTTATAACGTCTGTAGACGAATAGTGGCTTGCAAAGGGTTAAAACGTGTCACTTTTATATAGCGGCTATTTGTTCTTGCCAGTTACAATAATTCTACTTCAATTCCACTTGGTAGGTTACCTTGAACCTATTTCCTTGCATCGTTATTAGGTGCACGTAACCGGATCGCAGCGGTTATGACCGGATACAGAGTAATGTTCGATTTAAATGCATGCCGCGGCCAACACCTGTGCCGGCTCTAAATACCACGTACTCTGTGGTGTCTGGAGACTTGCTATGTGAAAACAGGTGTCTAATCTATATACTTGTTTATGTACTACTAACTTGACCGTGGATTCGGTCGCGTGAAATTTGGCGTTTTGAATTGAATCGTGCCAATTGATGGCCTACTGGCTGTTTATCTACGACTTCGTCAGCGTAGAACAGTTGTTGACGTTTAATTAGCGTCCGAAAAGTTTCAGACGAGCGGACTCCGGGTGTCACAGTCGAGATAATAACGTTAGTATTCTTAAACAAGATAGAAAGTCACCTGTATGTCTGTTCGCTCACAAAGTTTATACTAATATTTTTAAATATTCAGTGATTTCCAGACATTGACACCAATCTTGTTTAAAACGAACTTTGAAGGTCGAGGGGTCAACAGACAGACGGACAAAACATCTTAGATTAAATTATGTAAATTGAGATAAGTTTGGACAAACTTCTGACAATGAAGAGATTAAATGATATTCGTAGATATCATTATTATGAGTAAAAACTGTGGTTTTTTGGAAAGCGAATAATATAGGTACGGTCTTCCAAACTGGTCTTATAACCATATCTTAACCATAATCAAAATCAAAATCAAATCATTTATTCAGAAATTAAGCCTTCACAGGCACTTTTTCACGTCATAATCTAAATTAAATGATGTTTACCAAAGCTACAAACTACTAGCATTTCGGAACGACCACTGCTGAGAAGAAATGCCGAAAGAAACTCATTCAAACAGTGTTGGTCCCTATTATGCCAGAAGGGCTTACCATTTTTTAAATATAAATTTATGTATAATTTTTTATCAGTAATATAACATGTAAGTACACAATAAAGTACATGGTCAAAAGGTATACTGAAACATATTATGATTGTGATCAACTGCTGATGAAAGGAAAATATATATAATAGAATGAATGTGTTAGAATGTGTTGACGGCCTCCGTTCCCTTGCAGATTGTAAAAGTCAATCAAGGGATAGGGATATAAATATCGAAGTAACATTGATATTTATGAGATTATTCTGATAGGCGATAGGCTAGCCAATTAGTGGTAATTGGCTACCTATTGAATCTCCATTACACCAACAAGTAACTTCTTCGCAACTTTGAGTTCTGTTTACGCCGTAAGGCGTGACACTGTGTGTGTATAAATAAATACATAATTATATAAATTATATTTAATCCAGTCTTTTTTTTACGATTACCACCCTTAGGTGAGAGAGAAGCCGGATCGGACCGTTAGTATGTTATAAAATATAGTATCGTTGAGTTAGTATCCCATAACACAAGTATCGAACTTACTTTGGGCTGTGCTTTGGGGCTAGCTCAATCTGCGTGAATTGGCCGTATTTATATTAATTTTATTTATTTCCCTTGCAACATTACACATATTGATATCATAAAAATATCGGTTTAGTCTGCAAAGTCGCCATATTAATTTTCCAGGTCGCTAGTCGGCATCTGGTTAAAGTATAATTTTTTACATGAATGAATGAATGGAAAAAAATTACATTTGGCCGGGAGAAGGGTTGGTTAGCTCTCGTGGGGTTCGGAATAACTTTTTGCCAATTATATTACGTCCACAGTCCAGTGGTTTAGACGTTTGCCTTTTGACCCAAGGTCGTTGGTTCAAATGTTTCGGGTAAGTTACGTAAATAAATAACAAGTACCGTGCAAGGAATTTGTCTAAAAATAGGGATAAATGTTAAATTCATTTAATTTCAAACCATCAAAGTAAGTAACATCATTTGTATTAATTTTTATCATGTAATCTATATAACATAGTATTTGAGTTTCACGTGTACTTAAATACATATAAAAAAACAGTAGGAAATATAATTCTGTACATGGAATATATTTACATAAAAATAAAATTAGGCGTTATAGTAATCGATTAAGAATTTGAAAAAGAAATCTGTCTGTATGTTCTGTCGGTTTGACTGTTTGTACACGCTTATCTCCGGAACTACTGGTCGGATTCGAATGAAACTTTTTTGTTATATAGTAATTAAGCCTGGGCAACATATATAGGCTATAAATATATTTTGAAAACTGCAACACCCAACTCAATTCTCCAATTTAGTTGCAAATTTGAGTTTTTCCTTTTTTTTTTGTGGTATAAATTTACATATTTGTTTTAATTCTTAATTTTTGTTTCGTTACATACTTGATATTTTCTGGAGTGTACTATTTTCCAATAATATAATAATTCCAATCCAAAAATAATTCCAATAAAATATTTTTTCCACTTCTGTATCGGCTTCTTGGAGCGTTATTTCGAGTTCCACAATATTTATTTTCATCTGTTTTTTAACGATGTAATTATTTACGGATGATTCCGGAGCAGCATATCTTCAGCGTGTCATTTCTCATTAAACAAATAAGAAAGGACTAATTCCGATACTGAAGGTGTTTTGAAGGGGAATATTTTGACCTCTCTTTGTCACGTTATCATTTGATGAGTTTTGATCATGGATTTAAGAGTACCTACTAACTTCACTTTGTTTATTCGTCGAAGGCATAATCTTTGCGTTTTCAGACTGCAATGGCTGCGGTTTTGGTGTAGGCTGTCTTTTATCATTAGTACATTCCTTGTAAGACAACTTCGATTTTCGCTTTTTGTCCATTAAGTTGTTTAATTTTTTAGTATATGTGCAAACAATATCAAAATTGCGTTTGCATAACGATCATGTGAGAAAGTGTTACTCCTTAATTAATTCGAGACATTTCGCACAAGTTTTGTAATACGGACATTGTATCTGGCTGTGTGTAATGCAAATACCTATGCTTGTCAATATTATTAAAAAGTTAGATGTCACTGTCAACTTGTTCTGTACACGAATTCATGGATTAAATAAGTACTGCGGAGTAGCTACTAATTCCACGACTGAATTAGTACCTAGGTACTCCGTCGGAGTCATGGATTTAGTAAGTACTTGTATCTACTAATTCCATGGTCGGAGTACATACCTATGTACGTCTAATTCATATGTCAACGTCAGTTATATCTCTATGGTATAATGTTTGTTATTGTGTGCCAGTCGACCTGTTGTTATGATGTAAAAAAAAAGTGGCTTCCATTGGTCCATTGTGTTGCCCAACAAGAGAATCTAATTTGTAATGAGTTGGTAATTTCAGTTTTCTTGTGTCGTTTATTGCTGTTTTTGTGTAGTGCTTCGTGTGACGTATTATGACATACATTGCGGCGGAATATATAGGTTAGCATTTAATACTTTTTAATACTGTACATTCGATAATTACTTATTATCAGTAGAAGTAATTATCACTGTACAATTCTTATGGAACTTGCCCAAATCTTGCGACTTCCCAGATATCCGCTTGTTAGACTTCAAGACGTTTAATTAAATTAAAAAGAAAATATATATCTAATAAAAAACATAACAATTTTTTTCTGAACATCGGGTTAAAAGCAAAATTTCAAACGCTACAGGGTATTGTTCGACTGAAAACGTCTGGTTTTAAAGTGATCCGTCGGGTTGTTAAGAAAGCGTTGAATTATTAAGAACCTTCAAAGTTTGCCACATTCGATAAACTCAAAGTCCCCCCCCCCCCTGTATGTGGGTCAAGAAGAAAAAGGGGAGGCTAGGCCGGCCGAACGCTGCATTTTGTATGTACATGTATTTTGTTTTGTGTGTACATGTATTTTTTAAGCAGTCTAACGTTAGATTTTGTAACTTTTGTTGCGGAAATTGAATTATTTTTTACACACGTTCAAACACCGACAATTACATCATGGTGTAAATTTGTACTTTAATCGATAAATCGTTATCGTTGCGAAGATACTCTACAAGTAAATACAGGTCATGACCGGTTCGAAAAACATAATTTATTATTTCAGTTTGTATTTTAATAGGTAAATCGTTCGTTTGTTGTGAAGATACTCTACAAGTGGACAGAGGACATGAGCGGATGGTAAATATAATAAAAATATTATTAGTCCGTCACTTCACGCTGTGTATTTTTGGAATCGGGTCTACTCGTGTATCCCAGTGGTGTTTACTCCGGGATGGGAAGTGAGTTTGTCTTTTTGGAACACTTTTTCTGTGTGGCTTAACGCGTATTTTTGTGGCTGGTGGTCTAACCTACCACTGGTATTTTAACGTCTTCAAAAATGCCATAGAATTTGAGAATTTCAAAATACAAGATTTCCTGTAACCTGGACGTTTTTACGTACTAAAAAGTGCCCTAGAATTTGAGAATTTCGAAATACAAGATTTCGTGTAACTGTGCTGTTATAATATTATGTAGCACTAGCCTAATCTCGCATTGTGTCTGTGTGCATTTGTTATTATACATATCTATGTGTAAGTGTCTCGGGGTCCGCGCTACATGAGCGAAAGACTCGTGGAAAAACGTCGTTATAGTGCTGCCGACGAATCCTGGCACGTTTACTTGCATAGATTTTTTGTCTTTCTCTAATAATACTGATCGTGAGGAATTACAAGATTTTATTCAGTTTTTCGATGATTGTTTGTCTATAAAAAAATTTTGCAAATTTCAATCTATTTTCGCTTGTTCTATACAATTCCTTATTATGATAAACATCGCTTGGCTCATAATGAGATAACAAAAATTGACTAATCAGTCAACAACACAATTGTTTTATTACGATAGCCGCGCCTCGGGGCTTCGCTCCTGTGGGAATTTCAGATTAAAATGTACCCTATGTGTTATTCCAGATTATATTCTATTCGTGTACCAAATTTCATAACAATCCGTCCACTGGATTTTGCGTGAAAAAGTAACAAACATATATACACACACATCCTCACAAACTTTCTCATTTGTGATGTTAGTAGGATAGTTTTGTGCGCAGGTCCATCTTGTGCTTTATCGGCGTTTTTATCATTTATTATTGGATACGATTTTGTTTCTAAAAATTCAAAATTCAAATTCAAATTATTCATTCAGAAATTAGACCTTCACAGGCACTTTTTTTCGGCAATTTTTATATTTATAGTTATTTCTCACAAGCTACAAACTACTGACTATTCTATAATTGAATAGGCTCTCGGGATTGGGTACCAAGGGAAGACTGTGACGCTGAGCTCCTGTTTAGATATGATATGCTCTTGAGACTATCTTTGTATGGTTAAGGTAAAATATAGTTATTCTAAAAATACCCCGCTGTTTAGAATGCAAAAATAATACAATAATCTGTCTACCCTATCCTACTAATAGTATGAATGCGAAAGTTTGTGAGGATATGTGTGTGTATTCAATAATAAAATAAATATATTCTGACAAATCATACAGATTGAGCTAGCCCCAAAGTAAGTTCGAGACTTGTGTTATGGGATACTAACTTAACGATACTATATTTTATAACAAATATATATAGATAAACATCCAAGACCCTACCAGAAAAAGATCATTTTCAATCATGACCCGATAGGGGATCGAACCCGTGACCTCTCGGTTCAGTGGCAAGGACTTTACCACAGTGCCACCGAGGTCGTATGTTTGTTTGTAACTTTTATTACTACCGATTATTATGAAATTTGGTACACGTGTACAATATAATCTGGAATAAGACGTAGGGTACTTTTTATCCCGAAATTCCCACGGGATCGAAGCCTTGGGCCGCAGCTAGTAGATTATACGTTACTGACATTTGATGTTGCAATAAAAACATAATTTCGCATTTGTTTATAGAATAATTTAGCCTAATCTGAGTAAATGTTTGTTTCAGATTCATGTCATGCGCTGATTTCATAAGCTATGCTACCAGACACACGTAAGTACATCTTGGTATATTTTCAGTTTAGCCTTGAAAGCGGAACAGACAGACAGACTTTCGCATTTATAATTAATAGAGCGAGCGAAGCGAGCGAGGTCTATAGAATTTTTAAGTTCGTAGGGCATCAAAATCGGTTAAGTAGTCTCGGTGAAATATTCACAATTTTGTAAAAACACATCAAAAAATTATTGTGTTCGCAAGGTCTAAGATCTTTAAGAAGTCCAAGTAATGAAGTCTACAAGCAGCTGACAATTAACCAACTCGATATTAATTCTGCCTACATATAATTTATTCATCGACATCAATCATCCCCAGTTATTTGTCCCCGGGGCCGAGTCTACTTAGACTTGGCGAAAGCGATTATGGAACTAGTAAGCCGCAGATTAGGGCCCAATGTGTCTCGTAGTGTTGTCGGTCTATCGATAATTCCACTGTCGATGATGACCTTTAATATATAGGTAGTAAGTCGGTGACGTGAAGTGAATCGGTGGCAGTGTAATGGTTAAGATCCCCGCCTGTGGACCGGAAGGTCCCAGGTTCGAATCCTACTCGTGCCACATGAGTTTTATACCAATCTGACTCATGTATATATGTTTTCATCGACCACCACTTGCTTACGGTGAAGGAAAAACATCGTAAGAACCTGCAAACTGGTTGATTATTAACTTGTGTGTGAAATGGAGAAGACAATGGCAAAACCACTCTATTAATAATGCCAAGAAAGTTGTTACGTGTGTTTCATTCCGTGTTATAACCACGACCCTCAGCCATGAGGAATACGACTATGAAGAAGTCGGTAACAAAATATAAAAACACGCGGGTGAAGCCGCGGCAAAAAGTTATTTGTTAATAATTAGATATTGCTTGTTTCAACTTGTGTATATTAATAAAGTTATTAAGTTATTTCAAACCAACTATAGTATGCTATTAAGTTATTTCAAACCAACTATAGTATGCAAATTCTTTACTTTAGCAGGGACTGTAACTATATTTACGCGCCGTTCTATGGTAAGGCATGTTGAGTTGTGTGTTTTAAGATTTTATGTATCAATTTACACGTGTTTTTGTAAATAAAATATCAAACTGATTTTCAAGGCCATTGGTTTGATAGTAACGCTATACCTATAATAAATATCGCAGGGTGACTGAATTCAATGAGGAGGATGAAGAAAACCGATAATTATTAAATGTTCTTTATTCCTTCACCAATGTTGTATAAACAATCTGTACTTATGTGATAGATACTATACTAATTTAATAGCCGACCGAGGCCCAGGAAATCCCAATGGAATGTCCCTAAACGCACGGAAGTAGATCTTAAATATTAGGTGATGTGTATAATTCGCGCCTAGTACCGCCTAAGATATGTGGATTTAGACGGTAGGTCCAAAAGTTCCGTAGGAGACAGTTGGACGCTAGCGTATATGAAGACAGTTATCATGTATTCGGTCGAGCCTATATCCTGCGGCGTAAACGTAACCATAGCGCGTTCTAATCTGATACTAGCGCCACCTAGTGACAAGTGTGAGAAAAGACGTCTTGCTACATAAAGAATTATAATCGTAACGTTATACTATCGATAGATTGTCGCTATCGCAACAACTCTAGTATGTAATGAACTACGCTAATCTAGAATGATTTTAAGGATAGTATTGGATCGTGTTTAATTGTAGTTTGGGAACAGAAAATAGATTGAAACATATAGCCATTATTGTTTTATAAGGCAATCTTATAAATGCTTATCGTGTCGCCAGAATGATTTCTATTTTAATGATAGAATTAGATCGTGTTTAATTGTAGTTTGGGAACAGAAAATATATTGAAATATATAGGCTTTATTGTTTTATAAATGCTTAATAAATTAGTAGTTTGTAGCTTTTTGCAGAAATTACTGTATAGGTAATATAAAAATGTGACTTGGAAAAATTGCTGAGAAAGTTTAATTTCGGAATAAATTATTTGATTTAATTTCATAATAGGCGTTACACTCTTCCTTCTACCTTTCATCGAAGACATCGTGACGTATAAAGTATTCTTACATTTTAATTCATCTATTTTTCAATATATTTATGTAATAGATATGAAAAAATGATACATTTTAACATAATTTACTATTCTGGTTAACGAAGTTTTCTCGTTTTCAAAGTCGACAATAAAACATTTCAGCCCGTTTGGATAATAACGATGCCACGTGACGCTGCTATCATATAAATAGCTATATCGCTTCTAGTGAAGCGATATAGCTATATGATATGTATTGTGTGGTCCTGGAATTAGACCACTACATACCTACTACTGTTGTAGTCGTGCAACTAAGACGGCTTGATAGGCAACAATGGAATTCCCGAAGAGGGTTGACGGTAGACAGGCGGTTATAAAATCACAGCAGAATCTTCCAACATTCTAAGCTTTATATTTTAAGCAGACTCCGGCGTCACAGCGCCGTATGAAACCGAGACACACGAGGTTACTTACTTCCCTCGAGGACAATTTTCCGCATTTAGGCCTCTTGTCTGGGCCCTTTCTGCGTGCGGAGTCTGATCCGCTGTTCATTCCAGCCAGCCCAGCTCCTTCAGGAAGCGGAGCACCGCCGCTGGTGAACGGCAGGCTTCGCTCATGCCCAGGAATTCCCAGGAACTCTTCTCTTGTTGATGCGACGCCATGACACTCCAATAGGAGGTGGTTTGCAGTTTATTCAGCCTCCACGCATTCTGTCTGTAAACCTAGGGTGAAAAGGTGTTTGTTTAGTTCACAGTGATCAGTAATGATTCCGGCAAACGAGGTTATTTGGAATTTGTATATTCTCTACTGACTGTGTGCCGCGGTTTTGCACAGTCTTTTACTTGGAGCATGCGACTAATAGAAAAATTGGTGCGTCTGTTTATTCGTCCAGCAGGGCGTAGTGTAAACGTTATCCGGTACTTAAAATTTCCTGATATTAAGTTGTGCAATAAAGTTAAAATATTTTTTTTTCAAATACAAATTAATAATTCTTTATTAAATTTAGAATGATATATAATACATCACTTATTGACGTCGAAAAATTATTTAAACTAAGTCTACTGTCGGCTTCCAAAGCGTAGGTGAAGAAGAAGCGGCGCAACAAACTTCACAGCAGCCTTTTCTCCAAAGGACGTCAATCAACAAATATAGGTCTTATATTTTTGTATTTGTGAATCTACAGTTATGTTCGCATGATTAAAATGTAGTGTTATTTTTATTTATTAGATGATAGCATGCTCTCCATTTAAATTTGCTTATCCATAGCCTTTTAACACCACATTGTAAGTAATGTAAACTCATGTTTCAAATAAATAATCTTTGTCTTTACAATTTTCAGTCTTTAAGATAAACCGTGTAATAGACAGACAGACATTATTTTCTTCGGAACCCTAAACAGTTTCATTCACATCCTACACACGTCAACGACATGTTCAAGATACTTCTAAAAATAGCAGTAGACGTGTTTCAGTCGTCGATATAACCAAGACATGTTATGGGTGTGTCTCGTGTCACTTTTGTATACAAAGGAATGTAAGGATCCCATGAACGATTAGCCAGCGTCTTGAATATCAGAGGATCAAATCTGATGTCATGGTCGCAGTATAATATTTGGATGGCATACGACAAATAAATACATCTGTTTCTTTATACTTATGACATTGATTTTAGGCCAGGAAATAATGTTTTGCGTGGTTCGCAGAGGGATTCGACCGTTGCGACCGCGCTGTCATTACGAACCGTCAATTTTCTTGAGGAAGGAATCATTTCCATTATCCATAATTTATAAAATTAACATTGCCACAGTAACGATTAATAATTTTAAAGTCACATAGTAAAATATATAATTATTGTTGTTAAACATTTGAAAAATTGTAATGACAGCACGAGCGCAGCGGTCGGAACGCTCTGAGGAACACCCTTTTATGTTGTTTATTGCTAGCTGCACGTCTTGGTGCTACTCGCGTAATATTTAATAATATGTTTCTTCTGTTTTTATGCATGCAGCGTCTATAAAGCGACATTTTCACCAAATCCTACGGGAATCGCGTACTTTCGGAATTAAAATTTACCCCATGTGTTAATCCAAGCTCAGCAGGGTACTTCAATAACAAATTTCATAAAAATTCGCCCGGCCGTGTGAGCGTGATGAATTGGCAAACATTCGCCTGTATAATATTAGTGGGAAAACTTGATTAATGTCCCAACTCTTGGGCGTAGGTCTCACCATCTTTCTACAGTAAATCGCTGCCGTGTTCAGCATGTTGGGTTGGCACAAGCTGGCCTTGTCCACGCCTATTGCCACACAAACTATACTTAAATACATATAACTAAAGTTTGTGTTTGCGAGTCTTCTATACATTTGTTTAAGAGGTTTGTGGAGTGATTTATACAAATAATATAGTAACCAAATAAAATAGACTAAGACATGTAGATTATGTATGACAGTAGATATCCATAAAAATTAAATTTCATAAGTAAATAGGTAATTAATAGGAAAAAAAAATACTTTACTAGTAAACACGTCATGCGAAAATCGATAAACAATACGTTTAACACAAACACTTTTTCAGATAACCAATTAATCTCATGCGAATATAAAAATAAATTAAAAAATTTTTTTCAGCAAAAGCAAACTAGCATTCCACACCCAATGCATCCCAAACTTTGTGAGGTGAGGAGGTCTTGCGAACCGGACACGCGGAAATTGCCAGTCTAAATTAAACCCGTCTGCAAATAAATATATAAATATGAGCTTGTTTTGCTTAGGATGTTTACAAAGTGATGTTTACTACATTTTTGTAGGGTATTTTTAGTTGTATCCTATTACAAGGTATACAATACTATTGGAATATTTTGGGGATCGGCTTTTTATCTGGCTGTTTTTTGGTATAAATAATTTAATAGCCTTTAATATCCCACCATTGGATAATGATTTCTCTCTCATTCTTCAATGACTGTTAATCCTGGATCATTTTACCTTACCCTTTATCGAACATATCGAAAGAAGTATTCGTTGATTAATTCGCGCGATGGAATCCAGAACCATTTTCTCCCTGCACACTGGTTGACAATTAGTTGATTAGTGTGTATACGATTTGCGACAAAATGTCAGTACTTAGATAATCGTAAAAGTTATAGCTATAACATATTCGATAACAAAATGTTGTATAGCTGTTATACTTACGACCACAAGAGTTGCCCTATTGTTACACCTTTCCTGT